>NW_021620314.1:970736-1055468 GCF_004785775.1 Grammomys surdaster
AGAAAGAAAGAAAGAAAGAAAGAAAGAAAGAAAGAAAGAAAGAAAGAAAGAAGAATTTTACATCAGTATCCAGCGCATAAACCTCTTTCCTCTCTACTCCCACACACATACACAGATCTGTCTACACATGCTTAAGGAATGGAGACACAGGTATACTTTTTAAAAACAAAAAGAGAAGTTTTGTGAATGATATGGAACCTTGCCTTATAAAACACACTGATACATTTTATTCTACGTTGTTTCAAAGCAGTTGCTACAACTGATTAGCTCACTCTCATAACTGGTTAATAGGAAGCAATCTGTAGCACTCAAAATCAGCCCTCAAGACCTCCTTGACAAAGTATCAATGTTGTAATGACTGCAGAGAGAGAGACTGGCATCTTAGGTGACATCCCTGATCAGGAAGAAGTAGGATGACAGTGTCCTGTGACAGTGCTCAGCAACTGACTGAACTTCCAATTCTAGATTTAGAATAGATAGAGATAGATAGATAGATAGATAGATAGATAGATAGATAGATAGATAGATAGATAGATAGGGGAGGGCTGATGAGAAGCTCAAGGCATTCTATGGAGTGGGAAATTATCCTAAGAACCTAAAGCTAATACCTGAATAGCCACATGGAACACTGCCCCTTTGTCTTGATTATTTTGGTGCTCTGTGTCCTACGATGGTGCACATCCACTCACCAAATGCTGTGTGTGTGTCTTCTATGCCATTCTCTGATCTATCAAGGAAAATATCTAGCTAGATAGAGCTGCTTTGAAATCAAACTGTGATCTCTAATGCATATTATTAGAGATATATACTATGCACTCTTTGTCCACGGAGCATTATTGGATATCCCTCATAGACAAAGGTCAAGTCCATGCCAGAGAACTAGTTCCAAGACACTCAATTTTGTTGAGAGTGGGGCCTTGTGAGAGGCTGGCATCTGAGGACATAAAATACAGTCTGTCCCTTTTCATTCTCTCAAAGGTGGTGGAACTAATAGTTTTCCAGTGTTACAAGATGAGGGCCGTAATGAAGGAGGAGTGAGGTCGAATGAAGTCATAAGAGGAGATACACTTTTATGAGCAACAGGAGTCAGTTAGAAGGCTCTGTAAAGAACAGATGCTTGGGTATGAGAAGGTCAAGAGAATTCTAACAGGTTGACAAGAAGCAAAGCGATGACAGACGGGTGGAACACCAAATGCAAAGTTGTTAGCGCAGGAGAGAGAAACTTGATAGTGGGAAGAAAACGAGACAGCAAGAGAAAGTTAAAGATGGGCCACCAGGGCTTTCTAACCTGTTTCTGGGAGAAGCTAAGGAAAAGGACATTTATCTGTGAGTGAACAACAACAAACAAGTATTACTTCAAGTCACGGAACTGGAAGAGAAATCCTAGGAGGACTGAAGAACACAAGGTACAACTCCCTTCTGGGGTTGACTCATATCTGAATGACCGTTCCTGGCAACATGACTGAGTTCTATCCAACATCACCTTCATTGTCACCTTCGAGACAGTTGATGTTTATGAAAGCATAACCAGGGACTTGACACGTAGCATCTCATTCATGACAGTCTAGTGGCATGGATTGTATCATTAGTGTCATTTACTCAAGGTCATAGATCCATTAATAGCCAGACGGACTGTCAGTCTTTGAACAATTCAATCTGATGCACAAATGCCTGGGTCTTTACATCATGTGCTATTCTGGTTTCTTTACCTCCCCACAAAGATCTGCTGCCACATTCCCAGGCTCTGTGGATCTTGTCAGCTACGCCAGCATAGCTGACTGAGTTCCTTGGATCGGCGGAGGGCTGAGGGCGAGAGAAAGAAAGACAAGGAGTCATCTGGTAAAGACCAAATGCTGCATTTTCAACTGCGTAGCTCTCTTTTATACTCCCCACAAAACAGGAACACAAATAGGAACAGGAATAAAAACAGGAACAAGGAGATACACTTGGCAGCCTACCACCCAAGCTTTGATTTCTCCTTGAGCAGTCTTCTCAGGGAAATGCATAGAGACAGGGGAGCGGGCATAACAGCACAGGTGCAGAGGATGGTGACTCACAGATCTAAGCTGTAAATATTGGATATCGAGTTCAGAACCACACTGCCTATTGTCTCCCAAGGAAACTCTACACATTGTTGGTCCTCACTGACACTCTTGTTTCTAGAACTATTTCTTATTGCCTTTTTCTGGGCTTCCTTTAAAACTACTTAGTAAAAGTTTTTAACCTAAATCGGTTGCTACTCTTTGGCACATTCATTGTTGCCTAACTTGCAGGTCATTGAATGAAGACTTAGCAGGAGAATTTCACTGGACCAAATCACTTCAAATGCATTAGGTAGTGAGCACCACCTTGACTTGTTTGGGCTATAAATTTCCTGGGAAATGGAGGCTGGTTTATACTTACAACAACTGTTGCGTATAAATCAAATAAGTACTTCTGAAGCCAGATGCTTCATCCTTTATTTTAATGCGTATTTTCATCTCTAAAGCATTGCAGGATCTGTGCTATCGTCTGTGCTCAGAGCTGAATGTCAGGAGTAATCTGTCGCTGGAAGTCTTCATGATCAATCAGGATTCACTTGTCCTGTGAACTTGAACTCTGTTTGATTTTATTAGCAACTGGGTTTTAAAAGTTCTAACCAGCCAGCTTCCTGAGAGTGATAATTTAAATAGCTCCCACAGAAGTCTCCTCCCTCCCCCCCACACATACAAATGCTAGCTAGGCTGAATGGGTAATAAAGTAGTCCCTTTAAAATTAAGTGAGTCATAATGTAGCATGAAGTAGATTGATTGGAGAAACACTTGAGAGTTGGCAGTTGGTTAGGACCCTTGAGCTGTCTGGGTAATTAGGGCTGTTAGGATGGCTATTGGCAGTCATATCCAGCAAAGATGGGTCATGTCGGGAGTCCATTCAAACACTCGTCATTTCAAAGATCCAAACCCAAGTTGAACCTTTTGGTGTTTGAGTTTGTTAACTGTTGGCTAAATGCCACTTCCTGTTCCTAAGAAAAAAGGGCTTGAAAAAGTCTCATAAAAAATGACTTAAAAGGCTTCCCTGACTTCAAAGCGGTCTTACAAAACAACATTTTGATGAGTTAAGTGTAAAGGAATCAGAAACATACGGATTAAATTTCCCTTAATAGAGTCATGTGTCTAAAAACGGAGAAGGAGGAAGGCAAGTTGGTGTTGCTCAACAGGCTCCAAAATCTCTCTTAGAATAATTATTGATCCCCAAAGCAATCAAAGTTGTCCACTCCAGTGAAATGCTGGCATCTACCAGAGTGTGTGAGAGGTCCTAACAGAATGAAGACAAACATATTATGTAGGTCAGGTTACGGCAGGTCACTCTCTCTGTGGGCACCAATATTAGCCTATACTCTAAATGAAAGCTCAGAAGAACAGCTTTCATTTAGCTAAGAAGAACAAAGAGAATTTCTAAACTGGACTTTCACCACGTGGGGATAATGTCACCAGCTTGCCACACTGATGGTGCCTTCAGGTCTGAATAAAGGAAATACAGACATGTGTTTATTGAACATGAACTTCATGCAAAAGGCAGGGTTACCTTCTATGCATTTTATTTCCTTATCAACCTCAATAATGTTAATTTTGTGAGTTTCTAAATTTTGAAAATAAACAAATAAATGGATATTTCCCATAGTGGGGAAATAAAACATTTGGGAGGCAAGAATATAGTGGCATAATACAAAACAATAAAGAAAATAAGCAAGAGTTATTTGCTTTGCTGAACAACTGCAAATTCTAGCCAAAAAAATTTGCTTTTCTCTGCCTTGCCACTAATTCAACTGATGAACAGTTAGCTCATGGCTGATTTATTCTGTGTCTGATGTCTTATAAAGAACAAAGAAGTTAGCCCGAAGGCAAAATGGAAACAAGACCACACATGTTTCAAAGCAAAGCATGAGCTATTAATGAATATAAGTTTTGTTAACTATTAAGCACTCAATGATAACCCAATATAATGTTTTGTGTTCAGCCAAATAGGATGGCATGGATTTTTTATAGCAGTATTTCATACAATAGATCCCTGGGGTTAGGGTCAGACCATAACAGAAAAATTTCTCAATGCAGACATTTTCTTCTATGAATTTTCTTGTGACAAGAAATGCTAGAGAAACATACAAGTGAGTTGCCTTCTTAAAATATTAATGAAAGGAAAAGTTCCAAGTAGTTGAAGTCCTTAGTACCTTTTCTAAGTAGGACAGTTTTATTTACATGAATATATTCCTTAGAAATCAAAATCAATTAAAAATTGCACTCATTGACTAATTTTTACATGTAATTCCAATGAAGATATAATGATAAATGAATTTACAAAAGTAAATAAACATACTATTTTCAACTTTTTTCTTTCCATATCATCAAACGTGGTTGAAAGAATCATAGACTATTTTAGTGATTACAACATGACTTTAAAAAAAAAAAACCAAAGGTATTTATTTCTTTATATATCAAAACTCACAAAGTATTTTCTATGTATGTCCCATGACCCAAAGACTCCAGAAAAAATGATCAATCTGATCATGATTCTGTATCTCTACAGAGTGTAGAATAGTTTCTTTCTTGTTACTATTATTACCAAACACCCACAAAATAACAATTAAAGAGAGGAAGGTTTTGGTTGGTTGGTTGGTTGGTTGGTTGGTTGGTTGGTTGGGTTTTTTTGTTTTTTTGTTTTTTTTTTTGGCCTACAGTTCTAAGAAGGCACAGTCCATTGTGGTTGCCGCAGCAGGAGGCTGTCTGGTCATAATTCACTTCTGCAGTCCCAGAAACAGAGTAAACAAGAAGTCTCCAGCTAAGCTCCGAAATCACAAGGCCCACACAGAGTGGCCAACTTTAACCAGCGAAGCTCTACCTCCTAAAGACGCCACAACGCCACAACTGTTCAAATGACAGCACCAGCTAAGAACCAACCACGGTGGCGGCCGAGGGGGTGCTATCATTTCACACAGGAAAGCACAAACCGCTTCATTCAGGCTTCCAGAAGATGCTGGTAGCTGCTGCACCGGAATAGGGAAAGCTCTCAGAGGGTAGAGTTTCTGGACCCCCATAGACTTACAGCTCAAGAGAACAATAAATCCTCGAATTACAGAGGCATTAAAAGACAGGCATTCACTTAGTAGTTACTGAATCCCTGGAGGGAATCATTTGTCCGCAGATTTTAGTTTCCAATTCAGGAGACACTATTCTTCTGGAGAGATGCTAAGTGCCAACACTCACTCCAAGTTCCAACAAATACCATTCCTTCAGTAAAGGTGTTTTTGCAATTTCTCTCTCCTCTCTCAACCTTAAGATTATCTCCTCAATTCCCTTCCAAAGTTCTTAACCATCTTTCGAGGTGTCTGTGCACAGATTAAGCAGACATGCTCTAATATGACATAATTGCAGGTCAGGAATCCTTTAATCCAGCACAGACATCTCCGTCCAGGAATGCATCCCTTTGAATTTATGAAAAAAAAAGACCCTTAGGTTAAATATGGTTCCCTGAGGTTATTTTTACAAAATGTATGCCTTTCCAGAATGGCTGGTAATTAAGATACTAATATGTCAAGAACTCTGTATGGTTTACTCATATAGTTTCTGTGAATACATGATAGAGAGGAAAAACCACAAAGAGAAGTGGGAAGGTGCTTCAAAGACGTGTTTTATGGGGTAAACAATTCATCTAAAGCTCTCCAAATCATATTCCCCAGGTCTTGATCTCCTAGCACCAAAAGTATATTCTTACTCCATTTTTAACATGGCAATCAGCTTACCTACTTATCAAATTTAAATCATATAGTAGCATATAAAAATCTATTGAAGATGAAAACAGTGACAGCTTCTCTTCTCGGGTTAGCATTTCTTTTGTGACAGTTTATAGAGGAGTCAAATGAGTTGGGCTGTATGCCTATCAATCCAGGAACCCATGAGGTCCATAGGCCTCCAGTTGGATGTGGCTGACCCTAAGCTGATTATGACTGCTACATTCCCTTTACTGGATGACTGTATCTTCTTTTATTTTACACATTTAAGTGCTGGGGACTGACTGCAGCGTCCTCAGTGCTCAAGGCACACACTCTGTCATTGAGCTGTCCCCAACCACTGAAAGACTGACAAGAAGACCATATCTGGAACGAGAAGGGGTAGCGATTAGAACTTCAGCGGGATGCTTCTGGGATGATTTGAGGGGATTTTAGAAATCCTCTAAAAATACTGCCCTAGTCTGGTTTTCTGTTGTGTTAAAAAGCTAACTAAAATTAATTCAGGAAGAAAGTATTTATTTGGCTTACAGATTATAGTCCACCATTGCAGGAAGCCAGCACCGGAGGTCAAAGCAGGATCCTGGAAGCAGGAACTGAAGAAGAGGCCATAGAGAAAAGCTGCTTACACTAGGAGCCCAGCCTGCTCTCTTACACAACTCACCCAGGACCACCTACCCAGAGTAGCACCACCCTCAGTGGGGTGGGCCCTCCCCATTAATCAAGAAAACACCCCCACAGATTTGCCCACAGGCTAATCTGACGAAGGCAATTAGTTAGCTGATGTTCCCTCTTCTCAGATAATTCTTGTTTGTGTCAAGTCGACAAAAACTAACCAGCACAAAAAATTAAGAAAACACTTGCAATGCAAATAGCTAAGTTTTTATATTTTCCGGAGGATCTTCCTATTAGGGGTACTTAAACTTCTCTCTCCAAAAGGCAGCTCAGCTTCACTCAAAAAAAAAAAAAAAAAAAAAAAAAAAAACGAACAAAACAAACAAAGACAAGAAAAGAAAAAGAAAGAATTTTCTTTTCAACTACCTACCTACCAGCTCCCACAGTAGGAGGTAGGCAGCATATTTGATAAATTTCATTAGTTCCAACGTGGGTAATAAAACAGAAATTCTTATTTTCTCTTACAGTAGACCTCATGTAGGAATTTGAATCACTGCTGAGATCATAACTAAGTAAAAATTATGTACTTACATGGATAAAAACTAATAAGAAGAATAAAAACTGAATAAATTTGATTAGTTAAGATTGTAGTCTACTGGGAGAAATGTTCCAACTATAATTATTGCAATCTTATAGACTGTTTTTTTTTCTTATGTCAAGAACAATTTTAACATGTTAATTGCTTTTCTAAAACCTTATCTTCTTGGGAGAGAAAGCTAAAATGTTGGTCTGGTCTGTCAGGAGATAGCAAAGCAAGTCTCAACAGCTTCAGTCCTGAATTGGGTCACTCAACCTACAAAACAGGGCTCTAAAGCAAAAATCAAAAGAAATAGAGGCTCAACCCATATCCCCAGAAACCAAAGGCTTAAGTAGGGAGCAAGAGGCACCCTGATAATAACACAGGAGTGTCTGCCCTAAGGAAATCACGGTAGGAAAAAAATGATGAAACCAGCAGTAAGCGGTTTGCAACTAATATATTTTTGGCAAATGCTAATTGAATTACTTCAGTCCTGAGGAAATACATTGCCACCAAAGCCTACGTGGGCTAAGTCTTCCAGCTCCGTCTAGAGAGATATCAAGTCATTCTAGCTTGAGAGCTAGGTGTGGGTCAGAGACAAATTAGCTGCCTCCTCCGTTCATCTCACATCTCCCTTCCTCCTCCTCTTTTCCTCTGATGCTTGCCTCTCCTCATCTTCCTCATCCACTGTCCACTCACTTCCCAGGAACCTAGATGGTAACATTCTTTTCCTCCTATCCAGTGTACCACAAAACAAACAAACGTACAACAAAACAACAATAAATAACTCATTTCAAAGACCTAACGCCACTTCAGTGTTGTAGACGGTAACTCGGTATCCTTTAACCCACGTCAATGTTCTACAGCTACTCTAGAAAATACTGTGTTTACATTAATCACTACAGTGGTACAGTGGTATTACAAGTAACATTGAGAGTGAGGGTAATAACATAACTAGTTTACATTAAAGTCCATTAGAAAGAAAACAAAACGAAAAGCACTTCAAGTTCATGTAACTACATTCCGTTACTTCAGGGTCGCCCAACCACTCAGCGTTGTTCCTGGCAGGAAAACTGTGTAGGGAGCTAGAGACCTTCCGAATCCATGCATAGCTTCCCCGCCCTCTGCTTTTATAAATCAGGTTCTCTTGCATATCATTTTCACATTGGCACATCCTTAACTTTCATTCTGGCCATGCTCCTGCCTCGTTTTCTTCTGCTTTTCCGGCCTGCTTCAGATAATCCTTGCGTCTGACCTCATGACTCAGATCTACCTTTCATTAGCCATCAGACATAACTTGGGAGCTGTTTCAAATCTCTGTTTCACTCTTCCTCTATGATTCAGTTCTTTGATGTTCAGTTACGACGACTAAATAAAGATTTAACCTATCCATACCGTCAGTCGGGACAAAGTCCTATTATTTATCAGATATACTACTCTACCAGACAGAGCCCAATTCATCTCCGAAAATAATTAACTCAAAACACCTCCAATGGCGAGAGTATGAAAGTAAAGCTAAACTTTGGAATCAGCTGAGCATGGTGGCTTTGTCTCAACACTAAGGAGGCTAAAAACAGGAGGATTTCAAAGACAAGCCCAGCCTGGGCTACATATGTCTAAAGATAGCCTGAGCTACAAAGCATGGCTTTTTTTTTTCTTTTTACAAAATAGAAAACCAAACTGGAATGAGGTTAAATTTTCACTACTTTCATTAGTGTTTCATCAGTTATTATATTTATGTATTGCATTTAAAGATTATTGTTTTGTTTTTTATTATATTACCACTAAATAATAATGTTTAGACTGAAGAAAAATTTGGGAAAAAGGGAAATATTCTGTTTTGGTTTGTTAATCTTACTGAATTTCTCATAACTTTCTCCAGATCCCACTTTGCTCATGTATTCATTCAATAAAGAGATAATAATTTATTGTACATAATTAAGAGAGAAATGCAGCCAACTCAAAAGTTTATTGGTTGAACTTCCTTTAATGTACTAAAATACTATTAAATAGAATCTCTTCATTTGACTAAATAATGCAGAAAGAAAGTAAGCTGGAACTGGTTTTATTATTCTACATATGGTCTTCCCCTAACATTAAAACCTTGCTTTGGTGATTTTCCAAAGCACTGAGAAAGAACAGAAACCTATTCTGGGCTTCCAAATGCATGTAATTCATAAACACAGGAGTTGGTGCACACTGTAACAGACAAATGAAGACAAAATTCTATTCTTACTCAAAAGTGCATGGTTCTCTGCTGGCTGAACTCCTTTTTCAGTCTTGAACAATGGATTTGAATGATGCCAAGAAATAATTCCATCTTCTACAGTACATAGTATTTCCTTTCACATATATAAGAAAGAACCCTTCCCTGTCTTTCTATAGGAAGGAATTTACTCTATTATTTAGACTACAAAAGTGGATTTTCCTTTATGGATATTGGGGAATGTATAAAAAGAGAGAAAGAAAGAAATATTAGTGACCCATCCTCTTCAAACACACAGACAACAGGCACACACAGACACAGAAACACAGACACACAGACACAGGTGCGTACACACACACACACATTCACATAGACTCACAGACAGACAAACACACAGACATACACACAGACACACACAGACACACACAGACACATACAGACACACATAGACACACCCACACACACCCACACTCTTCAACGGTATGCATACTTTTCAGTAATAGGTCAGCCAAGGCCAATTTTATTTTCTGTTCAAATGAAGGGCTGTAAAGCAGTATCTTTCATATCAAACTTTTCCCAGAGTGAAAAATCACATTTAAATAATCTCATGAAAAATCTCCACCTAATTTTAAATTTAATTTTAATAACCTCTATAACTTTCTTAAAAAATGTTTCAAACTTTGGCATTGCACTTCCTTTATTTTCACTAGATATTTCATCAAAACGGAACAAGAGTCTGGAGAGATGGCTCAGTGGTTTAGGGCACAGGCTGCTTTTCCAGAGGACCTGGGTTTGATTCCCAGAACCTGCTTGGCAAGCTTCTGTCACCAGAGAATTCAGTGCCTCCACTGACACCAAGCACATGGATGGTATGCAGACAGGATGTAAGGAAAACATCCATGCATATAAATAAATTATAAATATTTTAAATAAAAGTAATACATAAATTTTAAAAATGGAGGCTTGTGGGAAAAAAACCAATGAAACACATACTAAAATAAAAATGTTGAATCAATTGATTTGTTCTGTCTTTTTGGTTGACTATCTGTCAAGCTACTACCCAAAAGAAATGGTTACATTAGAGAAAGGTAGACCAGCAACAACCACATGAAAGAGCCCTCTATTCATAAGACCATTTTTACCACTTTGCAGATTGGTCAAATAAGTTGCAGGAGTATATTTTTTGCATAAATAAAAAAATTAGCTAATTAATTTATCCTTGCACATCATAAACACAGAAGTGCGAACGCCAACTGGAAGTAAATACTTTCGATTGATAAGTAGCATAAATCATTTCTGAGAGTGACTAGAAGGGACGAAAATGCAAATTCCACTCCTTTTTTTTTTTCTTTGTATGTGCTCAGTGTTTGCTGAAACAAACTGGCCAAAGGCAGACATGGAAGAAAAAGGAAAACCTGGGGAACATAAATGAGAGCTTCAAAGGGCAGAGGGAAATGAGGGTGTTGGAAGCTTAAGGGTTAAAAAAAAGCAGTTGTTAGAGGACAGGAAGGACCAAAGGACTAGAAGGAGGAGACCAGGCCTCATGTTGCTCCAAGATTCCAGGGGCAAGGGACTGCAAGCTATGGAGGGTGAGAGGCAGAAATTCAGGTGAACAAAGGTTGCTGGTGCAGATAAAATCCCTCGGGTAATCTGTCAGACCCTAAGAGAACAGGTTGTGTCTGAGCCTGATGAGTGGGTCTCTTACATTCATTCTCTTCTCTGGTTAAATAGATCCTAAATGGTTGTCGGAAGAGCTAACTGGGGAAGAGCTTCCTGGCCAAGGTATTGCTTTTGAAATGATCAATGGAAGCTATTTCCCTATACTAGGGATGAGGTCCCCCAAATGATCAAGAGTTAAAAGAACCTCCACTCTCAGATTGCTTCTTGAGTTGAACGTGTCAAAGTGCCACGCTCAAAGTTGTCAAGGTTCCAAGCCCCCAAACAACAAGATTGCATTTTCAAATGTAATTAAAATAAGCAGGGTTAAGTGATCTGTTAAAGTAAGAGTTTCCTGATACTTATAGTATATAAGAAAACATTAACTCGTGGACAATTAATTAAATGCATTTACAACTTAAAGTAGATCATGGAAAGAGCATCTAGTGAGTAGAGTTTGATTAAAAACAAACAAACAAACAAACAAAACAAACCTCCACAGACTAAAGTAAAGGTATTTTAGGATTGGATCTACGATTAGTATTATCAGTCATCTTCAGCGTTTTTTTGTATCTGTTTCTGTTCCTGGCAACATGAACAATAGTCCTAATGAGAACGAAATAGATAATTTTAGTAAGAATATCCTTCGTTGTAGGATTTCAGTTGATTGGCCACGTTTGGCATGCATTCTTCATATAATCCACTGTGGTGTTTATGCTCAGAAAAAAAGTATAGTATCTGCATACACTGTACATTATCACTACTAAAATTATAAACAGACATTGTGCATTGCACAACCATAGTTTTCGAAAATTTCTAAAGAACATTAAGTTTCTACTTTGTTCTTTTTCAGCCAAAAATCTGCCTAGGTAGCTAAGGCTGGTCTTGAACTTGCCTTTCTACCTTCTTGACTCAACTTCCCAAATTCTGAGGGTACAAAGTGTACACCTAAATGCTTGATGAGTCTCCAAGTTCATGAGGACAAAACGTTGTCCCCACAGAAGTTATTTATTTGCTTCCAGCTGGAAAGCAAAGTTAAGAGTTATTAGAGTGTATTACATTGTATCATTAAATCCAGAAATAGAACATGGGGGAAATTACTGAGGACTGATTTTTTAAAATGCTCTTTTAATTATGAAGTCTAGCATCCCACTAAGAAGAATCCATGGGGTGTCATTTCAAATCTGTGGTGTAAGGTACACCACAGAGATTTCAGGTAGTAAGTACAATTCTCTGCTTTTCTCTGGTGAATCATGTGCCTATGTCTAATGAGCTGCCCAAAGTTAAAAATCACAAAGGAACTTCTTCAAATACATTAGAACACACAGTGGGATGTTTAGAATGTTCTCACCATTGTAAATCAGTGAATTAGGCCTAAACTTGGTGATGACTATAGTAAATGAGAAAGGGCTGGTGATATAGCTTAATGTACGTGTTTGCCTAGCATGTCCAAGGCCCTGGGTTCAGTCTCCAGTACTGCAAATAATGTAATTCACATGTATGAATACATGAATGAATGAATGAATGAATGAATGAATGACAAATAGTGTGAGAAGAAAAGCATCTTCATTTTCTATTTATTTGCAATCCTGTGTCTCACTGATGGCCTTTGTGTGCACAATGCTATTCACCTCAAACCAATGACAGTTATTTACTTTTGCTCAGTTAGGAGTTAGGTCTTCTTGGTATAGAAGAAAAGAGAAAAGAAGAGGAAGAGGGAGAGAGAGACAAAGAGGGAGGGGAGGGGGAGGGGAGGGGCAAACGGAGGGGAGGAGGGGGAGGGGGAGGGGAGGGGAGGGGGGGGGGAAGGAGAGGGGGAGGAAGAGGAGGAGGAGGAGGACGAGGAGGAGGAGGACGAGGAGGAGGAGGAGAAGGAGGAGGAGGAGAAGGAGGAGGAGAAGGAGGAGGAGAAGGAGAAGAACCAGCAGAAGAAGCAACAGAAGCAGCTGCAGACGCAACAGAAGAAGCAGAAGCAAAAGAAGCAGAAGCAAAAGAAGCAGAAGCAGAAGCAGAAGGAGAATATGAAGAAGCCAAAGCAGCAGCAGAAGCAGATGACGATGATAAGAATATGAAGAAGAAGAAGTAAAAGCAGAAGAAGCAGAAGAACAAGATGAGGAGGAGGAGGAAGAAGCAGCAGCAGGAGAAAAAAAGAAGAAGCAGAAGAAGCAGGTGATGAAGAAGATGAAGGAGCAGAAGAGGCAAAAGCAGGAGGAAGAGGAGGAGGAGGAGGAGGAGACAACGACGAAGAAGAAGAAGGTGGTGGTCAGCGTGTACTTTGTACATACTACTCGTTAGACTGGGAAGATTTGTACCATTTGGTGAGGGTGTGGGTTGGGTCAAGAATGCAGAAAAGCTATGAAGGAGTTGATGCTTCTGAAACTTCCCTTCCTGGGCTGCTTTAAACTTATTTGAAAACCATGTTTCTTGAATAAAACAAAATAAAAGCCATCCTAGTAAGCATTAAATGTAGTCTCTGAGTTAAAAGTATCTAGAAAACTATTTTGTAAAAATAAAGAAAAAAATATTAATGTTATTTGCAATCATAATAAGGCTAAATCAGAAACAAAAACTCAAGAAATACCCTTGCTGTCCCCAAACTCTCAAGATGTCCTCTGAATTTTATGTTCTGAGAGGTTCTGAAAATTTAAATTTTGTTTGCAAATCTGGCATAATAAACAGTTCATGCTCATGGTCAGTCTTGCTCTCCTATAAATATATTGTGAAAGCAAATTTTCCATATAGTTTTATGAATTTAATAGAAGTAAAAATAACCTAAGTTTGAGAAACTACAGTGATGTGGGGGCGGGGTGTCCTTGCATAGCCGCACCTTAGTCAAAGCTGGCAGATTAGCAGGAGAAAAGCATCGTGAATTGTTCTGACGTGACAGAGAAGGGTGGGACATATCAGCCGGTGACCCTGAAACTGTATTTGTGTGCTTCTGTTGGGTGGAAAACAGATGCCCTGTAGAAGTGTGCCTAGATAAATAGAGGGTGCAACCTAACCACAGTGACCTTGCATCCTAACTGCAGTGACCTGTGCAACCTAACTATAGTGACCTCTGTGACCTATGACCTGTGCAACCTAACTGTAGTGACCTTGCAACCTAACCGCAGTGACCTGTACATCCTAACTGCAGTGGTCTGTGCATCCTAACCTCGGTGACCTGTGCATCCTAACCTCAGTGACCTGGAAGAACTCTGCGAGGTCGGTTTGTTCAGTTTCTGCTCCAGCTGCAGGTACATGGCAGGAATGGAAGACTCTGCAACCTGTTTCAAAGTGAAATAAACCCTAGAAGCCTTCGAATATTCTCAGAAACGAAAGTTAGGGGAAGGTTGAAAAGTAGCTCTCCTGGGCAATGGCAATTTCTCCTTTCGTTCAGCTGAAAGTTGTCAACCTATCGAGGTACCATATTTGGGGGTAGTAGCATTTCCTATGCTCTATCCTGATAAAATAATGAAAATCATACTACTGTCATCTAAAACCACGTGTTCTTTTAGATCCCCAAATGTGCCTTTTGCTGGCAATATTAAAAATGTGCGTCACTTTTCCTTGGTTTTTAAAACAGAAGATCAATATCATGAGTCTTTTCTATGCCGCTGAGTCCTCGTGGATGCGGACAGGTTGACGTGTGATGGTTTCTTTTAGTGTAGGAAAACTGAGACCTGGGATGCTCCTCAGTGCCTTCATGACGTTCCCAGCAGCTGAAAGACGCCTTGTCTCCCTGACCTCTCTGTTCTGTGCATAACAGTAGATTCTCCTAACCCAAAACCCAGAGATTTGCCTTTTAAAACTGTCTTAGTGATGGTGTGACTGGATTCAATGATGCCATTTTACCTGAATTCATCAGAGATAAAGGTCATTGGCGGGTGTGACACATTTGGTCGCTTTTCCTAATGACTTCTCACAGGATCTGAAGTCCCTGATGAACCATATAGCAGAAGTAACAAAAAAGCAATTGCTGTGTTGATTGATCTGGCAATCTATTGGCTCTTATGAAGGTGAGAAACGCCGAACAATAAAGGAATATATGGTTTTGTCGATTTCCTTAAGATCACACATTCCCACACAAAATGTGGCGAGTCCCTGGTATTATTGCTTCATGAAATGAAGTAAATTAGCACACCCCTAATGCTAACCAGGACCTAATCTGGGTTAATTGTACTATCAGTCTTCTGTTATTCCTCAGAAGGAAAGCACATTAGATCTTCAGTGTTCTGAAACCTTCTCATAACTATCCATATGATAATATATTTCATAGGCTGATAACATATGCCTTTCATTTTGTATTCTATTATAAGGAGCAACAGCATAATGCCATTAACAAAAATTAGGTCCATATGAAACTAGGACTGTGTTTTAGGATCTTGTGATATCTCTCGCTGTATGAACTACAAAATGAAAAGTGTTTGCCTGCACGTGCCTTCTAACTATGTGTTCTTCAGCTAGATCATGTTGCACACGTTAAACAACAATGAACACCCATCCTCTCAGAGTTGCAGACTGCCATGATGTTGCTGTTGGTGCGGTTTTGAATTTTCAGATTTGATTTACTTCTATGGGTAGATAATCCCATGATTTTAACCATGGCTATGTGTTGAGCCCCTGTCAAGGTGGTGTTTAACTAGGGTTAGTTCTTTTAAATTAACTCAAGGAATGGACTCTAAGAAAATAAACACACCCAACTAAGAAAGGGGAGAAATTACGTATATTCCATTTCAGATTGTGATGGGCAATAGGAAAATAATTCTCCTCTCTCAAATGTCTATTTTCTTTATCTGTTCTGTACTTGTTCAGTGCTCAAAGACTAACAAATAGAAGCCATATGGCTGAAAATCCATTATCTATAGTATATTTTTGTTGTGATGATTTCTTACTATAGCTAAAATATCAGTCTCATAAAACTAGGCTTGACTACGTATACACAAGAGTACAATCTACATGAAGCTTTTAAACTTTTGGGAGGAGAGATTTTTAAAGTGAATTTATTAGAACGTTGGTGGTTATAGTATTCTTTTCAAATCCAGAAAAATAGGAAGAACTCTTCTAACATGCTAGTGATAGCATCATAAGGGTCCTAGGCTAGCTCATTTATAAGGGTCCTATGCTAGCTCATTTTCCTCTCAGCCACGTCTGCCCGCTCCCTGCTTTACTTTAAGTTTGAACTGTGATGAAAAGTGATTTTAACATTTGACATCTGGGTGTGTTTCCTCTATAAATAGCAAAACCCTTACAAATTACTCTGTTTAACCTTTCTGTTTGGACCACCAGGAATCTGACGAAAAGTTAACAATTCATCTTCCATTTATGTTTCAGAAGATACGGGCGTACATCTGTACCACTGATTTGTAGAGACAGCATAACCATCCTCCTGTGTTCTTTGGGTGACATGAAGCTTCTCTTTTAGAATTATAAATGTCTCTTTTCCTCCTCTCTGCTGCCTGCCACGAACCCTTGCCAGATGTCTAAGAGCCTTCTTCAGTTTCTACAATATCAGTTTTGTTATCCATCTCTAATTTCTGGGCTGCACCCACTCTCTGCCTGAATCCAGTCTATTATGAGCTACCACTGCAGTGAAGAGTGACTGGTACAACGGTCTTTGTTGCTAACATCTGTCTCTGGCTGCATCATGAAGGCTTTAGGGCTCTAAAGTTGTGTAGAATTTTCTTTCTTGGGCCTCATTTGTACATTGGACCTACAGTGGTCTCTAATTCCACAAAACTCAGCTAATAGGTTTTATCTTCCTGGCCTTCCTGACCAATATGCGATGTATTAAACTTACTACCTACACTTATAAGCAATATCATTGTAACCAAGGGAAGATACCGTTATGTCAGCCTTCCTGACACTAAGCCCAAAATTTTTGGTTCCCATCAAGAGAGAACAAAACATTCTCCTCTGTTTTATTCTGAAGCAGCTCTCATCATCCAGAAAGTTCTAGATGCAGCTCTCCCAGTAGTCCATAAAATATATCACTCGTAAATAAGGAGCTGAACAGTTATGTTCTTTTAATAGATGCTGCCTTAACAAGGCAAGCATTTGTAAGTGATGGACAGGAAGGAGAACCGTGATGAGTCAAACAAGACTGAAAGATATCAAATGACTGCTTGGAAAATGGAATTGCTGAGGAGGAGACTGGCAATGCCCAGAAGATTACTATGAGTGTGTGCCTCCCCCACCCTCCCCTCAAAGGATCCTCATTGACCACCATAGTTACGGTCATTCCTATCATCAATTATCCAGCACTAATCCATTGTTAATGGCTTGGATGTGAAATCTACTCATTGATTTGTGTCTTCAGACTGGACCATGGTGCACACCTGGTGGCAGCCTTGGCAGGCTATGGGGCCCAGATAGGGCACATAAGGCAGGGATGGAGGATTAGAGCTGTTGGTTTGGGCCCACAGTCTCTGCTTCTTGGTCTGCTGAGATGTTAAGAAGGCATGCTACCAGATGCCCCCAATACACACACAAAAGACATCGGCCTGCTCCCAGCCCCTCTGTGACATGGGTGTGAACCCAAATGAACCAAATAAGTTGCATGTTGTTGAGTATTTGGTTATGATGAAAATGGAGAAAATTAGTCTTCCATTCAAAGCCGTCTTCCACTGGAGTAGCTCTAACCATAAAAGTCGGATGCTTTTTTTAAACGCCCTTTCAGTCATGAACCTTAGAGCAGAGCAAACTCATCCCACCAGTTTACAATTCCATTAACAGGCTTTCCTGAAAACAGCAGGTTCCCATTTCTGTAGGTAACGTCTATGACTGTTATGGATGTGTGCCTGTCATGACTGGTTTCCCTAGACCATTTTCTGAACTATATGAATTCCGACTGTGGATCGCGTAGAGTAATATTAATTAGTCTCGAGAGGCAGAAGGGCGTGCGTGGTGATTAAGTTCTTGAGATTGAGATGAGGCATGCTAAGGTCAAATGCTGCATCCGGGATTTAAATATAAATACACGAGCTCAGGCAACTTTCCTCATCTCCCTGATCCTCAACTGGCCTTTCATAAAGTAGACATAGTAATCACGACCATTAAATGAGGGGCTCTTACAAAGACAGAGTGAGAGGAATGGGCGAGTTAATAAAGAAAGCATTTAACACAGAACCTGTTATATAGTATGTGCTCCATAAATCCTAATCGTCACTCCTGGTCCTTGACAAAGACCAAGCTCTGGAAGGATAGCTCAGTGGTAGAGAGCTTGTCTTGTACTTGACTGAGTTTGATCATAAACATGTAGAAAATACATCAGCAAATAAAGCAAGGGACTAGTTGTTAGAGTTTCTGCCACCAGCTGCCTTTCTCTTTATCCAGAGTCTTCGTATTCACATCCATTCCTTAAAGGAATCATTTTACATTAAGTATTCTCATCTCCCTTCTTGGCCTTGTCTCTTTCTTATAGGGCAAATGACGGACAAATTGTGTCACACAGACTGTCCTGCATGTATCACAGATATTGAAAACTCTATCCTTGTGCACAAGCCGTGGCCTCTGTTTGGATGGAGTCAGCATGCATAGACATCACACACACACACACACACACACACATATACACACATATACATACACACATATACACACATACACACATGCACACATGCACACATACACACATACATATGCTCACATACACACATGCACACATACACATATACTCACATACACACACACAACACACACACCTCGTTTGTTTTGTTTGTTTCTTGTCTTGTTCACCTAACGCCTGACGTTCACTAATGACCCTGTCAAATCTAGTGGGATATCTGGTGTTAAGCGTCGCCTCTTTTCCCAGACACCCTGAGTGAATTCTATTTGTTGTTTCCATAAAAGTACAATCGCATCTCAATTGCCACATAAAGGGTTTTGGTTTTGCTTTTGTTGTCTCGAGGGGTGGGGAGGTGTTATTTGAGACAGTTTTGTTAAGTAGTCCAACCTGGACTCAAACAGGTTAGCCTGCAACTCCATGCAAGCTTTTTGTGTGCCTGTCCTCTGATATATGGGTTCACTGAAGACAGAAACTGTACACCATGAATTCTTTCCCTGATGAATGTGGATTGTTAAACATGAAAATATCACATATTGGATGCTCAATAAATACAGTCTCAGAGATGAGATCATGGAAGTCTTTTAGTTCCTACAGAGAGGGCCAAATTTTTCGTGAGTTCATAGGATGTGACGACACTAGGGACTTTAATCTGCGGGGAAGCACCAGAGGGAAAATAGGAAGAGTGAAGTAAATGATTCAGTAATGTGTCTACACACAGCAACATTTTCGTTTCTTCTGTGTTGGTTGACTTGTCTTGACAAAATGTCTAGAACCAGATTTCCCTAAAAGCCCTCCGCTGTGCTTTACCAATGAGCACAGCTTGTTATGACGTCAGTCACTCCCTCCCAGCCCACTCTTCCCAGCCACTGAGCATCTAAACAGTGGCAACATCGAGAGTTCTAAAAGTCAATCTTTAGCTTAAGCCAATATCTAAGAAGATTATCAATTTTTTTGAGTCAATGAAATTGTCAATAGCTTTAAGGAATTCTACCATGATATAAAGTAAAAGATCAATCTTTACTAAAAATATCCATTTGTTCACAGATTAGATGTATTAAATGTAAAACATAAAGTTGTGAGATTATTGTCAAAGACTACTATACACTGTTTTACTATTAATCTAAAGCCTGCTATGTTGTTAATTACATTAAAAATTGTTTCTCGGTATATATTGGGATAACTATAAAACAGAGGGTGAAATTGGTAAAAGTATTACTGGGAGTCAATTTGCCAGTAATGACTAAATGGCAGTCTGATCTAATCTAAACTTTGCCATCAGCAGGTTATTACATGATGATAGAAAGTCACAAGTGGGCGGTCTCCGACCACTGGCTATTTCAGGAAGCGGGAAGGTCTTTCCGAACTCAACAGGTGAGTTACTTAGAAGCTAGCCATTGTTAGGAAACAGGTCTTAGTCTGAGGTCTTAGTCTGAGGTCTGATGCCTGATGTCTGATGTCTGATTGAGTCTCAGATGTCTGAGACTACGTCCTCTCCAAACTGTATGAGAAAACTTCTCGTCGTTTCATCATTCTGAAGTCTTTATTTTAAGAAAGGCATTAACTGTATCGCATAGAAATGACTCTATACAGCAGAAGTATAACATGTGAAGGAAGACACGGTCCCAAAGGTCTGCTGCATTAAGAAAAAAAATAGGTAAAGGGCAGGGAGAACCTTTAAAACAACCCAAGCAGTGCTTTGCATGATTAAATGGCATGCCAGACTCTTTTAAAGAAAAGAGTTAACTGAATTGGTTATTAAATCCTACTACCTAGGAGACAGAGGCAAGAGGCTCTCTTTAAACTCCGCCTGGTCTAACAATCCAATTAATGTTGCATCAATTATTGTAGAGCAAGAAAATAAGAACTGATCTTCATTTTCTTCTTTTTGAAGATGTTGAAGAGAATTTCGAGTTTTGCATAAACTTCACCACCATGCAACTGCAGAAAAACAATGTTAGACACCTTTATTCATACCAGGCTTGGCAAGCAGAAGTTAGCTTGCCTTACTAGCGCTTACACTTTTCCTTCAACCTGCAGTTGTTTGTCTGCTTCATGAGGTCATACACTATTGCAATGGTTTGGCTGTCTTTTGGTGTAATCACACCTTCTACGTATTAGATCAACTATCATTTTCTTACTAACTTATTAAGAATTAGAGACATTCAATTGCCAACTGTGACTCCCAAAAGAGTAGTTACTTTTGATTGGAAAAAGAATTTTACATAAGCACCTGGATGGACCTATACAGCCAGCTATTTTACCCTGCAGCAAAATATCCCCATGTGTTTACTAACACAGTAAAGGTTAGACGGGCTTATTTTACATACTAATCTGGTCTAGGAAAACCCCATACCATATATAGGATTCAGAATAAAATGACTATGGAGGTGCCATGAAATAAGTTTCTGCTAATCATTTTTAGGTTATTGTGTTTGTTTAAAAGCTATTTTTAAAAGCTTATAGAGAACTCATATCCCAAAGAACATATCTAATGAAGATCTAAAAATGCATTTTGAAAATTACTCTAGTGGTTTAATGAATTTTCCCTGATTCCTCAGGAAAACCCACATGAATCCAGTTCCTGGACACTTTCAAGTTGGGTCAGGAATTATCAATAACGTCATCATCAGAAGTGTATGTGTTAAATGAAATCACATGACAGATGTAAGTCACCTTCAATAACAGGCCTTGCCATAATTCGTTTCCAGTGACATTTGCAGGTGATGATGAGAGATGAGCCAAAGAAGCAGAAACAGTTTTGTTCCTGTCTGCCAACGCCCTACCAGACTTACATAGCCAACGCTACAGTGTATTGTAGAAAACAACAGTTTTTTTTCTTTTTTTTTATTGGATGTTTTATTTACATTTCCTATGTTGTCCCCTTACCCCATCCCCCACCCACCCAGGAACCCCCAATCCCCTCACCCCTCCTCCTTCTTCTCTGTGGATGTAACCTCTATCTACCCCCCCACTCCCACCTCCCCACCCTCAAAATTCCCACCCCCTGGGGCATCCAGCCTTCATGAAGTCAAGGTTCTCTTCTTCCACCTATGCCCAGCAGGGCCCTCCACTCTTACATATTCAACTGAAGCGCTGGATCCCTCCCTAAGTGCTTCCAGGCTGGTGGTTTAGACCCTGGGAGCTGTGGTTGGTTGGTATTGTTGCTCTCCTCATGGTGCTGCAAATCCTTTCAGCTCTCCTTCAGTCTTCACTCTAACTCCTCTATTGAGAACCCCATGATCAGTTCAATGGCTAGTTGTGAGCATCTGCCTCTGAGTATGTCAGACTCTTGAAGACCTCTGAGGAGATATCCATATCAGGCTCTTATCAGCATGCACTTCCTGACTTCCACATCAGCCTCTACCTTTGGTGATTGCACATGGGATAGATACTCAGGTGGAGTGGTCTTGAAACGGCCCCTCCTTCAGTTTCTGTCCCTCACTTTGTCTTCATATTTGCTCCCTTGAGTAATTTGTTGCTCCTTCTAAGAAGGACCGAATCACCCCCACTTGGTTTTCCTTCTTTATGGGCTTCATGTGGCCTGTGAGTTGCATCTTGGGCATCTCAAGGTTCTGGGCTACTATCCAATAATCAGTGAGTGAATACCATGTGTGTTCTTTTGTGATTGGCTTACCTCACTCAGGATGATAATTTCTAGTTCCATCCATTTAAGTAGGAAACTCTCAAATTCATTGTTTTTAATAGCTGAGTAATACTCCATTGTGTAAATATACCACATTTTTTTAATCCATTCCTCAGTTGAAGGACATCTGGGTTCTTTCCAGCTCCTGGCTATCATAAACAAGGCTGCTATGAACATAGTTGAGCATATGTCTTTGTTATATGTTCGAGCATCTTCTGGGTATATGCCTAGGAGTGGTATAGTTGGATCCTCAGGTAATGCTATGTCCAATATTCTGAGGAACCGCCACACTGATTTCCAAAGCAGGAAGATCAATGGAATAGAATTGTAGACCCAGAAATGAACCTACACTCCTATGGTCACTTGATCTTTGACAAAGGAGCTAAAACTGTCCAGTGGAAAAAGGACAGCATTTTCAACAAATGGTGCTGGTTCAACTGGAGGACAACATGTAGAAGAATGAAAATTGATCCATTCTTATCCCCTTGTACAAAGCTCAAGTCTAAGTGGATAAAGGACCTCCACATAAAACCAGATACACTGAAACTAATAGAAGAGAAGATGGGGAAGAGCCTCGAATACTTGGGCACAGGGGAAAAGTTCCTGAACAGAACACCAATGGCATATGCTCTAAGATCAAGAATTGACAAATGGGACTTCATAAAATTGCAAAGTTTCTGTAAGGCAAAGTACACTGTCAATAGGACAAAAAGACAACCAACAAATTGGGAAAAGATCTTTACCAATCCTTCATCTGATAGAGGGCTAATATCCAATATATACAAAGAACCCAAGAAATTAGACTCCAGACAACCAAATTACCCTATTAAAAAATGGGGTATAGAGCTTAACAAAGAATTTTCAACGGAAGAAACTCTAATGGCCGAGAAGCACCTAAAGAAATGTTCAGCATCCTTAGTCATCAGGGAAATGCAAATCAAAACAACCTGAGATTCCATCTCACACCAGTCAGAATGGCTAAGACTAAGAACTCAGGTGATAGTAGATGCTGGCGAGGGTGTGGAGAAAGAGGAACACTCCTCCATTGTTGGTGGGACTGCAAGATGGTGAAAACAACAGTTTTTATCTGCGTATTTGAAGACAGAAAATGGGAAATCTCTGACAGCTAGGTTTATGCTTATAGGAAAAAATCCTGGTAACCTGGTCCACCTACAAACAGACCTCTGCGCTACGATAACATGGAGGTAATTGACTACAAAATATGTCTCTAGATCTCCCCAAGCCGGAGATTTGAATGACCGACATACGTCCACTGTCATGGAAACCTGCCAGTAGAGGTCATTTAGCTAATTTTGGGAGCTTCGTCTACTCAGAAATATTTATTTGTATAAGAGCTGTCATTTAGGAAATCTAAACCGGCAGCTGCTTTCTTAAATGTTCATGTCTGGCATCTCATTAAATTTCTCACAGTGATGCCATGAAGACACAGCGTAATCCCAGTTCCTGAATAAATAAATGGAGACTTGTTAAGGGAAGTCTCTCCCCTCAGTCTCCACAACAGTCACTAGTGGATATCAACCTAGAGCGTGAACTACATGCTGTGTCCCTTAATACAGAGCCCACTGACTATCACAGAGCAGGCGCTCGCCTAATCTAGATCCATAAAGTGTATTTTCAAACCCAGTGGGGCAATCCCTTCCGCCGTGCCATAGCCTTCACACATGACAGATGAGGTCCCACCTCCCTATTTTTTGTCTTATTTCTCTGTTCCCACATGTCTTTCTTCACTCCCAGAAGGAAAAAAATAACGCACTTCAGCCCTTCCACTTACACATGCACACATAATCAGAGTGCATATTAGGGAGGAGATAACCTAATGGGGAAATTTTAGGCAAACAACTCACCAGCACGTTTCCAAGAGATGAAAACGGGCTCCTCGGGGAGCACACGTGATAAGGTAGCCCTGTGCTTTGAAGAGTGTCACTTGGTAAAAGTGATGAACAAGAACAAAGAAGAGAAAGGAGGAGCAGGCAAGGCTGTGGGGACAATGTTTTGTGACTGCAGGATACGTTTTTATCTCACGTCAAATGGCCAGTCCTTTCCCTTCTACATGGGTCCTCTCTATGTAAGAGACCTGACCTTGACATCCAATGGCGTTTTCTGGGCTGTTTCTTAGAGGGGGAAGCCATTTTAGTTGATAAATAGTTCTGGCAAAAGGATTAGAGAAAGAGAGTTCCGTGGGAACACATAATAAACCAGGATGGAAACTGTTTGGAATCCCAGCACCTTAGAGACAGAGACAGCAGGGTTTCTGGAGCTCTCTGGTCAACCAGTCTCACCTGCTTGGGTAGCACCAGGGTAATGCGAGACATCTGTGCACCACACCCGGGATTGACCTCTGCCCTCCGTATGTACCTCTTCTGCATGCATCCAAGTGCACCCACTACTCACACACACACCACACAGACACACGTACATAACAACATGCACATAAAAGATTATTTCTAAAGGGAAAAGGGTGTTTGTTTTTTATTGTACAATAGAGCCTAGGGTCTCCTGCATGCATGGTTAGTACTCTAGTACTAAGCAGCACCCCAATTCTCGAAGTACCTTTGAGATCTCAATTCCCCAGTCATGTTATGTTGTGTTTTATAAGAAAGAAAAAGAAGCCCGGGGTATCTTTGGTGGAGGTGTGGTATGGTGCTGGGAAAGGGGGTGACTCTGTGGGGCCCATGCTGAGGCATCCCTTCCTCCTGAGGGACTAGCCACAGGATGGTATAATATAGAGTAGCGTTCATTTAGGGCGTGGGGAGGGGAGTTGAGGGGGTAGTAGAGACAGAGGGGGGTAGAGAGAGAAAGGGAGAGAGAGAGGGAGAAGGGAGGGAGAGGGAGAAGGAGAGGGAAAGGCCAGCCATGAACTGGTGGGGAGAGAGGGAGGAGGGGAATGAGGAGAGAAGAGACAGAAGGGGAAGAGGGTAAGAGAGCAAAAGAGCAAGGGAGGGAGGAGGGGACAAGCAGCCCCTTTTATAATGATTCAGGCACATCTGGCTGTTGCCAGGTAACTATGGGGCAGAGCCTAGAAACAATGCTAACACTTTATAGTTTCATTTTTCCTTTACAGACACGCACACACACCGTTTCTTTACACGGTTGTGTCAGATTTAGAAGAAAACATCAAATGACTAATTTGGTAATATCTCTATTCAGATACTGTGGTGCAATCTAGCAGACAGATTCCCAGTACTGTCAGCACTAAGGACATGGAGTACATACGATCGCTCAGTTTCAATCAGCTTATGCCTTATCTTTGATTCTCTTAATCTTGCAGCAAGGGCTCTGCTACCTCTTCACATCCTTGCTTTTCCTAGGTCTCCATCAGATACTCAATTCCTAAGTCATCCACCACTGAAGGTACAAGCCCTGAGAAATCCTCTTCAGAGAGTATTGCATGCCATTCTCTGGGTTGGGCACCATACAGGAAGTCCCTCCCTTGTAAATCACCTTTCGTTGCATTATGCTGTAAGCTGTATAGAAAGCAGAGCAGTAAAACCCAGCATGGGTATCACACCTCAGGTTTTATTTATTAACTAAAGAGGGAACTCTGCAACTTCCTCATTAGAAGAAGTCTGCCACTCTTCCTCCGACTGTATTTACTGCAGGCAACCCTCTCGCTGATGTGAAAGCGCTCAGATCCTGGTTACAGCAATTCAGTTGTTTAAAAACAACAGCAAAGACAGTCAGGAAAAACCTTTGACTGTTTTAAAAACTTTGGTGTTTTTATAACATTGTATATTTCCCTTTAAATCATGATGATATTGGCGATAAAAAGCTTTCAACATGAAGAGGCACACGCAATACCTCTAGTCTTCCTCCCTCTCACCTTTAGTACCCAGAGTTAACATTCATGTAAAAATGTCACTTGTTTGGGGACACATAATTCACCTGAGGTTATAATTATCTTAAACCAACCTTTGGGGTCTTTAGGGAAACACCAAAATGTATCCTGGACCTATGGTCAAAGAAATCAACACAGAATAAAAGAAATAGACTAAGCAGTACCTTTGTTCAAAAACAAACAAGCAAAAAATAATGTGAGCTATTCTGTGGAGAAGTGGCTCAGTGATTAAGAGCACTTGCTGCTCTTCCAGAGGACCTGGGTTCAGTTCTCAGCACCTGAATGTGTTTACGACCCCATATATTTTGAGTTCTAGGGGAGCCAACACCCTCCTTGAGCTTCAATGGGCATGCTCGCGCACAAACACACACACACACAGGGTTCACATGAACTCATGTGAGCACACACACACACACACACATGCATCAATTTTATTAATATTCTGTGTGTTTATAGTGAGGGCTTGAGCAAAACAGCAAATTAACATGGCTTCATTCTTTTCAATAGAATCTTACCAATCGTGTATTAATCAGCATTTAATGAAGAAATAAATTAGTAAAGAACTCATATTGCTTAAGCTAAGAAAAAAATGTTAAATGATAATCATTTGAAAACAGTATTCAAAAACAGCTCTGGTTAGGAAGCACAGTATAGGGCCATAGAGCTATAAAACTGAGAGAGATTGCTTCTTTAAGCAATCAGGTTGTAATAACATAGGCCAGGTTTGATATATAAGTGGAAAAGAGACACAAGCAGTAATAGTTCAGACATGAGGTGCTAGAACATTCTTTCTAGGAGGTCAGGCTTTGAAATGCCGTCTGCCTGCTGTTAACAGGGTGAGGTCAGGAAGGGAGGGGTTGGCTGGATAGAGAAGTGTCACTGAAGAAAAGAGGAGGAAGGGAGGGGAGCGGAGAGATGAGAGAATGCCCCTCTGGGATTACATAGCTGTAAAGCAGTAAAAGAAAGTAGACTGTCACTCCTTCCCTCCCAGTGGTTACAGATCCCTATGGCTCCATGGAGACAGCATGCACACATGCACACTCACACACACATACACACATGCACACACATGTACACACAAACACCACACACGCACACACACTTGCACATGCGTAAACACATACACACACACAAACACACACGCACACGTCTCTACAGTTACCGTCTCACTCATTCTTCCTAATTGATGAGGGTTTGATGATAGTATTTATTTACCTTCTAAGGACAAGTTTACCCTTTAAAAGATCCAAAGGGATTTCCCTAAGAATTAAAATATCTGATGCTGAGGGCTCTTAAGGCTAAAGTCTTTAATTCTTCTGCTGAAGCATCTGGAGGATGAGCTATATGCATCCAAATAACCTTGCGGGAGGATGTGCCTCTTGGTTGAGTAATATTATACTTAAATAGTGCCCCCAGCTAGAACACTCTGCCTTTGCCCACAGTCATTGCCTGATGTGTAGAGAACTAGAAATAACCTAACCAGCCATCACTTTTTAAGAGTGAAACCACGTTTCTAGTACAATTAATTGTGTCATGGGTGATATTTATATCATATTGATTTTACTGTGTATATGGACTTAGAAAAATTGTTAATGTTTATATTATTCAATAACTGCTAACAGTAGGGGACAATACTATCAGATTAGCATTTTATCTCACGGAAAGCTAATAATTTTGTAATATCTGTGAGATTACATCAAGGTTTTAATGTGATTGGACCTTCTGATAGTTTTTACCAAAAAATAATTGCAAAATAATGAATAATGAAAACAATAAGACATTTAATAAAGTTTGAAAGCCATGACATGTACCCCACTCGGAGCTTAGCGGCCATCTGTGGGTGTTTTTCTCTTGTAAAGGATTCACCAGCTGCGTGTAAATCAGGTGTGTGCTACAAGCTAGCGGTGCCTCGCCCTAGATCTTTCTCCTTCCCCAGCACTGACACCTTAATCTCCTTCTGGAAGCCTCTCTTTTTGGCTTATAGCCAGGGCCTGATGCCAGGGCACACAAATTTCTCTGTGGGACAATTTGCAAGGTAAGCCCGGGAGTCACTCACAACCCTTTCATTTGTAACAACTGCTATCATGGCACCAGAGACATCTGGATTAAGGGTCTGTGGAGAAATTGCACATTAAAATGGCCTCGTCCCACCACCACCACACAGGAGGAGTGAACAGAGAGGAACCTGCCATTGCTGAATACGGGTGTGCAGCCGGAGCTTACTTCAGATCATTTCTATTGTGCCTAAAAATGAGCAGCCACTGGCTCATCACAAAGTGAAATAAAACCTTGTAAGCATTCATTCGTTTAACAAGATAACAGAAGACGTTACTCTAACAAACTTAGCATTTCCTGATGCAAAATACCGTTTTTATTTAAATGTGTTGGGAAAAAATACTTTTAATTTTGCAGGAGAGGCAAGTATTTCTTTTCTTAGGGTTCTTTGCTGCTGTTTCTATTTCTATGCATATGTTTCCCATATGGTAAACCCCTCAGAGCTGCGGGAAATAAGAGCACTCATAATAGTCAATATGCAAATGTTATTAGGAAAAGTTCTCTCTTCACAAATACTACCTTGGCGGCACCATTCTCCATTTACAGGATGGCCCCACGTGCATGGCGTCCCCAGCTGGCACACCTGAGTACCTCCACTCTCTTTCCTTATCTACAAGAAAGGCTTTTAGCCTCACCTCTTTTTCTGCCCTGCCCTTGGTCCCCAGTTCCTCCTGATCTCAATTTTGTATCCTTTAGCTAATAGTGTATCAAATACAAATTAACCACCTTGGTGGATCGATTTGGAAATATCTATTTAAAACATCATAAGGCCACTTGTAGGTATTCATACTTACAGAGATACTGCATATATATATGGAAGACTTTAAGATTACTGATAAATAAGAGATATCTGAAATAAGTCATAAATTCATAAACACTCAATAAAATATTGGCTATAACAAATATTGACATAGTCTTACAATGGCAAATTCAGTTAAAAGTATGAACTCTGTGCTTCTTAAATGGCTGTGGCACACTGGTAAGTGAAGAGAATTCATGAACTCCAAACAGAAAACATGACTCCAAAGTCCACTGAATCAAACTGTAGAGCATATAAACTAAGTTCCTGGCTCAGGTCCACTTCTACCTGACTACAGATTCTGACTTAATTTTCCTAGAATTATTTAGCATCACTTAAAACGGACCTTTCAACCCATCCAACAAGAAGCAATGGGAGCTTAGAAAACTCAGCCAGCTCCTGGTGGGGTAAGAAAATATTACCAGAAATGATTTTCTAACATACCAGTGCATGTTAAACCAATCTCAGTGGGGCCTTTGAGAGTGTCTCCTTCAATGCTCAGCCCAGCTTCCTGCACCGTCCAACACCAGAGGTACTACTAGTGAGACATTCCATTCAGCACTTGGATTTGTCCACAGAAGGACACCAATTGCCATAACCACTTAGTGCCAGAGTTAGGAAAGGAGAAACTCTTCTCAACTGTGCTATTTACATTCCAGAAAGGGAACTTAAAACCACTTAAAACCAGTGAGTCTCCAGTTTCCTTCTTTGAACACACCTTCCATTCTGGTCCATGGGTTTTTATCATTCACGTTCATATTCACATTCATATATTCTCTCTCTCTCTCTCTCTCTCTCTCTCTCTCTCTCTCTCTCTCTCTGTGTGTGTGTGTGTGTGTGTGTGTGTGTGTGTGTGTCTGTCTGTCTGTCTGTCTATGTGTGTGTGAGTGTCCATGTATGTGAGTATGCATGTATGTATGCATGTGAGTGTGCATGTATATGTATGTGGGTGTATCTGTCTGTGTCTCTTTCTGTATATGTGTATATGTGTGCTTGTATGTGTGTCTGTCTCTCTGCCCCCCCCTCTGTATGTGAATGTTCATGTATGTGAGTGTGTGTGGGTATATGTGAATGTGCATGTATGTGAACATGTGTGTGTATGTAGTGTGTGTGCATGTGCATCGCTGAGGAGCTATGGCAGTGCCTTGCTCTACACCAGTACGCTACCACTTATCTATACCCTCAGTGTAATATACTTTTCTTTTCAATGTTGACTTGCTGCAACAGCCTAGATGTCCATCAACTGATAAATGAATAAGGAATGTGGCGTACATATACACAGTGGAATTTTCCTCAACTCTCAAGAAAAATAAAATTATAAAATTTGTAGGCATATAAATATAGCTGGAAACAATCTTTCTGAATAAGTTAACCCAAACCCAGGAAGACAAACACCATGTATTTCTCTTTTATAGATGAGGCCTAGCTTTAGAACTTTAGTTACTCTTTATGAGTGTGGTGGATGGATGGGTATGGAAGTTTTACTAAAGGTATTCTGTTTTAAATAAAACTTTTCTAATAACAAGAAGGTATGACTACCTGTAAGTTAACAGGACGTACATCTTAATTTTTTGAAAGTTCACAGGTAGTAGAACAAATGTCCACATTCATAAAAAATGGGGAAAAAAGAGGAAATTCTGAGTAGAATTATATTCAGGGTGTACATTAAAATTTTAATTTTTTTTTAAAAAAAGAAAGAAAAGAACTTTAGTTACATATGCTTAAAGGGAAGTTGGGAAACTAGGAAGGGGCAGGGGAGAGGGAGAGAGATTTGGGGATAGAAAACAGATAGTGTGAAGGAGAAAAGGGGGATAATGGGGCAGTGTGAGAGTTGACAGGCTGAGGAATGGGAACACAGAATATAGGGTGGAGAACGGGAGGGATAACACTAAAGTCCTCTGAAAAATCCAGATGGAAACTGATTCTTGAAGATGCTTCCTACAGTACATGATACACATTCGCATGTAGAGTTCAATTGGAATTACTCTATACAGGGAATGCTGCCTCTCCCGAATGTCCTAGTATCAAAATAACAACCAAGTCCTGGGTGTGGCTATTTCACCTTACATTTTTAATCAGTGAAATCTGATTAAATGACAACAATGGTCATTGTCAATATTCTTGGTTGCTTACCAGAACTTGATGGAAAGACCCTACTGCTGAAGACACCACATACTGGAGTCATAGAATATGGAAAAATTAAGCAGGTACTGAGCTGGAACCTTCATCTCTACTTGCTTTTGTTTATAATTCTGGAAGGTACCATGCATGTCACTGGTTTCCAAGTCACTGATGTGAACCCTGCCAACTACAATAACAACTATGCTCACTGGTACAATAGTGTCACAAATGTTTAGGGTGTAATCACCCACTCTCTGATTGCATTTAAGGACAACTCCTTAATGTGTAGTTCATGTCTGGTACTGTTAACTGAGCCAAGATCCTGTGGCTGGGTATATCATGGGCCTTAGGGAAGAATTTGCTACTATTATTCAGGTAAATGAACATAGTATTAAAACTCTACCCTAAGCACTTAACTTCATGCCCATAGATGAGTACAGCTTCCAGCCTTCATCCGAGAACCTACTTTCTGTAGTAGAGAATGATCATTACAGGGACTCAGAACTGGTCAGTGTGCAGAGAAAGTGAAGCTGTGGAGTGCTCATCCCTAGACTGGACATCTACAGCTGCTTCTCTCTCTTCTCGAGGCTCTGGGACCATTCCAGAAGGAGGCAGGTGTAGCTGCTTGTGTTGGGTCCCCCAAAACACTTTGCATGAGAGGGTCTGCATATAGCTTCTGGGATCTCTCACCAGTTAATTCTGATTGGTAGATAAAGATGCCAGCAGCCTAAATAGCTGGGGAGGACAGACAGAGGTGAGATTTTGGATTCCTGGGTTTGGGAACACAAGGAGGAGGGCGAGAAGAGAGATCTGCCATGCTGCCAGGAGGGTGTCGAGAGAGGAGAGACACAGAAGCAGTCATGGGATAAAGGAGCAAGGAAAGCATACTGGGCCCTGGCCCTAGAGTGCTGCTCAGTTGGGTCAGGAGCAACTAACAGAACATAGAAATTAGTAAGTAGTAACTCAGAATTATTGGCAGAAGTTTAGAAAGTTAACCAGCTATTGTACTGGATAAGGCATATTAAAATATAAAGTCAGTATGTGTGTGTCATTCATTCGGGAACATAAACCATTGAGGCAGGTAGCAACTCAGCCTGGGACTTATTTATTAAATATTACCACAACAGATGGGCAGAAACAATGTACAAGCCAGAGGTGATAGAGAATTGCTGTGAAACGGGTTTCCAGTCATGACAGGCAAATGCTCCCATGAACTCCCAGAGGCTGTGACTGTGTGCATAAGATCTACACAAGACCAATATGGAGGGGGGCGGGGTGGAGTAATTCCTTCTGGGAGAAGGCACTCCTTCTTGTAGGGAAGTTTCTTAAGACACAGGATGTCCTTAAAAGAGATGAAATACATTCTGTCCTGCACAGAAGAAAACAACTCAGATGCTTCCAGAAGTCCCTGATACTGAGTAGATGCACAAGGCCCCTCCCTCCTCAAGTATATATAAGCAGCACTGCTTGAAGATAGTCTTTAACAAACTGAGCTACCTGGAAGAGGCTCAAACCAACCAAAATATTTGGAAAAGATGTTTCCTGACTTGTTGAGCTCTCTGAAGGTTGTGTAGTGTGTTGGCTCTAAGTTTCTAGCTTTTGGGAGCTATCATCCATGAAGGAATAGCATTTTATTGATGAACTATCTTTGAGTCATTTTTGCTCCTATAAAGTAAACCCAATAAAACTCAGTAGTTCACCAAGTTAGACGTTGGTGTATCCTTATTTTGGTCTTCATTGGTTTCCTAAATGGGGTGAGTAGACATTTGTTTATGTTCAGGTCTTCCCAGGATTAGTGTCACACAATGCACAGCTCAAGAATTCCCAGCTATTGACCACTGATGAGTGCTAAGGTAAAGAGAGTCAGTCTACTTAGGATTCAGTCCCTGGTAGACTGCTTGTGTTTCAGTGGATAGACAAACCTGTGCACATCTGGCAGCAGTAAATGGATCATTCAGCAGTTTAAAAACAAAACATCAAATTGGGAGAGAAAATTGGTAGGAGTTGTGAGAAGAGTTAAAGACAAATGAAGTGATAGATTTGGTCAAAACATATGTTTACTTACAAAATTCTCAAGCAATAGATTTTTTTAAAAATCCAGGCTTATTTTTAATACTGAAACTTACATTTTTCATATTTTTTACACTTAACTTCTATTTATTACATTATGATCAAACAATATAAGAGCTCAACTGCTGCAAATATTTAATATTTACTCAGACCTAAGTACTTTAAGTTTTTTTGCTTTAAAAACTGTGAGCTTCTGTATGAACATATATCTTCATATTGGTATTTTTTTAAATAATTTATTTATTTTTTAAAAATCGTAATTCATTCACACGGGTTATAAACACAGAAAGGCAGGACATGGGGAAGGGGATGACACTGGAGTGTGAGTGTTCAGGGGGAATGCAGATATCTTTCAGAACAAAGTATCGGCTGGGTGAAGGTTCAGGGGACAGGTCACTATGACTCTGCCCATGATTCATTTGTCCTTATCTAAGTTGGTATTATGTGCCAAGGCTACCTGTTTACAAGGTCTATGACTACTCAGGCTGGTAAATTTCCATAAAAGCTGCCTGTTTACAATAGCTTATAGCCATCTGTTTCAATGTTTTTCCACAGAGACCCAAGACTTGGTGTTAGTATACATGTGTGACAGGCCTATTGCTGATTTTAGGCCTATGGCTGATTTTAGGCCTTCAGTGTGTAAGCAGGGCTGCCCCTGACATCTCCTCCCTTCTCTAAGTATAGAAGGGCTGTGGCGATTCTAATCTTGTGAAGGCGGGGATAGAGGCCTGACCTCCAGTACTTGAAGGGGATCTTGTAATGGCTCTGGTCCCCCTGTCGTTGTCCAGTGAGGCATGAGGGCCATACCCATCCCGATGTCTTTTTCCTGGAGAGCGGATACTTTTGACATCAACCCCTGTACAGTCAGGCTTGTCGCTCAGGGAACCCAGAGAGATATTTTTAACTTTTATTTATATTCCCTTGTAGTGCTTAGCCTCACAGCCTAAGCAAGAATTCAGATCGCCTGTCAGAGGGGGTTCTGGGTAGCCCCTCTCTGCTTGCTCTAGGGGCAGAAGTCCCCCCTTTTAGGTTGGGTGGATATGGGTTTTGGGAACACCCTGTATAAAGTAACAACCTCATCTTGAGTCTCGTGGTCCTCCATAGCTAACTTATGATAATGTATCTGAATAGGTTTTGCTACCAAATTATTTATCTGTTGTTTCACAGAGTTAGTCAGCCTATTTGAAGCCCAGGGACCAGCAGAAATAAGCTAAAATAACCTAAATAATGCCCCCAAGATGGGAGGAAGTAGAGTTGACAACCATGGAGAGGCTGAAAAGCAATTCTTGTACCAGCACTCATCTTTCTCTTTCTCTCTCTGACTTTTCTCAGGGCCTTCTCTGACTTTTTTCATGCTCTCTTTAACCATCCCTGTCTTGTCTATGTAAAGGCAACCTTCTTCTTTAAGGGCTGTACACAGTCAAGAGCTGTACACAGCCTTTTCTATTGTAATAGAGTAAATCAAGCCCAATAAGGATCTTTGCAATTTTTGGAATTCTCTTCAGACAGCAAAACGACGGATTTCTTCAGATTAATGATGTTAATCTCTAGTTGTTTGATGTTCTTGTCAATGGCCCTTCAATGGTCTGAGCAGTATAAGTTCGGACGCCAGCATCTGGATTAGAACTTCTAACAGCAGACATCACAGGTGATTCATTTTTACCTGAGATGCTGCCCAAGTCAAAGCTCCTGGGAGGCCCTCTTCCTCTGGGTTTTGTGAGGTTGGGTACAGAGCTGTTGCCTGAGATCTGCTCTATGCTCGGGCCCAGACCATATTGGTATTTTTAACCTTGCTTTTTTTCCTTCTTGTTTTGACTCTTGTTAAACCTGTCACATTCTAAAAGAGTGAGAAATTTGTTAATTGAAAAAAAAAACATGACAGATCAAAATACAGAATGGACTTGTTTATATGATTCAAGTACCTCTCTGTGCATATTGTATGTAAAGACATAAAACTGTGTTCACTAAACTAAATAGTACATTTCTCTAGAGAGGAAAACAGCAATTGATCTCTCTTAGGATAAATGTATTCAGTGAGATAAATGAATGAACGCTTCACATGGTATGACTGAAGTAGTAGATCATGGGTCTTACTAAGATGAATAATCTGCCTTGTCCTTTTCCCTGGTGAACTCGCTCATCTATACCACTGAACTGTCAACTTTTAAAAATTCAAGTTTTTAACCCTTACAAAAACTTCTTAAGGGACAACTTGTTAATATCTACAAATAGTTCTATATGACTACTGTGGTAGTTTGAATAGGTTTGCCCCTCCCCTTAGACTTATGTGTTTCAGTGAGTGGCACTATTAGGAGGTGTGGCCTTGTTGAAGGAGGTGTAGCCTTGTCAAAGCAAGTGTGTCCCTGTGAGAGTGGGCATTGTGGTCTCCTCCTATTCTCAGCCTCTATTCAGTAAAAATGATAATCTCCTTCTCACTGCCTTCAGATCAAGATGTAGAACTCTTAGATCATCTAGTACCTGCCTGCACGATGCCATGCTTCCCACCATGATGACATTGGACTGAACCTGCAAAACTGTAAGCCAGCCTCAATTAAATGTTGTCCTGTATAGGAGTGGTTGTGGTCATGGTGTCTGTTCACAGAAGTAAAACCCTAACTAAGACATTTATTTTATTTTTATTTTTTTAAAGATTTATTTATTTTATGTATATGAGTACAATTCAGACAAACCAGAAGAGGGCGTCAGATCCCATTACAGATGGTTGTGAACCACCATGTGGTTGCTGGGAATTGAACTCAGGACCTCTGAAAGAGCAGTCAGTGCTTTTAACCACTGAGCCATCTCTCCAGCCCCCAAGATATTTATTTAAAAAGACAATAACTATACATCTAAAAAGAAAATTGCTCAAAAATACATAAGAACTTCTAAATTCTGGTAAAACTAAGGGCAAGTGAGATGAGATGAAATAAGGATTATAACAATTCCGTGTTTTATAAGGTCCTATAACTTTCATTATTAGAAAAGTCCCAGTTCAGCAAAAAAAAGCAGAGATGTTTACAAGTTGTAGACTATTAAGTTGCTCATAAATAGGAAACACTAAAATGGCTCCTGTACCCATTACATCTTTAAGCCAGCACTAAAGAAATAAATGATATACCTGCCTTCTGGGAGTGTTTGACTTTGCTCAAAAGACAAAGTTTATAAATAAGACATTTTATCAAAAAAAAAGAAAGAAAATAAAACCAAGCCTACTTACTACAAGTTCTAAGATGCCCATCACTAATGTACACGGCCAAGATGTAAAAAGTGGTGGTGTGACTGTTTGAAAGAAAAGGTCAGAACTTGAGAAGAAATAAAACAGCAACCCAGCATTAACAGCAGAAAAGACTTTTTGTGGAAGCGACTACTTATGCTTTGGATATAATTCATTGTGTTGAACACAGATGGGGGTATTTTGGAAGGTTATAGAAATGATAGAAGGCAGAGCACAGCCAAAAAAAAAAAAAAAAGTCATTGGAGTCATGTCTTTGGAGACTCTTGCTTGAACCATCCTCTGCCTACATTCCCCTGTTCCCATTTCGTGACCACTATGATGTAAAAGTCTGTGTTCCTCTATGCCCTTACTACCATGTAGGACATGATCTTCTCAAACTGTAAGCTAAAATAAACTTGCTTATAGTGTTTTGCCAAGGCTCTTTGTCCCAGCAATGAGAAAATTACTTATCAGAGGACTCTGAACAGAGGTATAGACATGAAAGAGAGCTAGTGTGTAAATATTGAGGGTCACTGACAGAGAACAACAAGATCTTGACAGAACAAACCCTGAACACTTTACGGATGAGTTCTAAATGGTCCAGGAAATATTTCTCCTTACAAAATATGTCAGAGACTGAATACTTGATTTCAAAGTATTCACAATATCTACAAAAGAAAATTTTATGGTAAGAATATTCCATTATAAAATATAACAGCACCATCCAAATTGGATTGGAAAAATCTAATCACCTTTTGGCTAAGAAGAATGGTATAGGTGTAAAATCATCTAAAATAATATAGATATCTAGTTGTTCTTCCAAACAATAAAGCTAGCTTAGTAAGATTTTTCCAAATGGGTTGCAATGGGAGGTTGTCCGTTGATTGGTGGCCTTCAACGGTATATGTCCATGACCCTAGGACTTGTGTGTGTGATCTTACTTAGATAAAGGTTTTCACAGGTATGATTAATTTAAGAATATTAAAAAGTATTTATTCTGGATTATTTGGGTGGTCCCTAAATCCACTGGCAGTGTCATATAAAGAAATACAAGAGACAGTGTGAAGACAGAAAAGGAGATTGATGTAATTTGGCTAAAACCAGGGAAGTTACAAAGCCCCAGAAGCAAGGTATAGTCTGCTCCCTAAAAACTCAACAGCAAGTACAGCACTATGGAATGCCATACCTTCCTGTCTCCACTTCTAAGAACTGTGAAATAATCTCTATTTCTGTCATCTATTTCTTAGCTTCTTATTTCTTATATCATTCCTGTGCAGTTCCAACTAATGACTTGAAAGTTGATATATTTAAATTCTTGCATGTTTTGGAGGTTTTATGCATAAAATTATTAATATACAAACTTCAAACGTCACCTTACTTATGATTCCACTCCCTCCCTCTTTTTCTCTGATATAAAAGGTTGAATCAACCAACATGAAAATATCAACTGTTCAGATTATGCAGCTGCCATTTGTGCTGTTCCTTGGGAATATTTGCTGAGAAAATAAATGGAATTTGGCTGCCACTTTTATTACTAAATCACTGGAAATCCCCTTACTGCACTTTGAGTCATCCTGAGACATACTTATTTTTAGGCATTTTCCTGATTGTTGTCATAAATCAAGGTTCACCTCTATATCCTTGTAACCCATGTCTCATTTGCATAAATAAATATTGAGACATGGTAGGATTTTTTTTTCAGTTTCCACAAAGAATTTAAGTAGATAACATAGTGTCCTTTCAGCCTTTAACTGTCCAATTTCATGGTTCTAAAACTGATCAGTTTTTATGTCTTTCATTTTTTTTTCCTTCAACATAAAAGTTAGTGATTGCATAGAACCCTTTGGAGAATTTACTAGGTATTTTTAACATTTAATTTTCTACATATCTAGCTAAGGTACTGCTCTATGATACCATATACTGTAGAACTAGCTGAGCATTATGTACTATGGAACACTTGAGATTTAGAACATATATGTGTGGTTTTGTGTGTTTGTATCTTCCAAGCCAGGAGCTGCCATGTTAAGGAAAGGGCAGTGACACACACCAGCAATAGCAGCATCAACCAGAAATGACAAATCCTGCAGGAAATTTATTAATATGGCTTACTCCTTGGGAGATTGGGGCAGGAAGTTCCATGTTGAAGGATGAGGGAAATCCCCCTAAGAAGGACACTAGGAATGAACAAGACATCCAACAAATAATGTCGGAGGAACATAGACTTCATATGAGTCAGAGTTGAGGGTGAGCCTCTCCCACAAGCTCATGGTCTCTAGACAAACTCTGGTCTCTAGCTGGTAGAGCTGTCAAGAAGGTTTTCGGAACATTAGGAGTTGAAACCTGGCTAGATTAAGTAAATCCCTGGGGACATGACCTTAGGGAGGTATGCTATCTGTATCTCCTTCTAGTCACACCACCTGCTTGCTTCCTGTCTACCGTGACATGCTGAAGCTCCTCTGCTCACATCCCTGCAACCCTGACAAGCTACCCCTGGACTGAGCCATCAGGGTGTGAGTAAGAAAAGGAAAAGGAAATAGTCAGGTCTTCTTAAGCTTAGAAGTAAGGCAGAAATGCAGCAGATATAACACCAGCAGGGAATTAGAGTCCATCCTCTTTCAGAATATCAGAGTTTTTAACCTGGGAAAGTAACGCACACCACTTGTTCTGATGCTACAGAACGAGGGGCAAACGCACTGAGAGATTGTTGGATTTATCACAAAATTTGATCCGCCATGTAAACGGAATCCAAGCAGCTCAGAACAACAATCCTCAAAAATTAAACGGCAGCCCCGCTCCCTCTCTTCATGGGGCTTGCAAGCAGGATAAGCAAACTTTCTACCATCTGTTGTTTTCCCAGCTTGCTAAAGCAAACGCTAGAATTTACCCTGCTTGGCAATCACTTAATAGCATTATTAATTTTTAGCCCAAAGAATAAAACCTTTATGCTGGGTGTATGTGGGTTAGCGTGTGTAGGGTGGGAAGCAGTGTTCAATATGAGGTTTCAGCTCTGCAATCCCAGAGCTCATGTTCCCAGCCCACCGTCCTCATTGCCTTCTATTTGCTACCCTTGACTGAGGTAGCCTGCAGCGCCTTTTATCCAAGGATGAATCCCTGTGTAATCACGTATCTTCCACACATACGCTTCCCTTTTATTTTCTCCGTTTTCAAGGATGCGTTTTCCACAGCACCTTTTCCCACAATGGGGCTTCTACCGCTTCGATAGAGAGATGAACATGAAGCAGGCTATAAAACCCATTCGTATTTACTACGAACCACACCAGATTCTTAAGTATTCAGGGGAGGTGTTATTTGGTCTGATTTCCTCTTAAAGCTAAAACTTTTATGAGACAAGAGTTTTGTTGCTTGTGACACTCTATGAAAAGGAGAGGAGGGTACTTGGTTCCCTTTGAAGCTCTGGGCCCGATTCCTGCCCTTGTCAAAAAGAAAAGAAAAAAATGCTAAGAGTATGCTCATAGTAGATGTCTCTCCAGAACTATGTAGCAACCTGCCCTGGGGTTTCAGAAGTATAGCTAATGCTCTGTCATATGGTGGTAGTGACTGACAAGCCTAGAGTTCAGTTAATTGACAGGAAGGGCTTTTTTAATCATTCTCAAGTTTTACTCTGGCAACTAGAGCTGTATAATTGTTTGAGAATGGAGCCTTCCCTCCTTCGAAGACTTCTTCAGATTCACAGGCGTGGTGAGCTGGATCAGGGTGTGTCTCTGCATGTAATCTCAGCAACTCGGGTGGCCGGCCTGAGGAAGGAGGATGGCAAGATCAAGGTCAGCCCAGGCTACAGAGTTAAATCCTGTCTGAAAACTAACGAAGACAGGGGCTGACAAGATAGTCCAGCAGGCAAAAGCATGTGATACACAAGTGTGGGACCTCTAGATCCCAAGAACCCACATTAAAAAGGAAGGAGAGAACAGATGTACAAAGATGTCCTCCAACCTGCACAAGTGTACCATGGACCACTGATGCCCAGATGAACAACATTCACATACATAGACACAATAATTATTCTTTTTAATTAAAATATTAGGATAAAGAATCAAAAGTAACCCAGCCACTTCAACAACTCTAGCTCTCAAGCCTATAGAATGAGGCTCTAATGTGCAGACAGAATTCTCAGGATGCTACAATATCCATTTAAGTCCCTGTGAGCTTTTTGGAACTAGGCTACACAAAACAACTATAGTATGATGCTGTCCTTAGAGCTGCTTAAAACTGAGAGTCAGGTTGAGGGTTCCTCTATTGTGAATGTACAACTTTCAACCCATTGGGGGCAAGCATCCCAGAATATCTCTGAGTGTGACCAAACACATTTGTAAATGACAATGTTATCCAGAAAAAGCAAAAGCCCAGGACAAGAACCCTGGCAAGCTGAAGAAGTGCTTTCTGAGAGTCAACCAGGACAGTAGTGCATGGGCTAGAAGCACCTTCCCTATAGAAGTGGACATAGAGTTCCTAGTGGTTCTCTTGGAAATGAAGGCTACACTGAACACTTCTTGGCTCAGACTGGAAGACAAGGGTAGAAAATAGTACAATTTTTAAAAAGAAGAAGAAGAACTGGAAGGGTTTTGTGTACACACACAGACACACACACACACACACACACATCTGTTATACCTTCTACAGTGCCTGTTACAGGGGATCAGGAGGGAAGATGGCAAGAAGCCAGCAACAGATCTACTAAAGTTTCTGACATGGTTGGCGCATAAAACATCTTTATTGCCATCTGCACCACTTTGCAGTACATGGTCTCCAAACTCCCAGAAACAACAACAACAACAACCAAAAAACAAAATCAAAACAAAACAGTGAGGGCGTCATAATGGGGACCCATTACATTGCTAAGAAGCCACAAAAGGTATCTAATGACTTGTTTTCAAGGCCAAGTTACCTTCACCACAAAATAATGTAATTAGGGAAATTACAGTCTCCACGAGAGATGCTTTAAGATTGAGGTAAACTAAGGGAAGAACCCCATAAGGAAATGTAAAGTTACCTGGTTATAGAAAGGGGGTGCTTGTGGGTAAGCACTGAGGTAGAAGCACATGGGGAATTCATGACAGCCTCTCAGTTGTGCAAATTTTGTATGTGTTTTTAGTACCCCTTATATTTAAGCATGTGATGTTAAAATAGATGTTGTCCTATTGTCTTACCATGTAATTTGGTGAGAGACTGCGCATGCCAACACAAACAACTCTGTAGAAAAAACCTCTAATGACACTATGGCAATTTCTCTGTGGAAACAAGTAATCAACAGCATTAGACTTGCAAATGAGATAGCTTCCTACTCTACTTACAGTCACACTTAGACTCAGTTCTAACCAGGGTCTGGAAATCACGATAAGAACCCAGAAAGACTGGAATAATCCTGCATGACGATCCCTGTGGATTTCCCATTCCACCTCTTACCTCCTGCTCACATAACAAAGTTTGCTTCGCTCACTCATAAAAGAATTGTAAAGTAAAAATGGGCTGCCCTTGAAAGTAGAACATTCATATAAAAAGCAGAAGAGTAAAATATTCCTTCACTAAACATTGAGAGCCTATATTATGGCAGGCACTGGATTAAGCATTAGAAATACCCAAATCAAATAACATGGAGCCTTGAGAGGGGCAGACGCAAGGGCTTCAGTGAAATGGTAGCAAAGTAAATCACCATCTCCGTGAAGGGAACTGTCTTCAGATGGCAATGTAGAGGCACCGAGGAGCAGTCTATCTAAATTCAGAAAGTAGGTGGAGGATTCCTCTCCAAATATGACCTAAAAATAACTTTTGAAGAATGTATAAATACCAACAAGATACCAAGGGGGTGGGAGGTGGGGGTGCAGGGAGAAAAGAGAATAAGAAAGTTTTAATGGGAAAAAGCATCAAGTGCAGTATTTTCGTGGTAAAAACAGGTAGAGTACCAGGGTAATGGAAGATAGCAGGGGAGAAAGGCCAGATGTCTCTCCAGATGCAGAAAGCTCTCAGGTGGTGGGTTAAAGAATCAGGACTTGCTTGAGCAAATTCTGAAGAGATAACAGATTCTCTAAAGGAGGCAGCAACATGACTAGGCAAACCCTTTGCATCCGTTGTTCTGGAAGCAGCCTGAATCACAGCCTGGAAGAAAGGTGTGACTGGAAGCAAGGATTTGAATGGGGCGGTTAAAGCAGTGGTTCAAGAAAATGTGTGAGATCTCAGGGGGAAAAAAAAGATGCTCTGAGAGAGGGGAGGTGGGATGTTGGATGAGAACTCTTCAGGAGGTGAGATGTAAAGGCCCTGGTGAGGTAAAGGTAAGGGGTGAGATACAGGAAAAGTAAGGAAGTCATCCAGGATCCTGGCTTAACCGGCTGTTCAGTATTAGAGGCATCAATTCTCTGGAACTTAAGCTCGATATTATATTTCATCCATTAATATATGTGATTATTATTGTCAATTGAAAATACAAGAATATAGAAGATACAGCAGAGAAAATGATAGAGAGAATAGCTGCAAGGAAGCAGGTGGAAGAGCACCAGAGTCAAATGCCAATAAAAGAACAGCTTGGGATAGAAAATAGCCTAGCTGGAATAAGAGGAGATGGGGAGGGATGAGGACAAAATATATACACAAACATTAGCTTTAACTTCTACTCAGACTCCATTTAACTAGTAAAATTACTAAGATACTTCACACATGCCCACACATATACATGCATACATAGACACAAATACACACACATAAACACATATGCACAGATAAACACACACATACATACACACATGCACAGACACTCACATACACACATACATACACACAAACACATACACATGTGCATATATACACATACATCCACACACATGTGTGTACACACATACACATGCATATGCACACATGCATATACACACACAAACACACACACATAAACACACATGCACACATACATACATACACACATACACACATGTACATATACGTGCGCACACACATACACACACATGCATACACATCCAAAAAGAATGAAGGCAGCAGTAGAGCATTTCGGGCAACTGAAACTCAGTGAGTGACAGAAGCAGCAGTTCACAGAAGACTGAGACCATGGACTGTTTCTCTGGGAAGCCATCGGGAAAAGCCCAGGAGACCTGATCTGTCTACACAAAGGTGTTGACACTGGAGATGCATCAAAAACATAGCTATGGAATCAGCCTACAGTGCAGACTACTGTCAATAACATCTGCCCCAAGCATAGGGGATACCATAGAGAAGAACACCAAAAGCAATCTTGAAATTCAACACATTGGCCTGATGACTCAGCAAGTAAAGGCACTTGTCAGCAGGCCTAGTGACTTGAGTTCAGTCCTCAGAACCTATATGACAGAAGAAGAGAATCAACTCCTACACAACCTTTCACCTTTACAGATATAATGTGACATGCGCGCACACACACACACACACGTAAAAAAAGTATAAAGGAAGAAATAATGAAAACTTTCGTATAATGAATGGGAGATGAAGTCACGGAATGTAAAAGGCTTAACTATATACTAAAAAAGGAAAACCAAATGAAATTAAAGTTAGAATACTATTGGAGAGTGCCAATGTCTTTATAAGAGTTCCAGAACAAAAGAAGTGGGAAAAAACAGAGTGGGGAAAAATCATTAGATGACTAAGAAAATTTCCCCAGAGCTAAATAGAAAAACCCAACAAGTGCCAAGTCCAGTGAAAGAAAACAGGAGTGCACACATGTGCATCTCATTGGTCAGTTTAGGGAGCGGGTGAAGGGCTCTTCTCCATGGCACAAAGGAAAAGCAGATCACTTACGAAGGATCTCCGGAATTTAAGTGGTTTTCAATTTCCCAACAGTGGTGCTGAACTCTAATAGACATGAAAAAACATCTTCAAAACTCTGGGGGGAAATAACTTTCAACCGATAATTCTGAACCTGGCCAGACGATCAAGTAAATGTGAGACGACATTTTTCAGGTACGAAAAGTTTCTTTAAAGATGACAGCTAGGGAGCAGGCACAGGAGTCTACCAAGCCAGAAGGGAGCAACCCAGACAGAAGCCCTTTCAAGGAGGAACTCAACAGTGAAAGCATTGAAGAGAAGGAAAGATTTTCAAACCAAAAAAAAAAAAAAAAAAAAACTCACAAAAAAACCAAATGCATTAGCAGTCCTAGGAACTCGGAACACAAAGAGATGCTTCGACCAACTTCGTGTACATTTGGCTGTGTCTCCCAGAAGCTTGTGTTTTGCAAACTTAGTTTTGCAAAACTAAGTACCGTCAGAAGATGCAAGTGGGGACTCAGGGAATTATGGTTAGAGGAGGCTGTGAGGTTGGGACCTTGTGGTGGGAATGGTGGCAAGAAGAAAAAAGACCTGAGTTTGTGTGTTCCTCCACTCTTGCAACACGATGGCTTCTGCTACAGTTTAAGGCAGCCAAATGCCCCGCACTGGCCTCCAGAGTGGTTAAAAATGTCGCCTTATATATTTCTTGGCTGGGATGCATTGTTGTGGCAAAAGAAAACAAGCTAAGTGAAAAGGGATTTTTTAAGTTAGTTTAAAATCAATAGTATAACAGGAAGCCTTAATTCACTAATACAAATAGTTAAGAATTGCAGGTCAGCTAGCTTGCTAACCCAAGGCCATCACAGGGGATGCAGAGCTGGAGAAACAAAGGTCAATTGAGTGTTCCGAGAATCTGTTCCCGTGGTCTCTGACTTAGCCTCCTCTGGAAACACTCCCACCAGAGGTCCCAAGGATTTATGAATTAAATTCAGCCAGATGGTCTATTGGCTCAGATAAGCATTCACACCGGGTCCCAAGGCCACAGAAATCAGAGACTGTTCTCGTGAGATCTGCTTACACATATTACAGACATTTGAAACAACCAATTGTGTGTGATTACCCACAACCCTCTCCCTCCCCTCAGCCTTTGCCTATATAAACCCTAAGCTATTGGGCCTCACATCGATAACCCCTACCTCCTGCATGAGGCATGTATCGACTCAAAGCTTCGTATATTAAAGATGACCTGACTCATGTGATTACAGTAAGAGGTCTCTGGAGTGTCTTTGGGGTCGCGTCCTTCCTGGGTCCCCTTGGAGGAGTCTTTCACTAAGCACCCCTCCTTGGTGCAGGAGCAATGAGTGAGCTTTCAGCACCAACACTAGGAGAGAGGCTCAACCCCAGTGTAACTAAAATCAGAGAGTAATAGCCCAAGAAAGGACTGGGCATATCACATAGAGCCCCAAGAGAAGCAGTGGCCCAAGCAGGGGCAGAATAAGAGCCATGGAAAGCAGACTTTGTGGTATCATAATAGTGACGTGTTCCCAAGGAACAATGGGATGCTTGTTTGTACAGTATGCACAGATCGACAAGGAACTGAAATCATTATTCAGACCTAGGCAGGAAAGGCAGCCAGTTATCTTGTTAGGGGCTGTCCTTTGGCTAAGAGACCTTATCCATGGGGCTGGGGATTGAGGGGAACTCATAATTAGGCTGTTGGTGGCCTTTCTGGTTTTATCAGTGTTAAGCCAGCAGATAACAATGGGCCTTAATCTTAAGTCTTATACTACAGAGTTCAGGAAGAAAATTAAGTACATTGTTCCTATGTGTTTCCCTTTCAGAGTGTATCAGGATTGGTTAGCCCTCAGGAGGACAGAAAGTCCCAGAAGATTCAGCTTGTGTAGAGAGGAGACAAGTGGTGGTTCATTCAGGGCTCAGTCTCCATGCAGTCTGGGGCAAGGCAGTTCAGAGTGGACAAAGGGGACATGGTAGCAAATGATGGCATCAGCATGACATCCAGAAATACAAATATAAGTGCACCAAAGCTCATCTAAACCCTGGAGGAAATGAAATTAATAAGGAGAAGGCTGGGAGCTGAGATCTGTCATGGTTCCGTGGGGGGGTTTTTAGTCTAATTATGAACAATTAACGAACTCAAACTTGTGCTTTATAGGAGAAAACACGGAGACTTTCGTTTTGGTGTTTAAAAGGTCAGCACGGGGTGTTCGCCTGTCGAACAGCAGTGGTTACTGCATTGATTCACAGAGTGGTAGTGGTTACTACCTTAACCTGTAGAGCAGCAGTGGTTACTGCCTTCCCCTGTGGAGCAGTATCTGTTACTAGCCTCAAGCTTCAGTCACCTACCTGGACCTCTCTGAGCCTAAACTGCATCAGAGAGAGAGAGATGGTAAGTGTACTATGACTTATCCCATAATCCTTCAGTGAAGAGTCAGTAACGTATAAACAGAAGACATACACCACAATGCTAGGCACATAGCAACCATTCCACTGATTGATTTTTCTCAGCGCAGAAGTGTGCTTCCTGTTACTGTCACAAAATGCCTGAAATGACCAACATAAAGGGAGAAAAGGTTGCTTTGGCTCCTGGTCTCGGGAGTTTTCATGCATGGACACTTGGCCCCATTGCTCTGAGATGGTGGTGAGGCAGAAGAGGCAGGACAGAGGGTAGGCCTGTTCCCTTAATCTCGTGGCAACCAAAAAGCATAGCGAGACTCGTAGAGAGAGGCCATGTCCCCATTCACAGGCACACACACCTCAAATGATACAGCTTCCTTATGCTGGGCCCCGCCTCATGTAAGATTCCACTAGTTTCCGGTAGCTACACAGCTAGGAACCAAGAATTTGCAGCTCCAAAGGTTAGGAAGCAAGTCTTATAGCAAGGCATGGGTGAGAATTTGAGGTATGTGAGAATCACCCAGAGGAGCTTCCAGGGGCCTTTGAACGGATCATGAAAATCTCACTATGCGGAGCTGAGGGTTTGGCTAAGGTGAGTCCAGAATGCACTGCACCTCTAGACACCACCACATCTCTGGCAGCTGCGCTCTCTTGCTGGTGAGCGATCCAGTGTTTGGATCGAACTGGGGCTGGAGTTCTGCTGAGTAGAGATAGTAAGGGCGCAAAATGAAAACAAAAGCAAACAACAACAATAAAAACAAAAATCCAACAACAACAAACAAACAAACAAACAAACAAACACCCTAGTGGCAAGAGATGGAAGTGATGGGCTGGAGGATTCAGGCTAAAAACAGAGTCTGCTGAAAGCAGAGGTGGATTGGCTGACTTGGAGGCTTCCTGCAGCAGAGGGTAGCCGGAAGTTAAACTGGTGGCCTAACCAGAGAACGAGAAAACCTGCCACTTCAGGAAGGAGATCAGAGGGGAAGGGGCATGTGGGATTGTCTTGATATTATAACTCCATGATCTGGAGCGAATCATACACCAGAGAATAAAGTGTTTGTATTCCTTAATCCTCTCAATTTAGAGAGGAGAGAGAAGAGAAGGGATAGCAAACTTGATTTCTGTTCAATATTTAGTATTTCTCTGGATTGTGATGTGCCAGTTACATATTAATTTCCTTTACTGTCTCCAAGCAGCTGTACACGGTAGCAAATATCCTCATTGTATTTATTTATTTTTGACACGGGGCCTTACTACAAAGCCAAGCCAACCTTGAACTTGTGATCCACCTACCATAGCTTCCAAAGGCAAGGGTTATGGGTTCATACTATTTCACCCAGTTGAAAACAAACCTGTTCTATCCAGAATAAATTGTGGCTCAGATGACTGGCTCTAAAAGTACGGCAAGTTCCATAAAATCAGCAAAAGGTGAGCTCCAAGTGTGGCTGATTCCACAGGAGCTAGGTATGAGCGCCTAGGAGGGAATTTCATTTTCTGAGCCTTTGTTTCCTAAAGCATGAATGGACTGGAATAATTCTTTAGGATGCCTTATGACTGAATGCGCTATATTTTAAATAACAATGGCTGTGAACATCATTTTTCTGATTTGTCAATGGAAATGACAGTATCCATTCGTCCTATGTTGTATCCTTGGAGAATTATTGTGACGATCAGATCAGATAATGTGTATACACGTGGTTTATAAATTAAGACAATGTAAATGATTGAAAGACTAAAATATTAAAAAAAAAATACTTGGGAAGGAGAGAATTAAGATCATAGGGGAAACAAGGTGATGGGGACTCAAATACTTCCCAGTAGATACCTGTCTACCTTTTTACATCCTAGACATACAACCTCCTGTTTTCTTATTTGAAAACTGGAAGTAGACGTTAGACTGCCTTCGAAAATTATGTGAATTAACTGAATGAGTATTCATTTGCAAAAACTGGGATTTTAGACATAGAAATAGTCAAAATAGGGGCACAAATACCCCATTCTCCCCTCCCTCAATAAATGAACCAGTTCTCTGGAGCTGTTCCTGTGTGTATTCACCGCCGGTGAACTCATCTGGATGTCACGTGTGCCAACTCAGCTTTCCTCCCGCCAATCCAGCTTGGTGTGCAACAGGCCTGGACACCCCAGGGAGAAACAAACGCAGGGTGACAGGTGGGTGTTTGATAATATAACATTGGATGGCAGAATATTAAGGGCTGTAGGATAGGAGGGTGTTAGGGTCTTGGAACTTGAGTAGGTGCATTTCAGGGACTGGGAACTTGGATAGGTAGATTTGGGGGGACTGGAACTTGGATAAAAATGTTTAGAAGAAGACCATGCGGAGTGAAAGAGCCATATTGGGCTCCAACCTGTAACAGAGCACACAGGAGAACCCTAGCATGTGACAAAGAAATCCAGTAAAGGAGTGCAAACTGAGGAAGGAATGTACCATGCAGGGGAATAAAAGTTCTCAAGATGTAAGTCTTCTTGGCAATGTTTTCCCTTAGCCATGATCCAGTCCTTACATCCTCTAGCATCTGAGAGCTGACATAGGATGAAGCTAACATACCCTCACTCTGATCATTAAGTATCCCTCAGTTCAGGATGAGAGACTCAGGACCTATGGAAACAGGAAGACAGGCAGAAGGAAGGGTGTCAGGAAGGTAAGGAGTTAGCCATTGGCAAAAAGTGTCCTTCTTGCACTATCTACCACAAAGCTGCAAAGCAACATGAATCTTATTTTCCAGCCATTATTTAAGTTCACCAATGGTCTCAGTATGCCAGGTCCTGTTTGCTACATCCTAGACACCTGACAGCCTTCATCTACTACCTCCAAAACCACCAGCATTGCTAGAGAAAAAAATGGTAAGAAAAGCAGACCAAGAAGCACGGGACAACATTGACGGCAGCCGCAGAAGGTCATTGTGGAAGTCATACTTGGATCTTAACTATGCAAATGAATGAATTTTTGATATATGCATAAATGGTGACGCATTTTGAAGGAATTGTAAACCACTAGAGCCATAATTCTGTCTCAGAAACCTATTTTGATAAATAGTTGGGGCTATTTGAAAATATATATCCTTTAAGTTGGGTAAAAAAAAATCATATCCATAACTAAGATCATTCTAGTGGTGACAAAGGAAATCCAGCCAATGTTTAAAGGGAGTGGCTTTGCCTGGATCAGCAACAATGAGCATCATAGACACTAGTCTGTTGGGTGACTGCTGTCTACTAACATCTCAGGTTATCTGTTCTGTTGATGAGTTCTTTAATTGCTAAAATCTTGTTTTGAATCAGATGAAATATGTGTTTGTTGCCCCATGGTTCTATTTGTCTGTGTACATTTTTTTTTCCTTTTGGTTCTTTCCCAAAGAAAATGCTATTTCTGTCAGCTCGATATCGAATGATTTCAAGGTAAGAAATCCAATGTACCATCCATCTGGTGAATGCCAAACTGGGCTTTATTAACGTAACAGCACTATATGTAAGGAGGTCCCCACTTACGTTTCCAACCTCCAAGATGCATGGAATGTTCACTGAAGGCTTCGTAATTGTGTTCTAACAACTGTGTCTAGTTTCAGAGATTCATTTTCTAACACTCAGACCCTTGATCATTATAATTGCATTCCATATTTCCAAGACTGCCAGATTCACAATAAAAATAGGGGAAGTTTGTCTAGAGACACATTCTAAAAAAAACAATGGAAGAAAGCCCAGGAATGATGTGCTTTTCAGGGTGCCTTCAAAGCCTCACTGTTGCATGATCAGGACCATAACTAGCCTGCGAGAGGACTTAAAAAATCAACTTGATATGCGGAAGGCCAGAAGGGATAGCTTGTCATATGGGGTGTTCCTTTGCCATCTAGAGAACATTAATCATTTTTTTCCTTGTTGGAATAACATAAAGGTCTCTGGTCTTCTTCACCCATGTTCACTCCATTTGGGAGAAAATTGTTTCACCCTTTAGAATTTCACCCTTGCGGTTGTAAATCACAGTGACTGAAGAGGAGTCCTGGTCCTCTCTGCATGCCTAGACTAGATTTTTATCAGGAAACATTTCATCACATTCTTTTCCTGTCATTAGAGTCAATTATCATGTATATTTATGCATTCCTTTGTATGAAAGTGCAGTTTGGGCCTGAAAAAAAGAGTCTGAGCTAAAAGGGCATTTTTTAATTAGACAGCTTCTGTGTCTCCTGACTCATAAGTGGCTACATCAAATTACATAGATCTGTGCAGCTCACAAAAGCCCATCTCTGTTGCTTGGCAAGGCTCTATCTAAGATAATGAGAGATGAGGAGTCAGCGGCATCCCATGCGACCTCACACATAACCAGCCAAAGAGCCAGCTGAGCTTGGCTCCCACGGATTATTACAGGTAATGATGGTTAAGGCAAAAATTGTTTGGGCTCGGCACCCTGAGCTATTTTGGCAGTTGGAATAATCTTGTTGTGACTTGTCAACTCTGCACTCAGTATGCAGGGTGCTCTCTCTCTCTTTTTTTTTTTTGGCATAAATTATATGCAGAGCTCAATGCCATCTTGTAAATCTGGTGACTCCGTGGCTGTCTGCTCGAAGCTCGAACTGAGCACTCCAAAAAAACGAAAAAGAAAAAGAAATGAAGTGAGCGTTCCTAAATTTACAGGTAAAAAGAAAAAGAAAATGTGTTCCTTCACTAAATCTAAGGAGAAACTTTCTGGTAGCTTTCAAAAAATACATACTGTTTTGAGGACATTTTTTTTTTCTTTTCAGCTACATCATCTGAACTATCTTCACTGAAGGAGCATCTACCCTTTGAGACAAAGCCCACCTACTATACTGAAGCTGGAAAGACCTCTGGAAAACAAACAAACAAATCCCCTCTACTCTTGCCACATGTCCTAACAGCTAGGGAGTATAGACACCATGGCCCCTCCAGTGCAATGGCACACTCCTTGACTTTGAACCTGTGGTTGACAACCTGAAGGAACAGAGCCTACTCAAAATAGAAGGAGCAGGATGCAAGGATCAAAGGGGCTGCCCTTTAGCATCTGTCCTCAAAGGCAGCAATTTTGTTCAGTATCCTGTGGTAGGAGCGCTAGTAACAGAGACCACAGTGTGTGTTGATGAGTCTTGAAAGCAAAAATTGTGACTTTCCCTGATTTGAGACCTGGGTCAAAGAAAAAGGAACTGTGCCCATGAGCTCTCTTAACAGTCTGTTCTGGCCAGATAAAGGCAAAACCCCAGAAACTTTCCTCTGTGTCTTTAATAGTTCAAAAACATTTCCAGTTTAGAGAAATTTAGCTATGCGTTAGATACAGCATTGCTCTCTTCATTGATACATCTCTCTTAATAACAGAGTCTTAGCTGCACATTTTTGTAACCACAACCTTCTGATATATATGTATGTACATTTAATAAACATATGATCCCGAAACATATGATTGCTTTTCATAGCAGGTATCTATGAAGACTTCATTTAAGCCCCAACTGAAGAGAAACAAACTGCTCCTATTTGTATGTGAACATCTTCTCTGTCCTCTGAAGGACCCAATAACTGAGTCTGTAGACTAGACTGGCAGGTTGACAAGAGAAAGATATGCAAGCTCAGCATCACTGCATATTGTATTATAGGAAACTGAGCATCCCATCATCCAATGAGATTCAGAGGCTTATAAACCTTCTTTATTAGGGACCAGGAAGTGATGCCTGTAGGAAACTCAAGAGGAGTAAATCCAATTCTACAGAAAGGGATGTGGACCTAAGTAAAGTAGAATAATCTGGGACAAAGTTCAAGGGAACTCTGTTTGTTAGGTCAACTGAGTCTTCTTTTCTATAAGCTAATCTTTCTTCTTTGGTGAGATTATAATAATTGCCCTTCCTCTATAAGAACATCCTTGGGATGCAGGAACTTCTGGGAAAGCCTCCTAGAAGCCTCCCTGCCTCTCCTCCCTTCAGGTGCTCTCATCCTCAAGTGGCTTATTTTAAAGTATCGTTTCTGAGCCCCTAAACTACAAGTTCTAAATGATGTCCTGCTATTTCAAATGTAAAACAAATAAATCATTGTTGCTTTTTAAAGTTATAATAATCAGAAATAAAGGGATGAAGCATCCACTCTTGTGTATAAAACTCCAAATAAACTGTTATCAAAATAATGAAAATCAGCGAAGTTACTGGAGACAAGATCAGAATGGTTAGATGAATAGGATTCCTATGTAACAATCCAAGAACGCCACACAAAAATAGTTTTCGAAGTTCTAAAATGTCAGAAATAGTCTTAGTAAAAATTTATGAGAACTAAATTATTAAAAATTAAGTAAAAATGTGCACAAGATCTTTATAGAAAAAACTCTGTATGATAAAGGAAAACCAAACAAATGGCAAGGTGGGCCACTCTCATGAGTGTAAAGATTCAAATTTGTATGTGGCAAAATTCAGTTAGGTTTTCCGTCAATGCAATGAAATTACAATCAAAAATCTCACAGTAATCATTATGAATGCACACCATTTAGACACCATCCAAAGCACATTTTCATTTCCCTGATTACTAACAAAGCTGAGTAACCATGAGTGTATGTTTATTGTAGTTCATGGTTTCTCTTCTGTGAAGAGCAGAAAAACAAAAATTTTACAGAAAAATGTGAAGAATGAGGTAGGGGATTTAAGTCCTGAGATGATGATATTTATAACATGTTAATAAGATGTGTCATACCAGGTAAATGATGATCAAAAGAGAAATAAAATAACTAACTGTCCAAAAGCAGAATTATGTAGACAGACAACACCCTGCAGAAAACTGAAAATCACTTGAAGGAGTAAGATATGCTATACAATGCTGACATGTCTGGTAACATGTTCACAGAATGACTTACATGGTAATTACATGAAATTAAACTCTCATTTATAATCCCAAGAAAATCAAAATTTAATGTTTTCAGAAGAAAATCTCAAAGAATATATTTGTGACATTATGTCAGGGAAGGTTTATAAAATGCTAACAACACTGAGTTAAATAAACATATATAGTGTTATCTTGTTTCTTTGTAAAACAAGAAAATAAAATTTAATACAAAGAAATACTATATTTCTCTCATCCAGCTGACAACACTTAAAATTCATACTATACACTATTAATAAGTATATTGATCAAGAAAGAACTGGTAGAGACAAATTGACAGCAATAATCTGATAAAGTCTAAGAAAGTAGTAGAATGTCAAAACTCCACAACTCCAAAGTCTGCTTCTAAATATATCACCTAAAGAAACTCTTCCAGACATATACAAGGAGAAAGACCAAAAATGGTCATTGTAGCAATCTTTTTAATATTCAAAATTGAAAATCCACATGCTTGACAAAACCAATCGATATTAATGTTCTCATATGAAATATCATATGTTAATAACTTAAACTGGAGCTAGACACAAACTCATATAAACTTGAACATGACTGTTGCTCAGAATAATAATCTTTAAGAAATAAACACATACTGACCCATGTAATATGATACCGTAAGCATACAAAATTTAAAGAACATGAAAAATAATACTATGTGTTGCTTATAATCCATGTACATGTAATAGAAGTTGAGTTCATCGAATTGATAAACATCAACTTCTTTGAAGTTTGAATATAAAGCAAAATACAAAAAGGAATACAAGTATATGACTCTATTAGCCAGAGTCCGATAATTAAACTTAAAAATTACTACATGACATACAATTTTTAAAAGTACTTTTTTAAATTGCTTTTTAAGACAGATCCTGTTGGCCTTGAATCCAGAATCTTCTAGTCCCAGTCTCCTACAAGAAAGCATGGCTATGGCTATAACCAACCCTTTATGGGGAAGAAATTACAAAAAAAAAGAAGAAGAAGAAGAAGAAGAAGAGGAGGAGGAGGAGGAGGAGGAGGAAGAGGAAGAGGAAGAAAGAGAGGGGCGGGAGAGAGGGAGAGGAAGAGGCAGAGGAAGAGAGAAGACGAAGAGGAAGAGGACAGTGTAATCTTGACACATCTGTGAGTTAGCACAGAGTTGTATTTTCACTGTGGGTAATCTAAAATATTTAAGGAACTTTACAAATCTTGAAAATCATGAATTGGGCATTTTAAGAACTCTTTAACTTGATTTTATTGGCCTTTATACTTTTGTTGTTGTTGTTACCTGGACTCTGGCTGTTCCGATTGATGGAGAAATTGCATAGCCCTAAAGCTACAGCATTTTGAGTCAAAGATGCCCTGTCTCACTCATTCTCCATTACATAAAAAAAAAAAACCTCAAAAAAACTTTTGATGTCTCTCCACTCTAACATTATGCACAGTCTACATTAGGCAAGGATGCAATTAGAAGGCTGGGAGCTGGCATCATTCCGCTCCTCCTAAAAGCAGCTCTTGTCACATAAAACTCATCTCAGTCTTTCTCAGCAGAGTCATTCAGACAGTAGTGCGAGCCACATTTAACTACACAAATACACTTAGAAAATGGTGTAGTAGAATCTGTGCCTTTTTACAACATTAGCGTGATAGTGAGACGTGGGGATCTTGGGAGAATGTCATGTGAGTTTTGTCACTAACTGCCTCTCTAAGCTCTTCTGTTTAACAAGTGCTCAGAGTTTCTGCCAAAAACAATCGCAATAATATTAATAATAACTCAGCGTATGCAGCAGGATTTTCACAGCTACTCAATGTCAGTACAGTCAACTTGCAACTAAGCCTCCAAGACAAGCTACACACGTCACCCAAGACTAACAAGAAATCCACTCATGCCAACCAATTCCCCTAAATGTAGGTGTGTGTCATTAACATTAGACACCATTCCCAATATAAAATAGGAAGACAAGATAACCAACAATGAACCCCTAGGTCAGAGGACACATTTGGTCATCAATACTGAGATCAGATTCTTGGGGTTCGATTACCTGGTTTCTTGGAGTTAACAAAATAGATGAAAAGAACATTTCCTAAGCCACCTTGGAGCACTGGGCCTATACTTGGGCAGGAAATTAAGTATAACCCCATGCATCATCCATGAATGCCTTTGAGATGCAAAACAACAGGAGAGAAGAACCAACAGGCTGAATAACATCAAATACTCCATGGGAGAAAATACTAAGCAGTAGTTATTCAAATAACAAGCCAGTGTGCAAAGGAAGGACCAGCCTTTAAGGGTCTGTTTGCATATATTTGATATTTTACCCACACGTTATCAAGACATATTTATTTTAAATTTTAAACTTTCATTTGGATGTATTCCTTCCAACTGAAATAGGATTTCTTGTTTTCCTGACGAAATGAGAATTTAGAAGAGAAGGAAGATGAAGATTTGGGAACAGAGATCAAATCTCCAACAATGAGAAAGACACAGCGCATACACAGATGTCAGACACTGAATCAGACCATGTTTGATTCAGAAAACAAACAGGGCAGCAAAGCCAGAATCTGGGGACAATGGGCATGTGATTCTCAGGTGTCTGGTGTCATAGCTTGTATTTTGGGTACTCCTCGGGAGCCAGAATTATAAAGTAGGAGATTGCAAGGTACCAGTTCTCAAAGTCACATTCAGTACTGGAAATCATCACTTGTCAAAGCAGCATCCCTGGTCCTCACTCAGCTCCCCACCTTCCTTAATTTCCTCAAGTACAACAAACTCCCTCCCCAATTAAGGTCCTTCTTCTTCCTATTCTCTTTACTTAAAACTACCTCTACATAGCATTTGAAGTGGCTAGCTTCTTACCTTCAGGGCTTAGAATACTGTCGCTGCAGCAGCGAACTACTTAACAAATAATCGCTGCTCCTAAAATAACTTCTTAAATGACTTTTCCTCTCCTTTGTAACACACATTGCTACATGGAAGTATCTGATGTCTGTATGTTCCTTATTTTTTAATCACTAAGAACGGCTAAAAGCTAAGCTGTATTGACCTTTTCTGTGAAGGTGTCCAAGACCATTCTTGGCACCTTAGAGGCTCTAGACACATGTTCATAAATTAATGACACATGTAATAAAATAATTCAATGTGAATAAATTAATACGTTGAAGGCTGAGACTTTGTATGACGATTCTCAAGTTTATTTCAGAAAGAGCACTGTTAAACACGAATGGAGTCGTGTACATGATGAGGATGAACTGTACCATGGATGATACGGCATCCTTTATCTTCTAACCAGAGACCAGAGAAAAATGTACAGTCAGTACATGTTGCCTGTGCCCTACCTGCTCTTGGGGCTCTGGGGCGAGTTGGTGCAGTTCAAGAACAGTAAGTAGTGCTCCTCCATGATTACTGCTTCAAACGCCTGCTTTAGCTCCTCGCCTATGGTCTGCCACCCGGAAGTGTTGGTCTGCCACCCGGAAGTATAAGCCACATAAACTCCATTATCCCCGAGTTGCTTTTCCCAAAGTGCCTTACTACAGAAGCAGAAATTAAAACACAAGAACACTCACCTGTCAAGTTCAGTCGCCACTGATGTAAGGGCGGGCCTCTTAACATGGACAGATTTCAAAATGAAGCATTGTTTCTATTTTCTGTTCCCGTAGTAATGATGCACCACCACCCAACGATAATCTAATCATTCTGTTTCACTCACTCTACGTGTCTGCCGCATGGTTCTGCTCATGGCTGGTTGGAGACTAACTCATCTGTGACAGTCGGTATGATGTATGTGTGTTTCTTGTGGCCAGTGTAGGCAGGGTTCCAAAGGCAAAAACAAAGTTTTAAAATGTGCAAGATTTTTTTGAGGTCTAGGCATAGAACAGACACACCATCATTCCATACCACTCTGTGAACTAACAAGTCTCACAGACAGGCCACAATTAAAGAGTGGAAAACAGACCCCTAGCCCTTGATGAGAACAACTGGAAAAATCACACTAGAAAAGGAAGAATCTATTAGAACCATCAAATGGGCAGGCCACCACAGACACTAAATTCTACTGCAGCAAAGAGCTCGACTCTCTATAAACCCACTGGCCACCAGAAAGTGGCCACACACAATGAAAGTAAGTGTGTGTGTGTGTGTGTGTGTGTGTGTGTACTTTCTTCTACATGACTCTCCACCTCCAAATACTGCATAATTGTTGCTAATTCACACAAACCTAACTTGTATTCAGAACCACAGTTGTCAGATACTTTACAACATGCAATTTTTTGTCTTTCAATTTTCCATAACACACCATACAAGATTCCCTAGAAGATGTCAAAAGACCTTAAGGGACAATTGATCATATTCAACATAACGGATAATATCTATCTGCTTACTAGGCGCTATAAAACCTACTAAACCACGAAAGACTCCTGATCACCTTACAAAAAATTTCTTTTCCTACCTCCCTCTCCGGCTATCCCCTATGACTCCCTGGAGGAGCCACCAATTTTCTCTCCATTTCTGAATATTTCCGACCTTGGTCAGTATTCCAGAAAGCACCAGTCTTTACGATATTGGAAAGAGCACTGAAGTTAAGACCCACAAGATCTGTTCTGTCTTGCAGACATTCCCTTTCCCCCGTATGTAGTCTTGAAATGCATCCAAGAGCATCCCTTCAGGCCTTTCGAGTCGTTTACCTTCCTGAGCAGAGAGGGGAAGATAAAAATTAGTCTGATTGTATCTGATCCGTCATGCTATCCATTTGTTGACCAAATCAGTGCACTGTTGCTGCCTGGAATTCCAGAGGCAACTGGAAAAGCGCATCTAACATGAATTAGCTTGAGCAGAGTCAGTTCTTGGGAGCATGCCTGGAATTGCTGGAGCCTTGATATTTGCCTTTTTTGTTGAAAGCAGATGTTCACCACAGTACCCTTCACAGTGAGCTGACAAACCAGCTTGCCTGACAGGATTTTATAGCATGATTTTTGTGGTTTCGCTCTCTTGGTGTATTAATTCTGACTCTATAACAAATAGTTTACCCTGTGTGCTCATTAGTAGTCCTTTGTCTCTTCCTGGGTAGTGCACTGATCTTTTTTTTTTTTTCTAATCAGGACATGTTCTTTTCCCATATCCCCTAACTAAGACATATAGCTATCTAACTAACTGTATCAATGATCCTAGGCTTAATTTATACTCATCAAACAATTTTTGTTTTTCCAGCCTTTCTACCATTTTAGATTTGTTTCCTATGGGTGGAAAAATGGGGTTCTTTGATGTGTTCTTTGATTTATATTTGAATATCAAAAAAATCTAATGAACTTGAGAAATAAAAAATGCCCAGTTTCTGGTGAAATATTTCAGCTATTTATGGATGGTAACTCTACACAAGTTTTGAAGTAGCCAACTCCACAAAATAGTAGTTGGAACTGGATTCTAGAAACTCCCTAAATACTTATTTTCTTTTTTTTTATTGGATGTTTTATTTACATTTCATATGTTATCCCCTTACCCCATCCCCCACCCACCCTTGAACCCCCTATCCCCTTACCCCTCCTCCTTCTCTGTGGATGTAACCCCTACCTACCCCCCACTCCCATTTCCCCACCCTCAAAATTCCCACCCCCTGGGGCATCCAGCCTTCATGAGGTCAAGGATCTCATCTTCCACCTATGCTCAGCAGGGCCCTCCACTCTTACATATTCAGCTGAAGCCCTGGATCCCTCCATAAGTGCTCCCAGGCTGGTGGTTTAGACCCTGGGAGCTCTGGTTGGTTGGTATTGTTGCTCTCCTCATGGTGCCGCAAACCCTTTCAGCTCCTTCAGTCTTCACTCTAACTCCTCCATTGAGAATCCCATTATCAGTTCAATGGCTAGTTGTGAGCATCTGCCTCTGAATATGTCAGACTCTTGAAGGCCTCTGAGGAGACATCTATATCAGGCTCTTATCAGCATGCACTTCCTGACTTCCACATCAGCATCTACCTTTGGTGACTGCACATGGGATGGATACTCAGGTGGAAAGGTCTTCAGATGGCCCCTCCTTCAGTTTCTGTCCCTCACTTTGTCTCCATATTTGCTCCCTTGAGTATTTTGTTGCTCCTTCTAAGAAGGACCAAATCACCCCCACTTGGTCTTCCTTCTTTATGAGCTTCATGTGGCCTGTGAGTCACATCTTGGGCATTTCAAGGTTCTGGGCTAATATCCAATAATCAGTGAGTGAATACCATGTGTGTTGATTTGTGATTGGCTTACTTCACTCAGGATGATAATTTCTAGTTCCATCCATTTACCTAGGAAACTCTCAAATTCATTGTTTTTAATAGCTGAGTAATACTCCATTGTGTAAATATACCACATTTTTTTAATCCATTCCTCAGTTGAAGGACATTTGGGTTCTTTCCAGCTCCTGGCTATTATAAATAAGGCTGCTATGAACATAGTTGAGCATATGTCCTTGTTATATGTTCGAGCATCTTCTGGGTATATGCCTAGGAGTGGTATAGCTGGATCCTCAGGTAATGCTATATCCAATTTTCTGAGGAACCGCCACACCGATTTCCAAAGTGGTTGCACCATCTTGCAGTCCCACCAACAATGGAGGAGTGTTCCTCTTTCTCCACACCCTCGCCAGCATCTACTATCACCTGAGTTTTTAATCTTAGCCATTCTGACTGGTGTGAGATGGAATCTCAGGGTTGTTTTGATTTGCATTTCCCTGACGACTAAGGATACTGAACATTTCTTTAGGTGCTTCTCTGCCATTCGAGTTTCTTCTGTTGAAAATTCTTTGTTAAGCTCTATACCCCATTTTTAATAGGGTTATTTGGTTGTCTGGAGTCTAATTTCTTGAGTTCTTTGTATATATTGGATATTAGCCCTCTATCAGATGAAGGATTGGTAAAGATCTTTTCCCAATTTGTTGGTTGTCGTTTTGTCCTATTGACAGTGTCCTTTGCCTTACAGAAACTTTGCAATTTTATGAAGTCCCATTTGTCAATTCTTGATCTTAGAGCATATGCCATTGGTGTTCTGTTCAGGAACTTTTCCCCTGTGCCCAAGTATTCGAGGCTCTTCCCCACCTTCTCTTCTATTAGTTTCAGTGTATCTGGTTTTATGTGGAGGTCCTTTATCCATTTAGACTTGAGCTTTGTACAAGGAGATAAGAATGGATCAATTTTCATTCTTCTACATGTTGTCCTCCAGTTGAACCAGCACCATTTGTTGAAAATGCTGTCCTTTTTCCACTGGACAGTTTTAGCTCCTTTGTCAAAGATCAAGTGACCATAGGAGTGTGGGCTCATTTCTGGGTCTTCAATTCTATTCCATTGATCTTCCTGCCTGTCTCTGTACAAATACCAAGTAGTTTTTTACCACTATTTCTCTGTAGTACAGCTTGAGGTCAGGGATGGTGATTCCACCAGAAGTTCTTTTATTGTTGAGAATAGTTTTCTCTATCCTGGGTTTTTTGTTATTCCATTTGAATTTGAGAATTTCCTTTCTAACTCTGTGAAGAATTGAGTTGGGATTTTAATGGGGATTTCATTGAATCTGTAGGTTGCTTTTGGCAAGATGGCCATTTGTATTATATTAATCCTGCCAGTCCATGAGCATGGGAGATCTTTCCATCTTCTGAGATCTTCTTCGATTTCTTTCTTCAGGGACTTGAAGTTCTTGTCGTACAGGTCTTTCACTTGCTTGGTTAGATTCACACCAAGGTATTTTATATTATTTGCAACTATTGTGAAGGGTGTCATTTCCCTAATTTCTTTTTCAGTCTGTTTATCTTTCATGTAGAGGAAGGCTACTGATTTGTTTGAGTTGATTTTATAACCAACCACTTTGCTGAAGTTGTTTATCAGGTTTAGGAGTTCTCTGGTGGAAGTTTGGGGGTCACTTAAGTATACTATCATATCATCTGCAAATAGTGATATTTTGACTTCTTCCTTTCCTGTTTGTATGATCTTATAAGTACAAAAGTCTCTGTAAAAGTCATTCAGGGGACAGGATAGCAAAAATGGAATTATAAAGACCAAGGTCAGAACCATTACTACTCTCAGTGCACACAAGTAAATGTGCATACATGCATGTGTCTCTCATGTTCTCTCTCTCTCTCTCTCTCACACACACACACACACATATGCATATATGTATATGTATGTATAGTATGTGAATGTATGTGTGTGTATATATATATATATAGAGAGAGAGGGGGTATGGATGGATAGATAGATGATAGAAAGATAGATAGATAGATAGATAGATAGATAGATAGATAGATAGATAGACTCATTCAAAAAGACTCTCTCACACACACACCCTCGGCTCAAGCAGACCGCTTTTGCTGTTCCTGATTTCTCCCTGTAGCATCAGTCTAAGTAGATCACCACCATAAGAACTTAGATGCTGCTGTACTCCTCTAGAAGTTCTGAGAAGATAAAGACATCTTAAATACAATAAACAGCTGAACCAAGGCACTGGGTCCTGTCAATCACCTTCTCTACTCAACTTGTTTTCTTCAGACTACATTCTCAGTTGTTCATTAACCATTCTATGGTCTCAGGGCACTTTTTTTAAAAATCGTGATTAGTTTATCTCGTACTTAATTTAGATAGTCTGCTAATGCATGTGAATACTTAATTTGTAGCTGTCGTTTCAAAGGTTATTTTATCATTATGACACATCCGGAGAGATTTGCTTCCTTTCTCCCTGCCCAGAACACCTGAGGCAATATGAACTACTAAAAAAAAGAACATAAATATGGCACCCAATGTTAATCTCTCTCGCTAAAAGAGCAATGTGTTTCTTTCTTTTCTGTAACAGCTAAAGGACTGAAAACTCCAGGATGAGTAGAGATGATACACAAAAACAGCAGGGTTTCATTGACCATTTACTAGGCTTCTTCAGCCTTTGTATCAGCTTTATGCCCGTGCTTAATAAAGTACATTTAACAGCCCCAAGTCTTATCCGGTTTTACTTCATTCATCTCCTTCCTCATCAAGACAACCACCATCAGCACCAACCCACCTCAGACAGTCCCAAAGAGAATTGTTCTAAAGCATCATGGGGAGGAGAGCTGGCCTCTTCATAGTCTCTCTGGGGAAAAAAAGTAAGAATATCTTGTAGGGAGGTCTGCATGGAGCCGCGGTTGCGGGTCTCTGTTCCACAGAATGGGGTTCCTGAAAGTTGTCAAGAATAAGGCCTACTTTAAAAGATATCAAGTGAGATTTAGAAGGCGATGAGAGGGTAAAACTGACTACTATGCACGGAAACGATTGGTGATCCAAGACAAGAATAAGTACAACACACCCAAATATAGGATGAGAGTTCGTGTAACTAACAGAGATACCATCTGCCAGATTGCATATGCCCATATAGAAGGGGATATGATCGTCTGTGCAGCATATGCACATGAACTTCCAAAATACGGTGTGAAAGTTGGCCTGACAAATTATGCTGCAGCCTATTGCACTGGCCTGCTGTTGGCTCGCAGGCTTCTGAATAGGTTTGGCATGGACAAGATCTATGAAGGTGGAGGTGAATGGAAATGAATACAATGTGGAAAGCATTGACGGTCAGCCTGGTGCCTTCACTTGCTATTTGGATGCAGGTCTTGCCCGAACTACAACTGGCAATAAAGTTTTCGGGGCCCTGAAGGGAGCTGTGAATGGAGGCTTGTCTATCCCTCATAGTAGCAAACGATTCCCTGGATCGTTTCTGAAAGCAAGGGGTTTCATGCAGAGGTATATCGGAAACACATCATGGGTCAGAATGTGGCAGACTACATGCGCTACCTAATGGAGGAAGATGAAGATGCATATAAGAAACAGTTCTCGCAGTACATCAAGAACAACGTAACTCCAGACATGATGGAGGAGATGTATAAGAAAGCTCATGCTGCTATCCGAGAGAATCCAGTCTATGAGAAGAAGCCCAAGAGAGAAGTGAAGAGGAAGAGGTGGAATTGTCCTAAAATGTCTCTTGCCCAGAAGAAAGACCGGGTTGCTCAAAAGAAGGCAAGCTTCCTCAGAGCTCAGGAACGGTCTGCTGAAAGCTAAATCAATTTTCTATGAAGACTTTTTCATAAAGACAATAAACAGATTGATCATGCAAAAAAAAGAGAATATCTTGTAGGGTTCATATATATATATATATATATATGATACTATAAAATTGTGTATATATGTAGATATGTATATATGATATTATATAATTATATATACATTATATAATATATGTAATTAGGGAAACCACAAAAGAACTGGACCACCCAGTGGTGGGCAGTCAGATGGTAGAGATGTTGAGGATACAGCCAGTGTTGTCTTTGTGTGTGCGTGGGAGGATGAGCCCTGAACTTACAAAAGCTGAACTCCAAGCTGATAAAATCATGAAAGATAAAGTGACTCTAGATAATATTTAACAAAAAGAGAATAAAAACAGCCTTGCTCCTTCTCAGGATTTTACTTATTTATTTATTTAGTTTTTTTTTTAGAAAAGGCAGATCTCCTAGTGCCGTGACTTTCAGCTGAAGCACGTGAAAGCTCCTCCAGACAGCAGCAAGCTCCAAAACAGACTGCTGACCTCTTGGTTCTAGGTGAAGTTGCATGAGTTTAAATTAAATAGCAACAAACACACACTTTAAAAAATTACCTTGAAATCAACAGAGATTGCAAATTTAGACCTTGATGTTCTTTAGGCATTTGAATTATTGGAAGCAAATTTTTTTAAAAAAGATTTTGAATCATAATAAACTGGACAAAGAGATGTGTGGCTGCTGTTCTAGTTTCCCTGGAGGCATGAAGGAAAATTACTTAACAGGAGAATCAATATTGTAAGATATTATCTCAAAACAAAAAGGGAGAAGGAAGCAGGGAGTGGAGGGAACAGGAGAAAAAGGGAAGAGAAGCAAAGAGGAGAGGGGAGAAAAGGAAACAGAGAAAAGGAAAGACTGAAATATTCAGAGCTATGTTTTAGAGATAAAAATCAATAAACTGTTAAAAGCATTTTTATTTGTATATTTTAAAACTTTGGACACCAGATTTGTTCAAAGAGAGACTGAAGAACAAACAGTCCTAAAGATACTGAGATCAGTCTACTGGGGGATGAAAAAATCTTACAAATTAATAGGAATACAGATAATTATTTATAGAGATAGAAGATCAGAAAAGGGGTTTAAACAAAGGAAGGATAGAATAAAAAAAAGGCTAAACAAGCCTAGGTAGATGAACTGAACAAGACAAAGTAGAAGATAATATTGCTTAAGAAAATTAGCAAAGAAATGGTTGATTCAAAATAAATAGTGCTTTCCTACCAAAGTAAAGAGAAACTGACCTTTAGCTCCTGTGAAATATCAGTAATAATAAAAATAAAAGATGACCTTAAAGACAGAATGAGCAGACCTGTCCACAGAGCAGGAACTCTTGCATCTGATTGCTGGGGGGTGGGGGGAGATACTGACCACCAGCATAATAAAAACAATGATGATAAAACCTACAACTAACTTCTCAACAAGAAATACACAAAAGACCAAGTTCAATGATTGCAGGTAATCAGTAGTCACAGTGAAGAATATTTCTATCTAGAATTGTATTTTCTGCCCTCAAATCCTTTTTATTAACAAATTAATTTTTTGTGATCTATGAATCAGTAATAAAAAATAGCCTAGTTGAAAAATTAGAAAAGTCTATGGACTAGAACCTGACATAAGCAAATATCCAAATAATCAATAAGAATTCATAAAGGTGTTCAAGAGCCTAAAGGCAGCAGAATAGGCATAAATGTTGCATGGAGTTCTCCATCAACAGACTGGTGAAATCTAACAAAGCAGACAATGCCAAGTGTTGGCAAAAGTGAGAACACCATTGTTTATTGCATCCGTGAATGTAAATTCCTATAACAAATTTGGAATGCTGTTTGGCTGCCTCTACCATAACTTAACATGTACATACGTCTCGTGTGAAACAGTAATTTCATGCCTGACAATGCACCCAACAGGAGACAAAGCTTACGGTCTCTAAAAGAAATACACAAAGAAGTACTTAGCAACTTCATTCAAAAAAAAAAAAACTGAAACAATGAGCAATCCCAAATCCATAAACAACATAGAACTAAGTTACAGAAGAGTTATACAATGCAATACCGTAGAACAATGGAAACAGACTGAGCCTCATGCCACAGCGAGAATGATCCTCACAGAAGCTGAACAAAAGAGGCTGTTGCGTAGTCCTGCCTTAACCTCAGGGATAAGTTCCAGGACATTCCATAGATGCCAGAAACAGCAATAATACGAAACATTCTGCTTTCACCTGTGGTATATAACTGTGATAAATTTAATATTATAAATTAGGGGGAATGAGATCTACAACAATTGCTAATAAAAACAGAACAATTACAACTATAGATTGTAGTAAAAGCTATGTGAATTTGATGTGTCTCTCTCGTAGTTCCTCCCTCCCTGTCAAGATATTGTGCTTTTATGTTTTATATTTTAAAACATAGTTGACTACAGTTAACTAGAACCACAGACAGTAAAACACTACCAAAAAAAGCCCACTGTGAATAGGTTTATGGTTTTATTACTATGAAGGTGACAAGCTAATCTATAAAGACAGAGGTCAAAACAGGACTTTGGGAGAAGTTAACTACAAGAAAAAAGTCTAAAGAGGTGTTTGACATTTTTATACTTTGATGTATGTGGTGGTTATAGGAGTGTGTATTTCTTATTTATATGTAATTATATGCATAAAGTTCATTTGGCTGAAAATCCACTTAAGATGTGTCCTTTAGTGTTTTTGACTTCTGTATTAATAATTATGTTGAAACAAGATAGATAAAAATATTTTCAGATTTTTCTTATTCGCAAGTCATTATTTTAGAATTTCATACTGAATGCACTTGTATTATATGATTTGTCCCACTCCAGTTCCTCCTGTGCCTCCAACAACACTCTCAGCATCAAACCCTCCAAGACTCATATCTTCTTTTATAATTGCATATACATACACATACACACATACACACACAAAAAAAAAAACCTACAGAGCCCAATTTGTGTTACCTATACATACATGGTCTTAGGGCTGACAACTTAGGCTTGGATGGCCAATAAAAGGGGCCTTGTCCCTGGAGAAAATGGATTCCTCTTCCCTCTGTAGCCATTGATTGAATGTTATTAGGGACGGGACCTTGTGAACCTTTCCTCTGGCCACGTTAGAATATTGACTGGTGTGGTCTTATGCAGGAAACCGGATTGTTGAGAGTTGTTCCAGAGTGTAAAATTCCTGTCATGTTGAGAAGATGCTACCATAAAGCAAACCTTCTGGTACCCTGGCTTCTACATTTTTCTGCCCTTTCATCCACACTGTTCCCTGAGTCTTGAGTATACTGACTATGTCATGGATCTCCTATTTGGGACTGAACATGCCACAGGCACTTAGTCCATATACTTTGACCAGTTGTGATTCTCAGAAATCGTCTTCATCTGTGATGAAAAGATTATTAGATGAGAGGCAAGAGCTGCCCTTATCTGTGGCTAAGGATAAGTATTTTTTTAAAGATTTATTTATTTACTTCATGTATGTTTGAGTACACTGTCACTATCTTCAGACACACCAGAAGAGGGCATTGGATCCCATTACAGATGGTTATGAGCCACCATGTGGTTGCTGGGAATTGAACTCAGAACTTCTGGAAGAGCAGTCAGTGCTCTTAACCACTGATCCATCTCTCCAACCCAGGATAAGTATTTATAAGGATGTTAAACACTATATTAATTTAGCAATGCTAGCAAGGGGTTCTCCTTTAAGGTCTGTGACCTTTCCACCCATGTCTTCTTGAATAGGTTTATAGTACCACATATAAGTTTCCTTCAACTGACTGGGCCTTAAGTCTATCAGACAGCAAGCTGTTGGTTACACCTAACATATTAATGCCATTGCAACGTTCAGACATCTTTCCAGACCACTCATTACTGTACTTCACTGGGTTTACAGATGGGTATGACTAATACCCTTTCTCCTATGGCAGCTTACAAAGGGCCTTCTGATACACAGAGAGAGAGAGCCCCCAAGGAGGGCTTCCATATCAGTAACAACTTCATTTCTCCCGTGACTAAAGTTCACAATATTACAGTCTCATCTATTCTGGATTGTCCTTTCTGAATGCTGGTAGCATCCTCAGGCCCTGACAACTAAAATTTTTCAACATGGTCCTAGAAATTAGGCAGTACTTGCTGTTTGAGAATCAGGTTGATTCAACCTAAATCAATCTATCTATCTATCTATCTATCTATCTATCTATCTATCTATCTATCTATAGATCTATCTATCTATATTTTCAACATGAAGTAAGAAATACAACCTAGCTAAATTTGAGGGCTAAACTTCCAATTTATGGCACAAAAAAGTTTTGTGTAGGGGAGAAGTTCACTGTTTGTTTCACATGAAAGAGGTGAGTTGCAGGGCTTGCAACACCTGAGGTGGAAGACATGAGACTAAGCAGTTACCTTCATTCCTAGAGCTTTAGAGGATGGCTAGAGAAGCTCACCAAGAAGGCAAGCTAAGAAACAGATTCTGATGGCACCGAATCTCCTGTCATATGATTACCCTGATAGTAACTAAGAATGCTTCCAAAACCACTAAGAAGTTCTCAGAGACACAAGTTTCGACTTTTCTGTTGCACCATCAAGTGGAGAGGAGATAACAGCATCTGTTTCATAGCCAATCAGTGCACAAGTCAACAGGGAGCAGTGTCAGCTTGCATTGGTGAGGTAATTCCATACGCCTGGCACCTGAAGAGAGACGAAAAGGGCCCATCATGCTCTAGAGCAGCCAAGTGTCTCTCTCAAACAACAGACACACAGGCACAATCCTCAGCACGTCTAGACTTTAAATTATGTATCAAAATTTAATAGATTCACTTGTGTGATCATGATTGATTCCATGATGAATAACACTGTGTCCATGAAAATTCTTATTTTCTATAACTCACCCAAAGTGATTGTATATCCACTTATTATTGGAAGAAACATAACCCATCACCAAGAATATTTAACTATAAAGACTGAATATGCTGGAATACTGCAGGAAGTTTTCACTCATAAGAAAGAGACCTAATAGGAGAGATAAAAACTTACAGATGAAAAGGATGCATGCAAGCTAAAAGCATCTGAATCTAGTCATACTGTTTCCAAGCAACTACTGATCAACCATAGCACTGAAGAAGGGAAACTCACTAGGCTTCTATGTTACAAAGCTGAGATCATCACAGATGTATGCATGTTCATTAAGTCTTGTTTATTCCTTCATTTATTCAACAAACACTAGTTGGCTGTCATTTTCCAGACACTGAAGAAGCAGTGAGGAACTTCTGCCCTCAAGGGAATTATAGACCACTGACAGAGAAACAGATCAAAAAGTATAGCTTGAGTTTCATATTTCATACTAACCCTGAGTAATTAAATACTGTGTTTGATCGGGGCTGGGCAGGGTCTACACAGAGGGGAGTTCAAAATACCTTCCTAAGCTGACACTAACTATTGTGAAAAACACATTGGGATTAGCATGGGAAAGACATTCCAACAAAACAGAATCACATCACGTTTACAAAAAAAGAAGACACATAAACATAAAAAGATGTGAGAAGCTACCAGTGTACCAGTTTCCTCTGAGATTGAAACATTGCATCCTGCCAGGAAGCTACTTAAGCCACCAGGTCAACCACTACAAACAGCTTCAGGAAGTCCCTGAAACTGAGCAGATTCACTAAGAGTAAACTAATAAGAGTAAATACTAACAGTAAACAATAAAGACTGCTGAGAGTCTAAGTCAAGCCAAGCTCCAACCCACTGAGCTTAAGAAGCTCAGACCAACTCAGCTACCTGGAAAAGATGTTTTCCAACCTTCTGCACTGCCTGTGGGCTGGGCAGTATGCTCCGGGTCCCCAGCTTTTGTTTTTTCCCACCCATGCTGGGGAGGGCTTTGGTGATGCAGCTGTCTTTGAGTCATTTCTCCTCCTGTAAGTAACTCATCACCCATATTCCTGTAAGTAACCCCAATAAAACTCATTGGTTCACCAAGTTAGACTTTGGGCATCCATACTTTGGTCTGTTGCAGGCCCTATTTGAGATAAATAGATATGTGTTGCATCTGCCCAGAAAAAGTCTTGTCAGGTAAGAGTGATGGCAAGATAGAGCTGCACCAATAGACTCTTGAGGAATGGGGTGAGAATTCAACTGGCAGATATTGGCCCCAAGTGCTTTGTAGGATAAACTCCTCCTCCAACATAAAGCCCTTCCCTGTAAGGAGCAGTGATCCATCAAATCCAGCTAAATATCAAGTCATAAATCCCAGACTTACATTGTGGAGAGATCTCTCTGATGAAGAATGGAGAATAGACTGCCCTCAGGACCAGTGTGAGAAATTTTTGCAGTGATCCTGAGGGCTTACAAGAGAGATGCAGGATGGAACTGAAGAAGATGGATAGGAATGATATTAAAAGGGAAGACGCACTGCTTTTGATGGCTGGTAAGGTCTCTAGGGTGGAGGTATAGATATTCTGGGTAACTTCCTAAGCTCTGAATTGAGTCCTTTGCAGAACAGTTGGAGCATTTTAGGCATGGGAGTGAAAAATGAAGAAGGTGATCTCCTCTTGGGGATACATTGACTGGGAAGAGCACCCCAATTAGAAAAGACATGCCAAATAACAAAACATATAATTGTATATACAGATATATTCCAAATATTATGAATTCGAGACTCAGATATATTCTGCCTTCATGGGTAGCAGGTGACTTCATAAACTGGAACAAAGAAGAAACAAATGAGGCAAGCATGGACCATGAAGGTAACAGTACTTCCACGATTCAGACAGAAAAACAAGAAGTGATGTCACAGAGCCTAAGAGCAAAAGAATGGGCAAAGCGGAGAGGCAAAAACTGTTTAGAGAACTGTCCTGTTGGCTTGTTAATTACACATGAGCAATTATGGGGGCAGGTATCAATTCAGTGTTGAGAAGCTGGGAGCTGGAGGGTGCTAAGAATGAGGGGGGAAGGAGAAAACACAGAATCCCAGCAGAACTCTGTAAAATCTTAGATGGGAAGTCAAGAAGAGACAGTGTAGAAGAGCTTTGAGGGTAGGGGAGAGGTTTCGTGGCCTTGTTTCTGTATAGAGGTCAAACATTCACAAGATCACTGCTCATGTGCACAAGGCGACCAAGACTGGCTCATGTTCCTAAAAGGCCTCTCTGCCGCTAGGCAGTGGGATACTCTTACTTTTAGTAGATGCTTTCATTTCTTTCCATCAAAAACTGTCTCATTTTGTAAGGATTCATTTTGAGTGTGTGCCCTGCTCCGCCCTCATGACAACTGACATTAATAAGACTGTTGTGGGTTAATGTGTGCAGGCACCTTTTCAAGTGTCTTATAAAAATTACTTTAAACTGTCATAATAACCCTATCGTTACTTCAGACATGGGGAAAGTGAGTAACTTGACCCAGGTCAGGCAGCTAATGAGTGGCAGATCCAGGATGCCTGTGCTCTACACTAACAGCTAGAAGCTGCCAGAGTGGAATGAGTCCATAGTCCAATGTTTCTGTCTGCTTTCTAGGCTTCAGATACCGAGAGAGAGAGAGAGAGAGAGAGAGAGAGAGAGAGAGAGAGAGAGAGAGAGAGAGAGAGAGAGAGACCTATCTAGTCACATGACACTGAGAATTATTGGCTACATTATTGAATTCCATTCTTCTAAACATAGGGTTTGGGAACCAAAGTCTCGCCACAGTATATGGCCTCCATAACCTCTCTGAGTCTGTTATGTCTCTCCAGAGGATTGGGGTGTGGGCAGTGGAGACCTTTCATGCTCCTCTGTGGGCATGGGGCAAGAAGCTGTGTCTTTGCCAGTTATTTCTTCAGTTGCTATGGCACTATTTCTTCCACAGCATTCTAAACCGAGCCATCAGCTGTACTTTGCTCCATTATATCCCTATTTTATTTGCTCCTTTTACTTCTCCGTGCCTCAGACCAAACAGTCTGCCTGCCTTCCTTCCTTCCTTCCTTCCTTCCTTCCTTCTTTCCTTCTTTCCTGTCAGTCTCCAAACCCTGAGTTCCAACTACAATTTGCATGTAGTAATTAATCAAAATCTTACATTATCGGGAATGGAAGAAATTTAGAAGCCAGGAGTGGTACCTCAGACTCAGCATCCCAGCACCTGGGAGACCCTAGCACCTGGAGGACTGCGGGAGGAAGATTGCTGATAGGTTTGAAGACAGCCTGGGCCACATAGGAGTTCCCTGAAGCAACCGAGCAAGATGTTGTTTCAAAAGCAGAGTAAACTAAAACAAGCAAGCAAGCAAGCAAGCAAAGCTTGTCTTCAAAAGTGCCCTGTTGCTTCAAAGAATTCGGCTTTGTGAGTAAAATACACTAAAATCTTTTAGTCAGACTTGCCCTGGAATTCATGGAGCAAGAGGACTCGGGACTCAGCTATGGGTGGAAAGCTGGAAGAGTAGCTGATATCAAACATGAAATTACAGGGACTTAGTGTCTTCTAAATGTCACCCATAGATACACTTGTATCTACGGTATGTATGTATCCTTGGGATTATAAACAAGTAGAGAAAGCTCTTGTGGGTCCTGTCTCCCTCCGCTGTTATTACTTGCAGCCTGAAGTCCCAGCCTGTGTTTGGTCACAGATTTTCTCTGTTATTTTATCTCAACCCTCTTTTTAATTTTTGCAACCAGAGTAAAAGAGACTTGAGCTTGTCAGCATTTTTCATCTTAGGGTAAAAAAGATTATTGTAATGGGGTTCAATTATTTAGGAGGGGAGCCGAATGCCCTGTCTACTTTCATGAGTCACACACAAATGAGAAATTTAAGTCTACATAAGCAAATATTTTCATTACGTGAAGAAGACATATTTTCCTTGCAGGAGTTCAGCTTACAGATTTAGAGAGTCGTAAAAGAGCTACTGGTATTATTTACACCACTAACACAGATATTCCCGCTTTAAAAGGTGGCATTCATAATTATTAGAAGCCTGAGTTTCCTATCTGCTTTAATGAATCACATAATGCGTTCATGATTTATGTGTATGTGTGCACAGTGAGCCAGGCACTTGTGTATCTTATGACTGGTTCTTGTAGTGTAAGTCAAGAAATTATCCCGAAGCTCCCACAAATTACTGCCTCAGGCATTGAGTCTCTAATAGATTAGCAAAGAAGGAACGACAACAGGCATAGCATACAAGAGATAAACAACTAATATATTTGAGAGAAATGGCTTTTTTTTTTTTTTACTAAAGACAAGAAAACAAAAAGACCCACGATGTGGGCTATTTATGATCATTGAATTAAGACAGGCTTAAAATGACAGAGCCCAGTTATAACGAAGCAGAATGAAAGTAGAATACTTATATGTTGTTGGGAACATTGTCAGTTAATGCAATAGCTTTAGAAAACAAGTCAGAAACATCCTTTGAGATCATGTGATACTCCTACATCTGGGCCAAGTAATGTGCCAACCTTGGGACTGTGTCTTAATGAAATTAGCTGAAATCAATTAGGGAACTAAGCCACTAATTTCGAGTTGGCAGAGCTTTTCTTGAAAGGGCCAGATAATAAATATTTTAAGCTTCCTGTCACATCTACTCAACTATAGTGTAAAAACAATAAATGATGCATAAATGACTGTGTATAACTGGGTACCATTGATTTCACTGGCTAATTTATTTATTTATTATCCTTTGTGGAGATGGGGGTCTCACTATGTAGCCCAGTTGCTCTCAAATTAACAGTCTTACTCCAGCTTCCAGGAGGCTGTTATTAAAGACATGTTCTACCCATGATGAATTTTTATCTGAAAGACTACAAGATTCAATGAATGGCTCAGACCCCATACAGGGTTGCTTATTAGTGACAAATAAGTACAGGAAAGAAAATGCAAAAGGCTCAAAATGTGTGGGGGGGAATAATTTCATAAACTATGTTAATCAATTAAGGTAAGAAGAATTACAAAAATAGCAGTAAGGTGGGAATTACAAAGACTAGATCCAAAATTTATATATGAAATGAGAGTATAAATATGAAAAAATCTGTTTCTGTAGAAGAGGAATCTAAAAGGAAATATACCAAACATGTAAAATAATGTCTTGCCATAAAGAGGACTATTTTGAACTTTTTACTTTCTTTGTTATTCAAAATGACTCGAGAGTCACAGAGTCTTTAACTGCTCATGAATACATTGTATTATTGCATTCATACAACACCTGAGTTTGGTTAGGAGAAGGGTAGGGGAAGGGAGGTAGGGGATCCAGGAACATCTATAGCTCTAGGATGAACACGTGTAGTATCATGTCACTGATGAACGATTAACCTTCATCCATCATCTTGCAATACAAACTGGCTGTATTGGCCAGAGATAGTAAGACGAAAAAACATTTGCATGATTTAAACAAGTCAGTATACACTACCATCAAACTGACTCAAAGGTCTATGAAATTAATGGCAAATTAACCTTGTCACCACACTTACACACACACACACCAAAAAAAAAAAAAGCCCCATGGTCCAGATAGTGTGCATTAAGGCCTTGATAGAAGCCTTTTTAAAAACAAAACTGATATTGATCTGGAGTGGTGCCTATTCATAAAATCATATTCATAAATATTTATGCTATCATTTATTACTTAATATAATAAACCCTTTATTCTCAGGAGACACGTCCCCTGAAACCGCAATAGTACCAGGGCCAGCAGATAGCTTTACCCTGTACTGTGCATACGTATTGTGATATGGTTTAATTTATGAATTAGACACGGTAATTCACAAAAATAACTAGCAATAAAAGAGAGTTACAGTTGACTCATTCACCAGGATAGATATTAAGTAGCTGCACTAGTCAGGATTCTCTGGAGAAACAGGACCAATAGAATGATAAACACTGCAAGGAGCAGCTATCAGACTGACTCACAGATAGAGTCTGGGTAGTCCAACTACGGCCATGCGTATGCTGCAGAGCCTGAGAAACCTCTTAGCTACTTAATCCATTTTAGCAATTCTAATCTGGAATTAAAGACATGGAGGATTCTTGAGCAACCACTGATCTCCCATTCAAGTCAGAGGGCCAAAGAAGCTGGGTTCTGGTGGTAGCAAAGGTCAGCAGCAGTAGCAACAGAATAGACAGAGACGGGCTTACCAGTAGAAAATAAAGGTGAGCATGACCCATGTTTCCCCCTCCCCTGACCTTTTTATATCTATGTAGGCTGTGGTTAGAAGGTGCTGTCCACTCTAGGAGAGAATAGGTCAGCCTTAGCTAATCCTTTCTCAAAGAGACAGCACAGACCCTACTAGATGATTCCCGATCCAAATCAAGTTGACAATCACAGTGACCAACGGGCGATGAGTAAATGCAGTGCGAATACACTGAGCAGATGGAGAATTTACATCCAGAGTGAGATAAAAAGAGGTTGCCACAAGCCAGGATACAAGAAGGTACTGGTTTGAATAAGAATGGCTCCCATAGGCTTATATACTTGAGTTTTTGTTTCCCAGTTGATGGACTGTTTAGGAAGGATTAGGAGGTGTGGTCTTATTGGAGAGGTTGGGCTTTGAGGTTACAAAAGCCCATGCCAGACCCAGTCTATTCTCTCCCTACCTCCTACCTGTGGATCAGGACATAAATTTCCAACTACTGATTCAGCACCATCCATGCCTGCCTGCTAAAATGCTCCTAACAGTGATAGTCAGAGGTTAACCCTCTGAAACCATGATCAAGCCCCAATTAAATGCTTTCTTCTAAAAGTTGCCCTGGCCATGGTGTCTCTTCACAGTGATAACCCCTAACTAAGACAATGGGCTATTTAAAAAATGATGAGTTATGTATAGAATATTCTGTTAATTTTTTTTACACTGCTGTTGACCATGGATAAGAGGAACCCACGCTAAGTGGAGACTACTGCTCTCAATTTGAGTCACTCACTTGTTCTACAGAACTCTCTGTAAGAAGATACAGGAGGCTGTAATGTAATTCTTGATTTGTTATCACACATTAAAATCTGTACAACCAGCCTATTGTTTAATGATTAAGAGTACCTATCTGGGTTTAGACAAGCTGTGATCAAATTCCAATGTTAACTTACCAAGTATATGAACTTTGGCAAACGCATAAAACGTCTATTTCCTCCTTTGTCTGATAGATATACTAGCAAAACATCCTTTAGACTTATTTTAAAGATTAAATAAATTACAACATGTATACTGTGCAAAGTGCAGTTTAGTGTGCCCTATGAAACAAAGCCCTCCATGGTGTTTGCAAATATTCAGTAATCTATTATTACGTACCATGGAGGCTCACTGATTTTTTTTCCCAATCACCATGGCACATAGAACTTTACCATGCTACTTTGTTTACATTAGTTTTTCCTCAGGCATCACATTAAAAGTTAATTCAACTTCCTTGGCAGACAATGATGGTCCATCATCACATCTCACAAATTCCACAGCATTACAGATACTCGGTGGGAAAACACCAGATTTGCTCCGGTAATAATCTTAATTTCCCGTTCTGCTCTTCGCTCTTTCAGAGCAAGAAATGCTGCCAATTAGATCGCAGAACCCATCTGGGGCTTTCAGGGGTGGCATGTGGGAGACAGGAGATCCTCTCTGGGTCACCTTTAAGATGCAAGTAGAAAAGTTGTCATGGGATTTATGCTGTCTAACAAAAAGAAAGCTATCACGGAACAACACAATAGTCGATCCATTTGCTGTTATAAGCTCCAGTTGGCTTCAGTGTGATTTCTCAATACCTGTTGTCAGCACTGACTTTTATTACCCAAGTCTTGTAAACGGAGCAGACTCTTAATATATCAATCATCGTCCAAAGACAACTGAGAAGTCATGACAGTTAAATAATATGGAGAAGTGGGTAATAGCATGCTTTACTTGATGCCGTTTGTCGTAATAAACATGTTTGTATTTTTTTTTACCTATCCCAAGCACTCTTTTTACACTTACTGATACTCATGCAGAGTATAAAATAAAAGTTTTCCAATTGTGTCTATCAGTTTTCTGAAGATTGTGTGTGTGAGAGAGAGAGCATTTGTAAAGTTTGTGTGTGTGCTTGTGATAGAATGTGTGTGATTTTGTGAAAGACAGAGCAAAAGAGTATGTCTATTTGTGATTGTGAGAGAATATGTGTGTTTGTGTGAAAGTGGATGAGAGTGTGTGTGTGTGCAAAGGAGAGAGAGATGGTGTGTGTGTGTGTGTGTGTGTGTGTGTGTGTGTGTTTTAACAGAGAGTTGCTGTGTAGTCTAGCAAAGATTGTAATCCTCCTGAGGCCTGGGATTACAGGTATGTACCACCACACCCAGCTTCTGTAGGCTTTCCTGCTGGCATGCTCACATGATGATGTAAGAAAGACCTCATCATCCTCCTAAGATAAATGGTCAGATTACTAAGCAGTAAGATTTACTGGGAATTTCTGAAGAATTGTGTGAAGGTATTTCCAAATACAGACTCAGAGACAGCTACAGAAAGAAGTTTTGGAATATGAATCAAACAACAATGCTTCTCAAGTAATAGTCAAGGGCCCTGGGTGTATGCTCAGTGGTGCATCAGTTGCCTAGTATGTCCAATACCCAGCCAGGACTGCTAAATAAGCAAGCTTTAAAGACGTTTGCATAGGCAAGATAACAAATGCCTGAGCCCCAATCTTAGAATCTGCATGGAGAACGTTTAAATTGGGCCTAGGAATCTACATTTTATCAGACATCTCAGTTGGCTATAAGGAAGTGTACTCCTGACCACACTTTAATGAAGATTAAGCTACATAGGTAATGCTCCATTTTCACATACTATACTCATTGGTTGGCAGCATGGACATGTGTGCTCATTCGTGGACCTGTTGACATTGCTATAGGGTTAGGGTCTAGCAAAGGCCATGCTAGAGCCTAACATTTACACTACCAGTTCCGAACCCCTGGGTCAAAACCCCTTTGGAGGCCAGGTGGGGGGAGTGTCAAATGACCCTTTCACAGGGGTCGCCTAAGACCTTTGGGAAACACATTGGTTTTTACATTATGATTCATAACAACAGCAAAATTACATTGATGAAGGAGCAAAGCAATGATTGTATGGCCACCACAAATGATGAACTGTATTAGAGGGTCAAGGCATTAGGAAGGTTGAGAACACTGGCTTAGACCTTCCCAGACCTCATCGATACGTGCTTTGCTGGCTGTTTCCCTACCATCTGCATCCACACACAGCCTGCTACCTTCCCATACAATTTCTGTGGGCTACGTCATTCTTCCAGCTTCAGAAATGGCAGTCTGTGGTGCTGCGCTGGTGGTATAGTGGTGAGCATAGCTGCCTTCCAAAAATGGCAGTCTAGTGTCTTAAGCCAGTCAGTAAAGCTGTTCCATTCATCACAGACTAATCCAGAAGAAATAGTGATGATTTAACCTAAGTCAGACCAATAAAAGAATCAGGAAAACTCACTGCTGAATTTTTGTTTGAGATAACAAGAAGATACCTCAGGAAGTAAACCAATGCTTAGAACTTGCTTCTCCTCATGGGGAGACCTCTGTGAAAGACCCTAATCTGTATTGGGGAAATAAGGCCCAGAAGAGAGAGTTCCAGACCTCATGACAGAATCTAAACCCTGGATAAAGTCTCTCATTTTACTCAAATGTTAATGTTACAAGCTCCAAGTTCCTGTTCTTATTCCTGGAGTCTGTTTTCTTTCTTTCTTTCAGAAATTTTTATTTTATGTGTATGACACTGTAGCTGTCTTCAGATACACCAGAAGAAGGCATTGGATCCCATTGCAGTTGGTTGTGTGTCACCATGTGGTTACTGGGAATTGAACTCAGTCACTCTGGAAGAGCACTCAGTGCTCTTAGCCTCTGAGCCATCTCTCCAGCCCCGAGTCTGTTTTCTTAATGTATAACTCAAAGCACTTTAACTGATACAGCTGTGAAGTGAGACTATTTCATGGAAATGTTATCCTTGGTTGCCTTCCTTTAGGAGGAAAAAAAAAAAAGAAGATAGCAATGATCTGTAACACTTTTTAAGTTAAATAATTAGATTGATTTAAGGGACACCAAAACATCTGGAAAACGATGTGGACACAAATTCAGTAGAGAGCCATATTTCCTGTTAACTAATTGAGAAATTAATCACTGGCAACTCTTTGGCAAATGTCTCTGGAATGGCTTTTAATTTGCATGAGAGTTAAAAGAGGTGAAATAGTGAGTGAGTTATTACCATGTGCCATGATGCGCTAAGGACAACACTGTTCTTGAATTCATCAGTCTTAACCAAGGGGAGAGTCTGATCATGACCTGGAAAAGACAGAAAGACAAGGGACAGACATTGCTCATCTGAACTGTGTGTGACACAGATCTTGACATTAGTGATGGCCTCTCTACTCTAAGGGAAAGGGTTATCAAAGAGATCAAACCAAAAATAATAATAAAAAGATTTTGGTTCAACTCATCTAAATTCAATGTCTCTAAAAACGTGTTCAGGAAGGGCTGAGGAGATGACTCAGTTCTTCAGAGCACATACTGTATTTACAAAAGAGTTGAGTTCATATCCCTCACTCAACCATGTCAGACAGCTCGCCTTTGCCTACAACTCCAGCTCCAGGGGGCTCTGATGTCAGCCTCTAATCACATGTACCTATCCACAAAACATGCAACGCATATGATTCCAAATCAAATACATCTTTTAGTCAAAGCAGGTAATATTTAGAAATAGGTACAAATTGGTACATTCCAATTTTTCAGATGATACCACCATGTTGAATAGATTAGATTTATGTTCCTGGAAAATAACTCAATGTATTAGAAATAATAATCACACTTCTATACAGGTAAATTATTATACGATTACATGTTCAGTGATATATTCTGATCTCTCCCTTTGAATTCATTAGAATTACAAGCACCCAGATTTAGAATCATCAATAGAAGAAGCTATCCAATAAAATGAAGATACAGAGCCAGGCACACAGCTATATCTTATAAAACATTTTTCACCTCTGTAAACCATAATTTTGGTTGCTTGCAGCATTTTTGAGTGCAGACACCACAGGCAGTAATAACCAGCTTAAATGCCTTTACGGTACAGTTGTTTGCAACAATGCCTCCATTCATAACTCTCAGAGCACGAAGTGACAGCTACAAGTGCCTTGAAAGAATGCATGCTCCTCTTTACATTGTCCCACAGGTTAACTCCCAGGGTGCTCTCAAGCCCACTACAGGAACGGGAGATGAAAGCATTGTGTTCATCGTGATTACATAAGGCCCAGGGAGGTACAGACACCTCCTGGTTTTGCATCAGGGAATGCATATCTGAACTGCATCGTGAAATCACTCTTGTGTTCCGATGAATTCGTCATATTAGTATAAAATCTGAACCGTTTTATCTGGCTATTGTTTAGACTAAAGGAAAGTAAAATAGACAGAAAGCAAGCAAGTACAACCGAATTAAAGTCCAGTTCTGTTAGGGAAATCTGCGGTGGGGTAAACCCAAAGTTAAGATGCTTTTTTTTTCTTTTTTTTTTGGGGGGGGGGTCCTGAATAACAGGAAACAAACTCAAACTGGCTTAAAGGTAGATTGGATGTCACAACTCTGCAATTGGAAGTCCAGAAGTGGCTATAGCCTTAAGCATGCATAAAGTCAGGGGTAATTAATGTTCTTAGACTCAACTTTTCATCTTTTTCTTTCAACTATGCTTATCTCCACTTTTTGTATTACAGGAAGCCTCAGCCTGTGTGTTTGTTGTCACACAAAATGGCCTCAGTAATCACCATTTCCCCAGCTTACCAATCACAGTGGCATTGGATATCCCCATCCAATAAAAGTCAGAGTCAATATCTGAGGAGTGGCATTGATTTAGTAGTCTCGCTTCATGGGCATGTTCCTGAGTCAATACTGGCAGGGCTGAAGCCGAGCTTGGTTATATGTTCACCCATGAGGGCTGGTTACATGTTAATTCATGAGGACTGGGAGGGTAGTTCAGTCATCGGTACAGCACTCACTTAATATGTGGGAAGACCCTGGATGTTCAATTTGTAGCACATGTGTGTGCGTGCGCGTTTACACACACACACACACGCACATACATACACATATACACACACATATACACACAGACACATACATATATACACATAGACACACAGAGACACACACACATACATACATACACATACACACACATACACACATATACACACACACACTGTTGATATTCCTACTTCCTCGTGGATATATACACACACATATACAAATACACACACAGACACACAGAGATATACACACACATACATACACATACATACACATGCACACACATACACACATATACATACACACACATACATACATACACACAAACACACATACAAACACACACATACACACACATATATACACATACACACACATACACACACATATATACACATACACACACATACACACACACACACACACACACTGCTGATATTCATACTTCCTCATGGATCAGGGATAGGTCCCTCTGACTGACATCTCCAGCTGGACCACTAAGAATGAAAAGGTAGAAGGGGAAGGAAGGGAAATGATGCTACACAGAGGTAAGCTACAGCTCCACTAATCACTATGGACCATTTTGTACAGTCTCCACGAAACATAGACCCTAAAGTAAAGACCATCAGAGCAAAAGGGACGGACCCTCTGGGTTCCGGGTAAGTTTTTATTTGTGAAAACTTGACACACACCAGTCATCTCTGAAAGACCACGCACTGAGGAAAACATGGGTGGTGACTGTAGTCCATGCTTCCCGTGGAACTGAGAACTGATTTTTTTCTGAAAATGCTAAGATCCTGTACATAATGAAGGCATGGATTTGGAGAAGATAGTGATAGAGTAGAAGATAGTTAGTTAGGTGACTCTTCACATCCTGAGTTTAGAAGGAAAGGCAGTTCAAATTCAACAGCGTGAAACAAAAACTCCCCACCCAGGAAAGTTGATCCCTTCCATGTAAATTCTGGCTAAGAATCTCATGTGCTATTTTACTGGCACAATTTAAAAATAGTCTTTCCATTTAAGAATGGAACTTACAAAGAATAGCAAGGAATCTGCATTACCCTCTACCTCCTGTCTTCAATACACACACACACACACACACACACACACACACACACAACGATGATATTCCTATTCCCCCATGGATCATGGAGTAGTATGCTTAGACTAGTAACTCAGACCATTCTTACCTTTGTAAGTGGTTGATTATTCTTTTCAACTGGTGTTTGAGACAGGATCATGTGTAACCAAGTCTGCCCTGAGATCATGAGTTTTCTCCCCCATCCTCCCATATACTGGGGTTACAGGCAGGCATCATTATACCTAACTGATTGTTCTATTAATATTTAAATCTTCTTTGGACAGAGAAGTATTCCTTGACACATGGTTTCCGAACTCATGCAAAAATAGCCTGTGGGAAAACACTGTGATATTATTGGAACTTAGTTCCAACCAATCAGAGTTGAGAAAGGAAAAGGCCTATTCTTGAAGCTCTTTCTATAAATTTTAACAAAATTACAGATTCAGAATTTATTCCTAGGCCTGAATAGTCACACTAACTAGAACGGCTTTTGACTGGCAAAACAGAACTTATTTTTGACAAGGAGGAAGTGAAAAAAAAGAAAAAAGAAAAGAAAGAAAGAAAATCCGGAACCTAAAAATAATCATTCTTCTTGCCAAATAAAGGTTGGAATCTGTGTATTCTGTCTGCTGTGTAGCCTTCAGGTCATTATGGAGAAGTTATCCAGAAGGAAAAAATGAGTTAGAGACAAAAACAAAAACAAAAACAAAACTATAGAAACCATTAAAAGCGAAGCATACTATTTGACTATAAACTTAAGCTTACCATTATCACACATGCTACATGATAGAAAAAACACGGGCTAAATATTAGGACAGAGAATATAACTTAAGAATTTTACAGAAGGTGAAAGTCTCCAAAATGGGTTAGAATCTTTGCTAAATTCAGAACATGGCCCGAATCAGCAATCACTGTGGATGACACTTCTGTGAGGATCCTGGCCAAGAAGGTACGATTTATTTCACAGTCTTTCAAATCCAAGTCATGAGGTCTTCACAGGACGTTCATTCTATTATTTCTAACAAATAACAGAAAGCCCTCTCTCTCTTAGATCGTTCACTCTGTCTTCACGCCACAGGAGAAAGGGATCCACACAATTGCTCTCAACCATTCGTTTCTGCCCCAAAGCCCAGCTGAAATTACAGGACAGTCATTTCTCATTGGATTGAAGCTTTTTCTCCCGCCCATAAGTCCTTCCTTGGTACCTGGCATTACCAATTCACTGAAGCTATTTTGCAATACAGAATTTTCCTTCTCCTCAACTCTCCCAGGTATAGAAACTTTAAGTAGCTGTGTCTTTTAGCACCGCTTTAAAATTATGACTTACCTGACATTGCCTTGCAAACAAGATTTTAATAAACAGTGTCATATTTTTTTGCATAAGCAGAAACAGAGATCTAGCAGTCTGTTTTGGTTGGGATATGAAATGTTCCCCCACAGGATCAGGTGTTCGGTGCTTGATCTGCTATTTTGGAACTCTGTGGCATCTTTAGGAAGTCAGGACCTACTAGAGCAAATAGGTCACTGGGAGAGTATTTCTGAAGGACACACGTGGTCCTTAATATCTTCCTCCTCTCCCTCCCCATGACGTTAAAAATCCTGCAACAGTTTCTACTGACATGTTGCTCTACATCACCAGAGAACCATATTCAGTGGAGCAAAGACTGTGGCCAGCAGTCTCAGAAACCATTAATACAATAAATCACCCCTCCCTCCTTTTATTCCAGGCTTCATGTCAGGAGGACAAGAAAATGAATTGTCCTGGTTTGGTTTCTGCCGCCGTGATGAATGCCATGACCAAAAGACACTTGCAGAGGAAAGGGTTTACTGGGCTTATTTGTCCTGATCACAGATTGAGGAAAAGCCAAGTCAAGCAATAGCAGGGATGGGTACCATGGAGGGAATCTACTTACTGACTTGCTCAGCTACCTTTTTATACATCCCGGGAGTGCTTGCTTGGACCTGGCAGCACCCTCAGTAGGATGGTCCTTCTTACATCAATTAGCAGTGAAGCACAGGACCCACAGACATTTCTACAGGCATGCTGGCAGAGGTAATTCCTCATTTGAGGTTCTCTCCTTACTGGATGACTCTAGCTTGTGTCAACGTGACAAGAAGGAACCAATACAGATTCCATTTGCCACGGAATCTATTCAATATCCAAAAAATATCTTCTTGCTGTTAGTTAATATGTAGTTAGCTTTTTCGTTCTTAGTGCTGTCTCCTCATCAAGTGAGAATTCCTTATACCCTCATCTGCTAGCAAAGCAAACTAAACATGCATGCAACTATAGCAGGATATAAAACATTAATAGCAAGTCGGCAAGGTGTTCACATCAAAGCGTTCTGATCTTTGATTTCAACTTATCTGGAGATGGACTTTCAGAATTGTCACATACAATAAAAATGGGCGTAAAAGATGCTGTGAGTCAGCTTTACTATAGGGCTGTCGACCAGTTACGCACATGTCATTTAAAAGCTAATCCTGCGCTGCCTGGTTGAGAAATTGCTCTCTACGTCTGGACAACAAGAGACCCCAATTGGTCTGGGCACCTCTTGAAAACGGCAAACACTGGACATGAGGATTCTCACGACTCTTAGAGAAACTGCCTCTCTTTGAAGCCCATATTACTATTAGAACACAAAGTGGAAAGAGTAATTTGTCTTACAGGATTTTTACCCTCAAATACCATCCAGTTTGGTCATCTAACGTCCTGAACGCTAGCGGAGCCGCTGCCTGGAACTGCGGGACCATCCGAGGAAAAGAAAGAGACACTGGTACCTGCTGGAATAGATGCTAAGAAAAATTCTAGTCTGGCTTCAGTGCCAAAAATTGTTGCATTTCTCCAAAGCCATCAAGGGCCATTTTTCTTCTGGCTTCTGGTGACCATATAATTGATTAGGTTTCCCTCTTCTCATTGGCTGTTAGGAGGGCTAGAGCCCACTTCTGTTTCTGGTGCTCTTACAGACCTGGCATCCTGAAAAACTCTGCCAAAAAAAATAAAAAAAAAAAATAAAAATTAACCAAAGTGTTGAATTAAGGGGGAAAGGTAGATCTTTAATTGCATTTCTGAGCTGCCACAAAAGAAAGAAGTCTGTAGAAGCCAAAGGCAATACGAAAACAGAAACTCAGAGGTGATTGATGTAAGTACTAAGCCAGCTCCCTCTTCCAAAGGGGTGGGGTGAAGCACCAAAAAGAGAAAAGTACCCACCAGGACAGCTGCCATGGATAAAGGCGGAACATAAATCCAGGACCAAGTGAGGGAAGAGGATGGGAGGCTTTCTAGCATGAAGTTGGGACATCAAAGATCTGCAGACCTTTAGCCTAAGGAAAACTGAAAACAAAGCCAGTCTTTCAGAAACAGCACCAAAAAGACCTTTAAACTTTGAAAAAGAAAGGGGGGGTGGAGAGAGAGAGAAAGAGAGAGAGAGAGAGAGAGAGAGAGAGAGAGAGAGAGAGAGAGAGAGA
>NW_021620314.1:1055478-1057906 GCF_004785775.1 Grammomys surdaster
AGAGAGAGAGAGAGAGAGAGAGAGAGAGAGAGAGAGAGAGAGAGAGATTGATTATAGCATTGAAGTCCAAATCCAGCCACCTGCTTGATTCAGAAAATTTAAAGGCGAGAACTACTTTGTTTAAAGTTGTCTGGCTACAGAGCTTGTTTTCCTAAGATGGCTGAAAGAATACAAACAAGCATGCTACTTCTTTCAGAAGTTAATGCATTTCCATCAAGAAGAATCTGAATTCACATTCACCACACAAAAAGTGGGAAAAATCAACAAAGACAACAGAGAAGAACCACAGAGACTTCAGATATTAAGCTTTCAAATACAAAATAAAACAGAACTGTATTTCTCACCTTGACAAAATATGAGACTTGAAAGTAGGTGTTAAGAACATGAGAATATATTTTAGATATCAACTATGGTTTGTAATAAAAAGATTATTTAAAAAATTATAAACTCAGGCCATAGAGATTGCTCAGTGGTTAAAATCACTTCCTGTTATTGAAAGTATTTGCTTCCCAGCACCCATGTCAGAAGCCTACAACTTCCTATGATTCCGACACCAAGGACTCCAACATCATCTTCTGGCCTCTGTGAGCATACGCACCTATGTGATATGCATGAACACAGATAGATACATCTCTTTAAAAAGAGATTACAAACTCAGTAAATGGATTCGATAGAATAAATATACCCAAAAAGACACCGGCGAACTAGAACACAGATCTAATGAAACGATTCTGAACTCAGTTAACGGGATACAAAAGAAAACTATGAAGAAGAGTTTTTGCTGCACAAAACCTTAAATAAGGTTCATCAAATTTTTAGCCAGAGTTCCAAAGCTATAAACCTAGTTGAAGAGACAATATCTTCAGTGGTAAGAGCCATATCCAGAATGGATTGTAACATCTTAGTGTGGGTTCTTCAGGAAGCACAGCCATGATGAAGGCCACCCTCATTAGAAACTGGGAAAGGGGAATCCCTCACTGGGTGACAAACACTGGCTTTAGAGAACTTTCCAGGAATGACAAGAAGATTGCAAGTAGGAATGCCCCGAGGGAGAAGAGTTTAAGTCTAGTGACTTTAGAGATTAAACCTATGCCATGTAGGTAAGCCACAAAACCCTGGAGGAAGTTTGCTACTTCCTCTTCCTCATGAACTTGAGTGTCTGAACATTTACTAGGAAGGACTTAAAATTCAGATCCAAGGCAATCTGAATAATCACATGTGTTCTTTCATTGTGAATTTCATACTTGCATACAGTGTTGTCTTAGTTAGGGTTTTACTGCTGTGAACAGACACCATGACCAAGGCAATGCTTATAAGGACAACATTTCATTGGAGCTGGCTTACAGGTTCAGAGGTTCAGTCCATTATCATCAAGGCAGGAACATGGCAACATTCAGGCAGGCATGGTGCAGGAAGAGCTGAGAGTTCTCCATTTTCATCTGAAGGCTACTAGCAGAATACTGACTTCCAGGCAGCTAGAGTGAGGGTCTTAAGCCCATGCCCACAGTGACACATCTACTCCAACAAGGCCACACCTACTCTAACAAGGCCACACCTCCTAATAGTGCCATTCCTTGGGCCAAGCATATACAAACCATAACAAGTATATTTTGGTCATATCCACTCTTCATGGTTCCCTTCTATTTTTTTCAGACACCCCTTCCTCCAAAGACCATGTCCTCTGTTTTTGCTTTGTTTTTAATAACCCAGTCTAGTACTGCCCTTATTTGCACACATGTAGGCTGTCCACTAGAACAGGACCCATTTACCATGGGACATACCCCTGAAGAAAACAGACAGTTCTTCTTGCAGCCATCACGTGCCAGAAGCTCCTCTGAAAGGAGTGGGTCTATTGAGCCTCTCCCTAGTCCTCACGGAAGGCTTACCAGATTGATCTTGCTCGGGCTCTTGTGAATTCACATATGCAGCAGCCACATCGTGTCTAGAAAATGCTGTTCCACGACACCCCCCCCCCATCCTGCTCTGGCTCCTGCCTTCTTTCTGCTCTCTCCGAACACTCAGAAACTGCTAGAGAAAAAGGTAACAGTGAAAGACGGTCTGAATAGCGGTAAACAGCTTGGGTTCCTTGGTGGAGCTGCCTTGTGCTTGGTAGCTTTAGGGACTCGGCTTTTGTGAGTTGTTACCCAGGCTGCAGAGGACTTTGTAGAGATGCGCCCGGTAGGTTTACTCCTGAACCATGCTTCCGTAAGTAATCCCAGTACAAGCACAGGTTCGCCAAGCTGGATGTGGGTGGAACTGCTGCTTCCTGGGGCAAGAGTCAGCAGATGTTTGGTCCCATCTTCTCTACCAGTCCTCATTATTCACGTATTCATTCTCTCGCTCCCTCCCTCTCTCCCTTCCCCTTCTCTCTCTTCCGTCCTCTCCTCCTCCTCCTCCTCCTCCTCCTCCTCCTCCTCCTCCTCCTCCT
>NW_021620314.1:1057916-1058189 GCF_004785775.1 Grammomys surdaster
CTCCTCCTCCTCCTCCTCCTCCTCCTCCTCCTCCTCCTCCTCCTCCTTCTCCTCCTCCTCTTCTCTCTCTTGCTCTCTCGCTCTCTTCGCTCTCTCGTTCTCGCTCTCGCTCTCTCTTGCTCTTGCTCTCTCTCGCTCTCTCTCCTCCTTCCCCTTTTCTCTCTTCCATCCTCTCCACCTCCTCCTCCTCCTCCTCCTCCTCCTCCTCCTCCTCCTCCTTCTTCCTTCTCTCTCTCTCTCTCTCTCTCTCTCTCTCTCTCTCTCTCTCTCTCT
>NW_021620314.1:1058199-1108936 GCF_004785775.1 Grammomys surdaster
CTCTCTCTCTCTCTCTCTCTCTCTCTCTCTCTCTCTCTCTCTCTCTCGTGCTCACATATATGTTTACAAAAAGCCACTTAGTACAAAAGTTGGAACTTATTTGTCTGTCATGACACAAACATTTGTGAAAATGTATTTAACTGAAACTGAAAGTCATAAAGCTAAAGACCCACACATAACGTGTCAGTCTAGAGAACTACGTTTCAACATTCACAGTCACTACACTTGTATCCCTAGCTTGCTTTCAATAATCTCACGACAATGTGAAAATGACTTAGGGATGATCACTCAGCACCCCTTCTTTGGGGGCTGTACAGAATGGATAAAGCTTCTGCCCTCCAATCTTAACTCCCCCAGTGGCTTCCCAAGCTGGATGTCTTCTGCCTTCATGAGTTCACAGCATAGTAATGCTCTGGTCAGCTGGTGCCATCATTCAATGCACAGGTTCCTTCAAAATTAGCATGGTATCGGATTCCATGTTAGATAGCAGATTGGAAGAAAAGCCAATGTTGTTCTGACGTGTGATTTTGAGTCCAAGAACAGTTAGAAAAGTAAATAAAAGTCACAAATATGATTATTCTAGCATACAAAATGAACCCTATGTGACACCCTCAGAAAGGCAAAGAGCGTAACCAAATAAATCTGTATTTTATTGGGTTCCTAATAAGTCTTTAATTTGATATAAGTACAAACTTTGTAAAAGTTCCAAAAAGGACTATGAAACCCAATGTATACTGCAGAACTCTTGTATTTCCATGTTTACATCTGCTTCCTGTTTGATCACCCCCCCTTTCAGAGAGATATCTAAATCATCTGAGACAAAATCATTCATACGCCCTACCTTTTGAATACACCCAGCCTGTGTCTCCTCACAACAGGATATTATCTTATGTAACTACAGTGGGATTATTAAAATCAGCAAGTGTAGTACTGTTCAATTATCATTAATTATCCATATTTAAATTTACCCATTGCCCCAGTAAATTTTACGGTAGCATGTCAAGTCCAGGGTGTAAGCCAAGAGAAAATATTGCATCTAACACAATGTCTGTTTTTTCTTGTTTAATTAGAAATAGATATTTGACCTTTCTTTAAGGTTCTCCATGGATGCTTATTTACTTGTTTGTTTGTTTTTAGTTAAAGCTGATTAATTTATAGACTATCTCTTACATTTAGTTTTTCTGATTTTTTTTCATAAATTGATTAAGAATATGCACAAGGGCAGATTTGTCCCAAAGGGATGCATATTAACTCAGAAGACAGCTGGTATCAATTTGGACCATCCACAGGTAGAGATGTATATATTTGATCATATCAGAAAATCAAGAGATGAATAGCTTGTGGGTATTTATAAAAGCTTACAAAGCATGAGCCGAATCTGATAAACTCATAACATAAAGACAGACAGCAAACCTGGTTGTATCTAGGATCACCTAGGACCCAATTCTTTAGGCATACCTCCAAAAGATTATAGCAGATTAACCTCTAAGCTAGCCTATGAAGATTTAACTAGACTAGGTTAAATAAGAAAGGCTTTGTATATGCTTGGCCCAGGGACTGGCACTATTTGGAGGTGTGGCTTTTTGGAGTAGGTGTGGCCTTGTTGGAAGAAGTATATCACTGTGGTGTGGGCTTTAAGACCCTCCTCCTAGCTGCCTGGAAGCCAATATTCCACTAGCAGCCTTCAGAAGAAGATGTAGAAGTCTCAGCTCCTCCTGCACCATGCCTGCCTGGATGCTGCCATGTTCCTGCCTTGATGATAATGGACTGAACCTCTGAACCTGTAAGCCAGCCCCAATTAAATGTTGATTTTTTAAGCATTGCCTTGGTCATAGTGTTTGTTCACACCAGTAAAACCCTAAGACAGCCACCCTACATGGGCAGCACCGTTACTGAAGTCTGAACTGAATGAAAACATGAGAGTGAAGTAAGTATAAACACTCATTCCTTCCCACTCCCTGGCTTAGGGATCAATGTGACCAGGTGCCTCAGACTACTCCTGGCAGAACTTCCCTGCTGTGTCGAACTGGACCCTCCAAAATGTGAGCTGAGACAAACTCTTTCTCTCTTAGGTTGCTTTTGTCAGGGGATTTTATCACAGCAAGAGGAACACTAATTGATACACTTGATCGGGCCCTTTGAGAAATAACAATGAAATATGTGACACATTAAAAATAGAATGAGAGAAACTGCTACAGGGAACTTGGGAAGTTTAGGGCATGTTCATGCTGCGGGAAAACAAGTTACTAGTAGTTTCAGGGAGAGAATAATAAATTCGAGTAATAAATCTTAATTAGCCCACACTCTCTTTCAGGACATCACTGATAATTATGTCAATAAATCACAACTGTTCGTGATCTGTTTGATCTGTGTCTGGCAAAATGGAAAAAGAACTTCTGTGCTGGCTTCCTTTAGCTCAACAGGTTTTAACTTTAAAGGGGTTTAAGACTATGCTCTTAGGTCACAGCCTCTACAAGCAAAACCAAAATGTATGTGGGTGGCATCCGTGAGATGGTTCAGTATGAGTGCTTGCCACTGACCCCTGGAATTGATTCCCAGAAGCACACTAGAAGGAGAAACCCAGTTCCACTAAGGAGCCCTCTGACCTCTGCAGGTATGTTGTAGCACGTGTGTAAACCCCCAGCCCTCTCCCGCCATGTACACATACAAATAGATATATTTAAAAAGTAAAAACAAAACAAGTTTCAAATACATGCAGGTACATTTATGAAAATGTTGGGAGTAGATTAACCGTCTAAATATGCATAGATTAGAAGTCTACACACAGAGAAATTTTTTTTTGTCTGATATCACTTTGTTTAGGTATTTTTGTCTTCCTGGTCTTTGGCTTGTATATTATGGTTTCCAATTTTGTATTTTTATTGGTTTTGTGTGTGTGTGTACGAGCACGTGTGCGCGCGCGTGAAATTCACATGCGTGAATTTCTCGGGGTTTCTCTTTGTTATTTTTTAAATCTGATTTGTTAGTACATTTGTTTTTTTTCTTTCTTTTATTTTTTAACTTATTCTTTAATCTTTTTTACAATCCAGACTTCATCCCCCTCCCAGTCCACCCTCTGACTGTTCCACATCCCATACTTCCTCCCCGCCACCAAAATGATGTCTACACCTTCCCACCCCCACCTCAACAGATTGCCCCACTCATTGAGGCCCCAAGTCTCTTGAGGGCTAAGTGCATCTTCTCTCACTGAGTCAAGACCCAGCAGTCCTCTGCTGTATATGTGTCTGGGGCCTCATATCAGCTGCTGTATGCTGTCTGGTTGGTGGCTCAGTATCTGAGAGATCTCGGGGGTCCAGGTTAGTTGAGACTGCTGGTCTTCCTCTAGGGTCACCCTCCTCCTCCTCAGCTTCTACCAGCTTTAATTGGGATCCAGCTCAAGGGGAGGCCCCAAGGCCTGATACTATTACGATGCTATAATGTGCTTACAAACAGGGTTCTAGCATGACTGCCCTTCAAAAGGCATATTTGTTTTCTAAAGAGGAGAAAGTGGGTATGGAGTTGGGTGAGTGAGGAGGTGGGAAGGATCTGGGAGGACTTGGGGGAGCGGACACAGTAATCAGAATATACTGTATTCAATATATTGTATATTGAAATGAAAAACATTTCTTTTCAGTTAAAAACTAACTACAGCTCTACACACACATTTACCACAGCAGACAATGTGTTACGTGTTTTCACAGTGAAGGTCACAATCAGCAGAGCAGCATCCAGTCAGCTCCCACCCTCACTTGTTGCCCTGCCCCATCGAAAGTGTCTGTGCTTAATGAGCAACATTTGGGTTTAAGAATGCTCCTCTGAAATCCTCCTGCAGTAATTTGCTCCATCCCAGCAACTGGATAAGGTGTGGTGCTGTTTAATGTAAGGAAGAAGGAAAAAACTCAAGGCTTTGCAACATGCAAATGATAATTTCAGCATCAATTTTCAGTAGTTGTATTGTTAGGAAGGGAAAAAGTCAACTTCCCTAGAAGTCAGAGCTGGACTGTTTCTAGGCTGCTCGCTAGGTGTGCAAACTTCAGAGACTGAATTGCATGAAGAAATGAGCTTGTTTCTGCTGCTGCTGAGAGCTCAGTTTGCCTCACATTCACATGGAAAAGGAACCACCCCACAGGAGGGGTGGTGCCGTGACAGCAGGACACTCTGTTACGCTTTGTGTCCTTTGTCCTGATCGTTCTCAGGAGATTGTTCAGTCTCATAAGTAAGGCGGCATTTAAAACTGCACTGGAGAATTTTAAGACGACATTGGTACTGACAACTTTTGTGTCCCTGTGAAGGAATACCTGGTAGAAGCAACTTAAAGAAAGACTTGCCTTAGTTCCTGGTTACAGGGGCTCAGCATCTCTGTGGCAGAGAAGGTGACACGACAGCTCAGATGATGGAGGCATGGAGTGGAGCCTGTTCATATCACTGTGGGACAGTGAGCAGAAATTGAGGCACGAGTCAAGGAACCAAATACAACCTTTAAAGTCATATCCTTACAAACCAACTTCCACTGGCAAGGCTACACGTCTCCAAAAAGATTGATGAGCTCCCAAAATATGAGCTGAAGAACTGGCACTCAGAGATGCGGTGCAAAGGAAGACTTTGGATGCAGCTTGACACACCCCATCAACCCAGCTGACCCATAGCTTCTAGGGATTATAAAATAAACACAAATGATTTTGTAAAACAAACAAACAAATGCTGCCGTAAAATAATGGTTTGTGTGAGAAATCATCTACAGTACACCTGTAGAAACAGAACAATAAATGTACCAGAGATCTTAACGTAAGATTCACTAGAAGAAAACACCGGGGAACATTTTCAGGAGACAGTCATGAATGGGAGAGACGGCTCAGTGGTTAAGAGCACATGGCTGCACTTCCAGAGGCCCTGGGTTTGATTCCCAGCACCCAGAGGTTGGCTCACAACTGCCTATGACTCCAGACCCAGGTGATCTATGCCCCCTTGGGGCCTCTGAAAACACTTCATGAACACAGTGTGCAGACAGACATACAGGCAAAACACTCATACACATAAATAATAAATAAAGAAGATGGTCAAACAACTTTTTAGAAGAGATGGCCATAGCCAGTGGCTTTCTGAATAGCACTACCACACTGGTTCAAGAAATGACACAAGGAGCTAACAGCTGAGATAGTATCAAATTAACAGGCTTCTACACACCAAGGGAGGTGGTCGCATAGTTTCAAGTTAACAGACTTCCACATACCAAGGTAAACAATTAACAGGCTGAAGATAATGCCTACACAATTGAAATAAAGCAGCCAACCACCTATCTGAAAAAGTAGTAAACATTAAAAAAATGTAATTAAGTAAATAGCTAAAAAAAACTTAGGCACCAAAAGAACAAATAATCTAATCAGCAAATGGGCAAAGCTAACCTAACAGACACTTCTCAGACGGGAGTACAAATGGTCACAAAGGCATGAAAACTCAGTGCCTCTGCACCTCACCGGCAGCACAGTAGAACAGGTCCCGGTAGCCGGGGTTCATTGAAATGAACTTGTTTGCAAGGAAATATGTTTGAACAAAAAGGTACACTGTGTGACACACAGTGACACACTGCAGTTTCCATGGTGAGATGTTTTTGTTATTTTTTGTTTTCTTTTCGGGGGAGGCGGTTTGCAAGTGCAGAGGGCAGATATGAAGGGATGGTGGATGAGTGGGATTGGGGTGCATAATGGGAAATTCACATAGATCAAGAGAAAGGGGGGATGGTTAGGGCCTAACAAGATAGCCAGATCCAGATGTTCTTGTAACACAAGCATGAGAACCTCAGACCAATACCCTGAACCAATGTAAAAGCCCCAGGCATGGTGTCGTGTGCTTGTAGACAAGCACAAGAACATGAAAGAAGTGGATCCCCAAGGCTCACTGGCAACCAGCCTAGCCTCCTACACAAGCTCCAGGCCAGTGAAAGACTTCCCTCAAACAAAAGGGCCAATGGCATCTGAATGAGTAACACCCCCGATTGACCCCTGCCTTCCAATATTCATGCCCACATCCATGCACATGTACTGCAACATACATGTGCCCTATGTATATATGTATATATGTATATATATGTGTGTGTGCATGTGTGTATATATATGTATATATGTATATATACACATGCACACACTACATTTAAAAACTTCAACATCCTTATCCATAAGAGAAGTGGGGAGAACTACATTGTCAAGTGTCAAGTACCCAATGACACACACACACATATATTTCACACACACACACACATATATGTTTCACACACACACACTTTATTATAATTTATTCCCCAGTCAGTATTGTTATCTAGAAAGCGAAGACAGTCAAATTTGCAGAGATGCAGGAAGGAAAGGGACCCTGCTTCAGTGCTGGTGGGAATACAGACTACTTCATCCACTATGTAAATCAGTATGGAGATTTCCCAACTAGCTCAAAATAGATTTATCCTATGAACCAACCACACTACTTCTAGCTCTGTATGGAAAGACTTTTAAGACAGCAAATGATGTTTTATGATAGCCAAGTTAAGGCATCAGGCCTTAATCAGTGGATTCATCAGTGGATGAATGCAGGATGAAAATGAAGTGTTACTCAAGCACAAAGAAAACTTAACTGTTGCCACTTGTGGCTCATCACGTTAAGTGTGATAAGCCAGAGTCAGAAAGACAAACAGTACATTTTCTCATGCTGAGAATCCAGGCTTATTTAGAAAAAAGAAAAGAAAGTAGAGCTCTGGAGAAGAAGGTCAGAGGGAAGTGCAAGGGAGGTATCAAAGACAGGACGGAGGGGGAAAATAAGATCCAATTAGAAGTATATATGGACCTTTGAAAATGTCACTGTGAAACCTGTCATTTTGTACAACTGTAAGACGGAACTCAACTGAAGTAGTTTTGAATACAACTTCCATTTTAAATAGGGACAAAATAAAGTTTAAGTTCCCAGGACCTCTCTGGGAAATTGGCATTCTGCTTGGCAGAAAGAGACATGTATATGGGTATCTGACATGTCAAGAATTCATGTCAAGTTGAAACATGAATTGTAGGCAAGTTGCCCTGCCATGATTGAATAGACCAACTGATGGGATCAGGAACCACAAAGACATGCTCCTAAGGAAGTCCCCTATTCTTAAATTCTGACTGGTGGGAAAATGTACTTACAACTCGGCACAGATGTTTGTGGATTTGGGGCTTAAAATCTCTGTAGCACTCTGAGTCGGGGTTACAGTTCAGCTCCCAGGTCTGTTTTGTGGCCCTGATCGAACAGCAGCAGGCTGAGTACAATAAGTTTCTGTCATCTGCTTAGATATTTACTAAGATGAACGTTCAAAGACAGAGTCAGCTCCTGAGTCTCTGCTGTTGTCCCTGGCTGGTCAGTTTTTGCTGCCTCATTCAAACAAAGATCTTGCTTAGCTAGACCATTGTGACCACTTGGGTTGTTTTGGATTTTGGACCACCAACACAACTAATACACACTAAGAAAAAAATAAAGATTGTGGAAGGAGAGAGGTTTCCAGAGGGTGTGGTGAAAAGGTCTGTGTACATGTTCCTGATTGAGAATTCTAGACTTCTAACTTTTAAAGAAGTAGATTTTTAAAACAAAGTCTTTCTTTCTTTGAACTCCTTGGACAGCCCTTATAGCCTTAGGCTTCTGCCACTGGTTATTTGGTTTTGAGAAAATAGCTCCTGAGAATGGAGTTCCAGACATTTGTCTGTGTTTTCCTACCCAGGTTTCTGTGCTCTGTTCTTTCCCTTTCAGGGTTCATTCCAGATCTTCGCTCCCTCAGTCTCCCTTTCAGTCAGTCACATTTTCCCCCAGCTGAGCCTTCCTGGGCTTGCTTACAAAGGCTTCCAGGAGGAATAGTTTAAAGCTGACTTGGCCATGGCCTTGGCTTTATAGACTCTGGCTTCTGAGAAGATAAGAGAACATCACTGCTTGCTTCGCTTTCAGATCGAATCACTTTATCACATGGAAGAAGTGAGTGGTTTCCTCAAAGGCACTTAGTAAATCATTGGCAGAGGAAGCAGTAACTGACTTTTGGACCCTGCCTGCCCTTCTTGTGTGGCCTTCCATTTCACATTCATGAGAGAGCTAGTATAGACTCAACAGCCAAACTATTTTCCAGGGAGCCAGCTAGTGCAGGACCAGCTTGTCCCAATCTACAACTACTTACAGAAGCCCCCACAGACACCTTAACAAGAACCCTGCTTTGTTAAGAAGGCTTACAAGAAAGTTCTTTTTTTTCTGAAAGTTTTTATTTTATTTTTTTTTCTCTATACAGGAAAAGGAAAGAGTTAATTGATGGTGTGACAGCTGCTCTTGTTGCCACAGGGGAGATGCAGCAAAGGGTAAAGGATCTGGGACCCTGAAAGAATTGAAGGTCTTTAGGGATGGTCATTTTCATTTCATGTTTTAATAAATTCTGAAGCTCATATTGAAGGAAACAATTGAGGTTTTCTTAGTGAGAGCAAAAGAAAGAGAGAGAGAGAGAGAGAGAGAGAGAGAGAGAGAGAGAGAGAGAGAAATACAGAGACAGACTGAGAGGCAGAGAGACAGAGAGAAAGAGACAGAAGCAGAGAGATTACTCAAGCTATGAACTTTGACCAGTTCTAATAAAGTAAGAGACTAATTTGAAAGAAAACTAAATTGCATGGTGCACGCAGTAAGATAAAATAGCTAAATTCTGTGGCTGGGAGTGTCATTTATTGGAACTTGAGTGTTGGCTCTGGCTTCATCTCCAGCACACCCACACTCCCAAACACACACACCCAGACATTAGATGTCTACATTGAAGTCTATGATTCTGGGAGGTCAACTGTGCTCTTGCAAATGGAAACAATGACATGCTCACGCTGCAACAGCCTGTTCTGCAAGGTCATGAAAACAGCGCTTAGCTTAAACACCTTGTGTGAGTCCCACTGGTCAATTGATAGCAACTCCTTGTGCCTTGAAACTGATGGATGCCCTATGGCTGCTACTTCAGCCGTTCTCAACTTTTGGATCATGACCCCTGAACGACCCTTTCACAGGAGCTGCACGTCACACAGATATCCTGCATTATCAGATATTTATATTACAATTCATAGCAGGAGCAAAATTAAAGTTATGAAGTAGCAACAAGAAATAATTTCATGGTTGGGGGTCACCACAACACGAGGAACCGTGTTAAAGGGCAGCAGCGTCAGGAAGGCTGAGCATCGCTATGCAGTGTGATAAAAACATTCCTGGCTTTTCCAGTCTAAAAGCAGGCCTATGAAATCTGTAAAGGATGTGAGCAGGTTGAACTTCTGGACTGAACTCAAAAAGAAAAAAAGAAAAACTTAAAACAATGAAGGATGGCTTTGAAGTTCTTATTTCATTATTAACCTAAGGGACAGCCTGGATCTCCAGCATATTTTAACTAATCCAGGTTCTTAAGAAGGTTTGGATGTGGTTCAGCCATGGCAAGCCCCCCTTAAGCTTAACATTTCCACAGCTGACAAGATTTGCTGGCTGGTGAGTCAGGCATTAGAAATGTCTACAGGATGGAGAGGGGAAAAAAAGTTCTTTTCTTGTCCCAGCCTCCTGGGTGACATGAGTCTTGCTCAGAGGACAGGATTTGTACCAGAAAGACTAATTCAGTTTTGTGAATATCATCCCAAAGCCAAGATTTGAACAAAAGTAAAGCAAGCAAAAAAAAAATCACTGAACAGAGAGAGTTGCCTGCCTCCTGTGTCATTTCTCCCTCAGTAACCCCTTTGGGTTATAATAAGGAAAAGTTAAATAATTTGGAGAGGTTAGTACATGTGTTGTAGAATATTAAGCCAAGTGAAATAATTACAGCAATCAAAAATAATTACATAAATTCTAGGAGTCAACATAAAAAAAAAACAATGACATGTCGTTAAGAAAAAAGGGGTAAGTCCAGATTAATGAGAATTGAGGCCATCTGTGTGCAAAATATTATGTTGTACTGTATGTGCACATGTGTGCATGTGTGCCAAGCATCACACTCGCTGCACAGGAATCCCAGTAGAGATACTTATGCTGATGGACAAGTCCTTATGGTGGGTGTGCCCACGCATTGCAGGATGCTTTACAGGATCAGGACTATACCACGAGGTCCAGTAGCAAGAGATGTACTAGCTCCCACGGCTATAAGTGACAACCAAGACCTCTCTAGATATGTCTCACATTCCTTGGGAGGTAAAAGCATGCCCTTTTGAGACCCATTGTTCTGAGCACTAAGGCTTGGGGTGGGGGGGAGTGGTTGTCTTATTTTCCTTCTCACTTCCTCTGGAGTACTGGATTAATTTTTTTGTCTCCTTGTTTGAGTTTATCAGGGACAAAAAAGAAAATTAGTTTGTAGATGTTTTTGGAGGGAAAAGGTTTACAGATCCACCTCATAACTCATTACGAAACTGAACTGTAAATCTGTTTAAAAAAAAGTTCTCGGGAAAACTGTGCTGCCATTTTGATTGATGTCATGGGTACACGCAGTGTATTTACTCTAAAGAGCTCAAGGCTCTGTGGGAGAAAAAAATCGGAATAATAAAATTAAAAAGTCACATTCATGTCATAGCCCCCAAAATAACAGCATCAGAACTGTTAGGGGAAGTGTCAGGCAAATCAAGATATTTAGCTAAGGCAACTGGTATTCACATCCAAGGTTATGCTTTTTTAAAAGTTGCCCTTTGGCAGAATGCCCTGGATGTCCACAATGGAGAGCTGGTTCACTTGCTTATTTACTCAGATTATGATAGCAGACTCTTGGTGTCTTAGTTAGGGTTTTACACCATGATCGAGGCAACTCTTATAAAGGACATTTAATTGGGGCTGGCTTACAAGTTCAGAGGTTCAAGGCGGGAACATGGCAGCATCCAGGCAGGCATGGTGCAGGAGGAGACAGAGTGCTACATCTTCATCTGAAGGCTGCTAGCAGAATACTGGCTTCCAGGCAGCTAGGAAAAGGGTCTTATAGCCCATAGCCACAGTGACACACCTACTCAAACAGGGCCACACCTTCTAATAGTGCCAGTCCCTGGACCAAGTATGTACAGATCGTCACACTCGGAGACACTGAATTCCTTGAGAAGGAAGAAACATCGACAGTTCTGGTATAGATTAATTTGTGATCTATGCAAGTTAAGCTAGGTAATTCAGATATAGAAGACTTCCTGTAGGGCAGCCTTTGAGATCACTGTCTGGTTACAGCTATCATCCCCACAAGGCAGCTTCCTGGTGGGTCCAAGGGCAAGACTAGCAAGAGCTCCACAGCTGAAGAAGCATGAAACCCAGGAGTCTTCAGGGCTGCCTCAATGGGCAAAGAGAAACTCCCATGGAAGACATCAAAAGTTCTTCAAAGTGAAAGGGGCCAAACTGAAAATATACCAAACAACATAAAGGAGGAATTAGAGGATGAAATTAGGGGACAAAAATTAAAGAGCAGAGGCAGAGCGGGGAACACAAGACCAAAAGAGAATAAGGCTTGCAGCCTTTGCTCAGCCGGGCAGCAAGAACAAGAACTGAGAGCGCTGAGGAACAAGGATTGGGAAAGGAAGAAAAGAAAACGGTGTTCTGGTTTTGCTTTGGTTTTTAGTTTTGATTTTCAGCCGTTAATTTACTTTTTATTCACTTTACATCCCGATCAGAAACCCTGCCTACCTATCTCTCTTCCCAGTGGCCGCCTCCCTAGACCTTTCCCCATTGCCCTCCCCTTCTCCATTGAGAAGGGGGAGGTCCCACCCCTGCCAGTACTAACCCACCCAGACGTATCAAGTGACTAGGCTAGATGACTAGGTGTGTCCTTTCCCACTGAGGCCAGACTAGGCAGCCCAGTTAGGAGAACGGGATTCACAGGCAGTCAACAGAGTCAGGGATAGCCCTCCCCCAAGTTGTGGAGATTCACATGAAGACCAAGTTGCACACCCACTACATCTGTGCAGGGAAGGGGGATAGGGCCAACTAGGTCCAACCCAGGTATGCTCTTTGGTTGGTAGTTTAGTATCTGGGGGCCTCCAAGGGCCCAGGTTAGTTGACTCTCTGTGGTCTTCTTGTGGAGTCTCAGTCCCCTCCTGGTGCTTTGAGGTGTTCGTCCTTATATTTCCCTTATTTATTTATTTATTTATTTATTTATTTATTCATTCATTCATTTATTTAATTCCCTTTGCATCCCTCCCGATGTAGTCTCCTCCCCTCCCAATCCCCTCTCCTCACATGGCTCCCCCCCATCCCTCTCCTTTTCTTAAGCACACAGTAGTGATCAGTGGTAGGGATAGCTCCATGAACGAGTGTTCCCCGGCCCCAGAGATAAGTGTAAATATTTTTGTTCTTTTTCAAAGTAGTCTTTGTACTCCTTAAGTCAGCATAGTTTAGTTTCACAGTGTTTGCCCATGATTCAGCCTTCGTGTCACATGTTAAACAAGTCTCCGTTTCCTGCTTCTGTTCCTAAGGAGTTGGTCCCTAGCTGTGCAGAGCTTCTTACTCGCTCCCTTCCCTCTCAGAGAAAGTAAGTTCCTTTCCTGACTCCATAAAAGATAATGTCATAGATGCATGATACACACTCTGTGTGTGGCCCTGGAGCCCTTCCAGTAAGATTATAACAGCAACAGCCAGAAATGGTACAAAAAAAAAAAAGATAAACTTCACTGTTGGTATTAGGACTAGCAATGCCTTCTTCCTCCTGGGACAGGGGGGAAGAACACATACTCTGGGGCCTTGCAGAAAATGAGACAACATGTATTCTTTAGGTCACAAGACAGCTAGAGGGCTGACTTTTGAAAACTTTCTTCCTGCAGTATAGAAAAGCATCATATTAAGAATTAACCATTAACAAATAATAAATATGCTCCCCCACCTTTCTAATATTATATGTGGCAGTATTTAAGTGACTTCCCTAAGGCTGAGACGTTAAAAATTATGAAACAGCAGCCTGTAGGCTCCCTTCCACATAACCTTATTCAGAGCAGTGGCTCCTAATCTCAGCATTGACGTTCTGTAATATATTTCATCTGTCTCTAAGACTTCACATAGAAATTTGGGGTTCGCTTCCAGTGAAACTGCACAGGCTGATTGGAATACCAGGCACCTTTGATTCTGCCTAGTTGGCCTACTGAAAGAGAGCTGTTCTAGGCTTGAATTCTTAACAGGCCTCAGATTTCTCATCTACATCAGAGTAATCGATATAAGCACTCGAGTTATGTAAAGAACGTTTCTTACGTGTATACTGTATCCTAGGAACTAGTCTAGTTACATTTTTAAGGATTCGTTTTTACAAACATAATATATCTATTATCCCTGGTGTAGTGTGAGGAAAGTGAGGTCTAGAAGATTCTATAAATAATGTTCAAGTGCCCTGCGTGGTTGAACAATACTGCTCCCAGGAGACATGAGTTATTAAATGAAAATTTCAATGTCTGGCATAGCTTACCTCCCTATGAGTTGCTGGTCAAGGAGACCACAGAGTGCTGAGTCCAGCATGGATTTAGTGGGGGTGGAATGACATGGCTCCCATCCCTGGGACAGGGCCAACAGGGCAGGGACCTCCACTGCTATGGATGCTATGGATGTAAGACTTGTTTGTATAAGAATGTACATATTTCCATGTCCCTCCAAGTAATGTCTTCCCTGTTAATGTTAATGACTCCATGATACTTAGAGACAGCTTGAGGGAGGCAAAGGTGTGGCTAATGTCTCCACAAAATACCAAAAGCTGGAACTTTCAGGACAGCCTTTAAGGCTGCAGGAAAGAACCCTAAAACAAGAGTTTGAAAATACATAATTTCTCAACTATGCAAAAATATAAGGATGCAATATGAATTATATAAGGAGTTTCACAGATCTAAAGGAACAGAGGCAGCTGCACTGTGAGCCAGGTTGTCAGAAAGATACAAAAACAGAATGATACAAGTGTAGGCAAATTGCTGCATTCAAGGTCAGCCTGAGACAGTATGACTTTAGGTCCAGGCGTGGTTGGAATGGTAATTTCAGGGCACAGTCCCACCTGTCTAGCTTATTGCCTGTGCCTAAGAGGCGGGTAGATCTCTGAATTCTTTTGCAATGTTTAAAAAAAATGTGCTTGCTGTCTCCTAATAATCAAAGGGCTGGGTCATAGGATACTGAACTACATGACGATCAAAAGGAACCTGGAATAAATGACTGAATTTGACATGCAAATAAAAAAACAGAGTATTTGTTCTGCATGAGATAAGTTAGCAGGAAACAGTAACACATTCTTTAGAATTTTTTTCTCTATTGAGAACTGAGCTCTCTGGAGATCTCTGGAGAGTAAAAACAGTTTTTCAAGAATTATTTTCCAACAAGAATTCTGATTTTGGTTGGAAAATCCATGGATAGCAAACACAGGGTTGTTTTTTTTTTGGTGTTTGTTTGTTTGTTTGTTTGATGTCAGAAATTCCAAAAATTACTTAGAGAGCTAACACAGTTCTTTTAGAATTTTTTTCTGGCTTTCTGATTTTGATCAGAAAACCCAATAATTACTTTCAGAATTTTACTAACAGGTCTTCTGACTTGGTTAGCTATCCAGGGAGCTTTAAAAAATTTTTAATATCAGAGAGATGTTTCAAGCAGAAAGCAAGCTGTCCCAACCAGAGAGTTTTTAGAATAGCAAGAAAAAGCTGTCTAGAGCAGAGCAGAACAGCAATCTGAAACGCTGGCTCAAACAGACTACAGAGTCAAGAAATACCTACAGAGAGCTATCTAGGGAACCATCTTGAACAGAATATAGGCCACCAGCTTGGACTCAGGATCTGACTTTGAGCCTTTTGTTTTTGACACTTCCAAACACCCCTTTCTTCAGAATCCCTCTCCACGCCGGGCTGGTCCTCGGCACCAGAGATCTCTGGGGATGTTACAATATGTGATGGTACCAGTGTGCTTGGTTGTTCCGCAGAGTCAGATGATAAGATTTCCTCTTTATTTATTAGTTTTCAATTTTCTGAAAAGTGCTATGCAGGCTACTGGGAGTGCAAAGACATCAGTGGTCTTCCCCAAAGCCGGAAGCTGCGTGCTACAATGTAATCATCCTGCCAGGTACAATAGTGGTATGCTGATTATCAGGGTAAGGGCTGCTTTGGAACTGATTTTGAGGTCTGCTCCACAAAAGGGGATTCCTGTCTGATACTGTAAAACCTGGTCAGAAACTCATGGCTGGGAAAGTCATGGGACATACTTTAAATCTACTGTTGCTCAGATAGTACTCATGTGGTCAAATTGCCTCCTAGATGTTTTTGCTTTCCATCTATAGATTTCTGCTGCTCTCAGCCGTGGTGGGAGAAGCATCCTTTTTGCACTGGGAAGTGCTTACTGCATAGACTCGAACCTGGTCAGTAAGTGACTTTCGAGTGCTCACCCTTCAAGAAGAGGGCTGTGACAGAGTGGCCACATACGTGAATGCCAGCCAGAAGCATATGATTCTCGTTCTAACAGACTTCCATGCCATCAAATGGAAAACCAATGTTACTCTAAAACCAAGTCACCCTTACACTCGTCCAGTATAAGACATATTTTTAGATTTGTAAGAGTACTCCCAAATCTTTTACTTGAATACTTCCTGCTTCGAACTCTTGCTAACCTTTTGGCTTATTTATGTGTAACTATATCCAAACGTATTTTACTAAGCATAAGAGATGTTTTAACACTTTCTCTGAGATTTAATCCAAATCAGATGACTATACACAATACAAACAAGGAAGGAAAAAAAAACAAATCCCACATAATCTTTGCACACTATGGATGTTAGCAAAATTATATAAATGTGTGGTGATGCCATTCTCTATCCCGAGGAGTAGTCCTTACAAATCTTCTTGAGAAAAGTTTTTTTAAAAAAACTAAAGTATTTGTAACTACAGCCAATTAGAATGCAATTAGCCGCAGAGCATAGCCGTTTTCAGCCATCTAACAGCAAGTTATTCATTTTATGGATTAACAATACGCCTTGTTCTACTACTTTCTCATTTTATGCTTCCCTGCACCTCTTCCTTAGCCTTGTACCTGCTCATTAACATGCAAAGATAAGAGAGAATAGCAGCTAAGGTAGAACCCAGAGAGGCTCTTGCACTCTGTATTAGCGGTCCTTGTGGAACCCGACTCAGAGAAAGCAGGTAGTTCGACAATGGTTACATGAAGTTTCACACATCGGAATGAAATACCGCTTAGTCTGAAGTCCAGGCAGCTAGAATCATCTGTAGCTATCCCAGAGTTCTACAGTCATCCGTAACACATGATGAAAAATGGAGCCCAGAGAGGGTAGGTGGCTTAGCCAATGTCACCGAGTTTGAGACTATCACAGTCAAAACGTGAACTCTTAGGCTGTGCATCTCAGCCATATTTTTATGTAGCGCCCGTGCACTTTTGATCCTCACTCATGTCTTCTGAGCACGTCACTGTTCGGCGTATCCTTTCAGTGAGGAGTGGAGTGACCTCACTGAAGGCAGATAATAGTATTCATTTCATCGAGTCCGTCTGAATGAATATCCTGACCTGCTGTTCTCACGAGTGAGATCGGTGTTTATCTGCTAAACTTAATGTTTTTCCAGTCTTTGTAACAAATAGGAAAAAAAAAATCTCACACAAAAGATGCCCAAGGTTTTTCCTCTCTGAGAGTGGTTAGTACACAGGTAAACTACTTGACTGTTTGCTTTGACTTAGCAGGAATGTAGGAAAGAAAACTGAGCTAAAGGTCTGGAACAGATATTAATTTTATTATAAAGACTCAATTCATACTTCAAGGGCATAATATTTTAATACTGCAACTGAAAACTATTTCATCCTAGATTCTTGGTGATTTTCAGAAAACTCTACCATATATAATCATGACTTTCTTGACTTCCTTTAAATTAAAAGTGTCCCTTAATAAATTATAGACTGATCATCGAGCTGATATGCTTATAAACTATTATTTATATGAATCTTCAAATTCACAACAAAATTAGCTTCCCACAGCCAGCCACTGATTTATTCCTGCATTAGAGAGTATATGTAAATAATTCAATGTAAAAAAAATGCCCTCAAGGTTCAAGGAAGAAAAATGATTAAGATAATTTAATATAGTTTATATTTAGAATTAGACAATCGAATATACACCACTTCATATATTATCTCCAGTTCAGTGATGATACTTTTCTAGTGTATTTTCCTTGACTAGGCCTGCCCTTGCCCCATTTGCACACATTTAAAACTTGGAAATTCAATCGTCTAGGATCTATAACTTTAGTAAACAATTTACATGTAAAAATCTCTATATTTGTCTTCAGCGGCCAGTTTTAGCAACAGTTATTCAAACATGTGCTCCAAAGAATTAACAGCAACAATCTCTTATCAGACATATGAAAAAAACACATTAAAAAACAGAAAAACTGCAGTTTCCTGTAAATAACAATAAATTAATTATACACTCAGACAAGAATATTTAATGCGTTTAAAAAACATTTCCTGACTTTTTTTTGTACATTTGATTTTAAGAAGCAAATGTTTCTTCTTTAAAGGACACAAGCAGTGCTGTGCAAATGCTTCTTTTTTTTTTCTTTTTCTTTTTGAGCTCCCTCAAATTTGCATATAAGCTAAATAGATGACCACTTTGAATAAAAGAAACGTAAGTGCAGAAACAATTATGGTAACACTGTGAGTGTTTATCTTTGCAAAAATAGAATGTCTAAATATTTAAATTTAATCCCTATTTGCATACATTCAACGTCTGGTATTTACATAGTTTAGTAAGTAATATTTTGGCAAACGTTTATGTTAGAAATTCTGTGGGGATTGTTCTAGAGCTCATTTCTGACATGCACAAATAAAATAATATTTTTTAATAGTCTGAATAGGTACTGGCCATGTCTCAGCCACACTGACGAGTGCATCTCCTGCATTTTTTGTTTATTCTTACAATTTCATGAGATAACTCTTCTTATTCAACTTGTGTTTCTGAAGAAGAAACTAAGATTTTCAACCTGAACGATGTCCCCAAGACCTGATACTTAATACACAGCTCAAAAAGCCTAAAGCCTTCGACCATCGATGTGACTCGTCTCACATCAGTGTTTTGGGGTTGTGAACTTGTCTAAGACCCCCCCATAATTAGACATCCAAATTCAAAATTCACATAGTTGGGAATGATCATAAGACGCCTTCTCTAACTAAACAGAGAAGGGGGAGATGCCAGAAGCCAGGACCCTCGCCCTTACCCTCACCCCCCACCTTTCCCCACCTGCACAATGTCCTCTGAAGCTTGGCAACTGCAAGATCCTGCTTAGCAACTGCAGATATACTCAAAGCAGAGTACCATATCTTCTTAAGAATAGCAGGGAGACCATAACTCAAGCAGTGTACCGTATCTTCTAAAGAACAGCAGGTAGATCATAATTCAAGGCAGTGTACCGTATAGACCATGACATGTTTCAAGGCACAGGCCAAGAAGATTTTGTACTTTTCCACCACCTGGCCCTTCTTACCCCCTCCCCTTGTAAAACATGCTATAAAAAAGCATTTCATGTTCAAAAAAAAAGAAATTAAAAAAAAAAACAAAACAACAACAACAAAAAAAAGAACCACTGGTCTAAGTGGTTTCTAGATGCTCATTCTCGTGGTATAAGGCAATCTTCATCCATGAACAAGACAACTGGGGCTTGAGTAATTCCTGGAGGATCTGGCCTTAGAGTAGAAAAAAAACTGAGAATTCTCAACCCTACACCACTGTTTTCTGTATATTTTCAGTTTGAAGTAATCAGAATGTAAAAACCACATGCTTTGGGGGATCATTTGCTAAGTCCCACCAGCAGATAATGAACTTTTTCTTTTGATGATATAGTGCATAAACTTGGCCAAAAGTGACTGTGTAAGGATAAGTCTGAAGATTAAAATTCTTCTGGCTTTGCTTAGTAAAGGAAGAAAATGCAAGGAGCTGTTTTCTAGAGAAATGAAGGAAAAAAAACTCACCTAAAATGGCAATATATTCCAACAAGAATGTTAGTAACTTTGCTATTACCTTCACCATGTAATCTTTGAAGTCAAGAACTCAATCGGCTAATAGGATTTCATAAGCATGATACTAAGAAGAATTGGTTAAACTGATTAATTCATTGAGGTAATTCAAGCTTTTCAAATTAAGCAAGTTCAGTATTTCAAGTCAGATGGTCAAAGAAGAAAGGAGAATCAATTATGTCAAATGCTGGATGTGGGTCAAGCACGATGAGGGATAAACATTGCATGCTGGTCCTTAGCTACATGGAAGTCACGAGGCTTCATTCCTGTGTTCTCACGAGGAGCAAAGGTCAGACTGGGGAGGGAGCTGCAAAGAAGTTGAACTTCTTTTCAGTTGTCTTGGTTCTTTCAAGGAGTTTCAGTAGTCAAGGAAGTCAAGGGGGAAGATAATATCAGAAGAAGAACAAAGTCTACAGAGATTTATTAGTTTGTGCTATACTTTGAAGCCTGAATGTTCAATCAAACCCCATTGGTTCTCAGGTTCTCTTGGTTCTCAGGTGCCACTGTGAGGGGGTGGAGTTTTATAAAGGTGGCACCTAATGAGAGGTCTATAGATACCAGGGGGCATATTCCTGAAAAGACTGTAAGACATAGTCTCTGCCATTCTTTCTTAGTTTTTGGCAATGAAGTCATTCCCCTCAACCCACCCGCTCACACATACCTAGGCACTTTTAATGTATGCCTCCACCATGATCAACTGTGTTACCAAAGTTCCAAAACATGAAGACCATCTGATCATAACTAGAATCTCTACCAGTGTTGTAGGTTTTTAAACCTTTTCACTTTATAAGTTCATTTATCTCAAGTATTTTGTTAGGGAAGTAGAAAGCTGACTAATGGCTTAAAAGTATAAGGAATGGTACTTTTTTCATACACTGAAAAGAAGGAGCAGAGAAGGACAATTCATGATCCAGAGAGAGGTGATGATGGCTGGGTAATACTGTCTACAACAGTTCTCCATAGCTTCACTATCAAATCACTATATGTGTACTGGCCCAAAATAACCCAAGTTGGTGATCTCAGGTTTTCTGTAAATCTATGATATTTCAAGAGGTTTGGCTGGTTCCTGCTTAAGGTGTCAGAATGGCAAAATCAAGGTATTGTTCCCTCTGGACTCTCAAGGGAGTAATCCACCTCTAATCTCACTCAACTGTTAGGATTCCAGTTCTCAGGGTTCCCACAACCATGCTGATGGTTGTTCTTAGCTCCTCACCATGTTTCCCTGCCTGTCAACCAACAGTAACACTAGGCCTTGTTCGCACCTGTATAATCTCTGCCTTCCAACAGAGAGAGTTCTTGAATCTGAGGGTTAACATGATGAGATTAAACCCACCTTCCCAATCCAAGACACTGTCTGTTTTAGTGCCTGGAACCTTAATTACACCTGTAAACCTCTTCAGCATGTAACATATTGGAAGGTTGAATAGAAAAGGGCGTGGTATCTTGAGAAGGGTCTCTATCTACCACAGAGACAATCATTTTTAGGTTGAACTATCTGAAGCAACTGTGCTTGGTTTCAGATAGTGGATTAAAAGGATCCACTGTTGCTGTGGTAAATGGAGTAACAGAGAGAAAAGGCTAGGGAAGTCTCTGACCACTGCTCCTATTTTTCCAGTGGCATCTTAGTCCATTCTGGTCATCCTAACACACATCCTAACACATAATGAGTAGCTTCAACACTGGAAACTTATGTCTCACAGTCCTAGAGTCTGAGAAGTCTGCAAGGGCAGAGCCACCAATGCATTATCTTGTGAGGGCTTGGAGCATGAAATGTCCCCCACAGGTGCATGTGCTTGGGTACTTGGTCTCCAGCTGGTGATTCTCTTTTGAAAGGATATGGAACCTTTAGAAGGTGGGACCTGGGTAGACAGAGTGGATCATGGGATGAAGCACTGGGGTTTACTATAGCTCAGGCAGGGTTGCTTCCAGCCCTCTGTTTCCTTGTCTGCCTATTTAACCAGCCACCTCACACTCCCGCAGCCACAACCACGAACCAGTCCAACTACCCCATCATGCTAGGCGCCATACCCTAAACCTGAATTTCTTCTATTAAATTCCTTTTCCAGGTATTTTGTCATAGCAATAAGAGGAACAATTAACACAGCTCCATAGATTGTACCTGCTTCTGCATCCTCACATGCTAGAATGGACAAAGATGCTCCCTGGGTTTCTTTAAAAGTGCCTGGATCTATCTGTTCCTGAGGTGCTGCTCCCAGGATCTAATCGTGCTCGAAAGACTTAACTTTGTAATAGTATCACAAGAGATATCAGGTTTCATTTTGTGGATGGGTGTTTATGTCACAAAGTGTCACAAAAGCAACAGAGCCATTAGATATGTGTTAAAGCTGGAGGTGGGTAGAGATTTGGGAAGAGAGAAGATATAAAACAAGTGAGTCGGGAAAGATGTTAATTCCTCTTCTTAACATCCTGACAAATACCCAACAGAAGTAAATTATGGGAAGAGAGGCATGTATGCATGCATAGCTGGAGATGGCACAGACCATCATTGCAGGGAAAGTATGAAAACTAGGGCAGTGGCCATTTGCTTCTGGCTACATCACCAAAGCCAAACAAAAAGCAAAGAAGGTTGGAGAAAAAAACAGGGGGGTCAAGCTATACCCTCAAGGCCCATTGCTATTGGCCTGTATTCTTTATCTAAGGCTCATGTCTCAAAGGCTCCACAGCCTCCCAAAACAGCCATATGGGGACCGAAGGCTCAGATACTTAACCTGTAGGGAATATTGATCTTCTAAATCACAACGGGAAGTAAGTGGATTTAATATAGCATCACATTCAGGCAGGATGAAGAGCTTAGTTGATGTTCAGTCTCACAAATTTCAGGAGAGACAAGCTATCTCAGGAGCTAGGTCTCTTAGAAGCTAGAACAGAAGGGAGGGTAGAAGTGGGAAGAGGCATTGAGGGCTTCCTGATGAAAGGAATATGTGTAGTGGGGTGCAGAAAGGTATCCAAGCTGGGACACTGATGGCATTTCAGAAGAAGAAGTTACTTCTAGATATGAGAATGTGTACTGTGGAGTGTGGGCATTGCTTGTCAGGTCAATATTTAGCATGCTACATTTGTAGAATGATGAGGTACATGTCACCAAAGCAGAGACATGAGCTGAGCTATCAGGGGAGTCTAAGGAGCTCAGATATTAGAAACTAGAACTGTGAAAGAAAAGGAATACATTTTTCACTGTATAGCTAATAGAACTATCAATGTGACATTAGAAAATGGACCATTGCTACAGATACTAGATAATGGTGTGGTGCATACAGTAAACACGTGGGAAAAGTTAATGTAATTGCTTTCAACTTTTACAGTGAAACGGCAGCACTAGAGTTGAAGCCCGGTCCTCTCAAGCTCCAAATGCTGGTCTTCTCTTCCGGGCAAGAGTTAGCTAAAGGATAGAAATGGACAGAACCCCACCCAGCCACAAAACCTTCGACCTACAATTCGTCCTGCCTCCAAGATGTGGTTGAGTAAAGGTGGTAAAGAAACTGTAGGAGTGGTCAAGCAATGATCCAAGCAATGACTGGGCCAGCTTGAGACCCATGCCACAAGAGGGAGCCCACCCCTGACACTGCCTGGAGGGCCAGGAACCAGAGGCTGCTGAGTAGCCCAGAAATCTAGGGTAGAACTAAACATGACTGACAAAAACAGAGAAAGAGAGAGGGGGGAGAGGGGGGGAGGAAGAGGAAGAGGAGGAGGGGGAGGAGGGGAGAAGAAGAAGGAGGAGGAAAAGGATGAGGAGGAGGAAGAAGAGGAGGAGGAGGAGGAGGAGGAAGAGGAGGGGAAGGGGAAGGGGAAGGGGAAGAAGAAGAAGAAGAAGAAGAAGAAGAAGAAGAAGAAGAAGAAGAAGAAGAAGAAGAAGAAGAAGAAGAAGGAGAAGAGAAATATGATTCCTAATGCTACACTGCTATACTCTTAGACCAGAGTCTAGCATAATCGTCATCAGAGAGGCTTCATATAGCAGCTGATTGGAGTAGATGCAGAGATGCACAGACAGACAAGCACTAGGGGAAGCTCAGGGAATCCGGCAGAAGGAGAGGAAGGATTGTAGGAGCTGGAGGGAGTCAAGACACCACAGGAAAACCCACAGAATCAACTAACCTGGGCTTATAGGGGCTTCTGGAGAATAAACCACCAACCAGAGAGCCTTTACGGCTCTGACCTAGGCCCTCTGCATACGTGTTCTGGTTGTATACTTGGGTCTCCTTGTGGGACTCCTAACGGTGAGGGCAAGGACTGTTTCTAGCTCTTTTGGCTGCTTTTGTGACCCTTATTCTACTGGTTTGCCTCATCCAGCCTTACTATGAGAAGCAGGGGTCCCTGGTCTTATTGCAACTTGATATGCCACGATAAGTTGATATCCCTGGGAGGCCTGCCCTTTTCTATAGGGAGAAGACTAGATCTAGGGGAGAGGGAAGATTCAGGGAAGGACTGGAGGACAGGAAAAAGGGGAAAGTGCAGTCGGAATGTAATATATGAGAGAATAACTTTTTTTAAAAAAAAGTCAGGACCTATTTCCTTCACAACGTGACTCTTCTGTTCACCTCTTTTTAAAACAAATCCCATTTGCAGAGTATCACCAGCTCAAGAGGTTATTGACAAATATCAAAGGGGCTAATTGATCTTCTGTGTACTCAACTAGTAACGAATAAAGTCACAGATGAACAAGCTGAAACGCCCAACTATCATGTCCACCCCAGATGTATTTTGTGCTCTGATTCTATATTGTATTTTCTGGCAAGTGAAGGGAAATGTCGGAATGACATAGTGGAGGCTTCCAGCCACGCACTCCACCAGCCTTTCCCTGTTCTCTCAGCAGCCTGCATCAGGCATAAGAGTAAGCAATGAATTTGGCACAGGACACATGAAATGTTGCTTTCTGCGGTCCTAAGCAGTGTCACGAGCAGAAAAAAAAAATGTTTGTTTTGATTTCCTAGGGATGGGCACTAACTACGGAGCCATTACTCATAAAAAGCACGAAATTGGAATTGGGGACTCGCAAAGCCCACGCCAGCTGTGACATCACAATTTCAAACCTTCTGAGCGTGGGCAACCCTAACCGGTTCCTTGCTGTGTGCACCAGCTGGCTTCCATCACATGAACAGCGCCCTCCTTCACGGTCGGCTGCCACCCGCCCCCACATTCCCTGGTCTTTTTCTACTTCTGTGGTGAAGCTTGCCAGGCCGCGATTTTTAAACAAGCCCACCAGCTTGCTTCTGTGTTCATGTGCTTTGGCCTTATCCATCTCAGGGGCAGATGTTTGCCTGGCATATACCATTCAGTTGAACACAGAGGTACTGTTTCAGTCTTGGTAATGTATGGGAAACATATGGAGGACAACGTGTGTGAGTGTGTGTGTGTGTGTGTGTGTGTGTGTGTATGACAGAGATGAGAGAGAGAGAGAGAGAGAGAGAGAGAGAGAGAAATAGTTTCAACTACTAACCTACTTGCATTTAACAAACGTACATGATTGCCTGAGTTTCTTACAACAATATTAAGAATATTTTACTCCTCACTCACAAGCATCCCTGAGGCCACGCCTAAAACAGTTTCCTTATGAACTACTGACATGTGATCGACAGAAACCTTCCCAGCATCCAGCCAAAAGTGAGCCCCTTGTACCAATTCTCTCTATAAGATTCATGACCCTTGGTCACTCTTGGGTACAGGTTAGAAATGTGCTAGATCCCACCCAGTTGAAAATGCCCATGACCTCCAGGGGAGTCCATTCTATCCTTTTGGTCTGCAGAGAACGGGAAGCGAAGGATGTGATGATGATGCAGAGACACTTGTCTAAATAGCCAGCATAGTATAAATGGATTGTAAAGTCTTACACACACTATTAATGTTTTTTTTACTAAGAGGTAACTTACATTTCCTAGGTATTGTGTTTATAATCAGTAATCCTAAAACTCTGCTTTTCCAGTAGTCTAGCACTTCTGGTCTCTCCTAATTTGCATAATCTAATTTCTAGATAAAACTAACACTGTAGTGATTACAAGAAAAATCCAAATTAGAATCCGCAATACTCTATCAAGAATGTGATTACATATATGTATGATGCCGTGTGGCTTGCAACATACTGGTATATGTCACCATGCTTAGAGCTGTCTGCCATCCTTAGAGTAGGCTAACATTCATGTTTTACAGCTGACAACTAAAGTGAATGAAGTTAATAAAAATACCTAGCCTTGCATAGACAGTGTTATAGAAAGCTGAATATAAGTTATGCCAGTCAACCATTTTTAACCTGTAACTTCACAGGGCTCAAGTTAGTAAGTGATAGCTAGAACCCAAGTTCCGAGTTTCTTCTTCCTCTCACACCTCTATGCTTGGATTCTTAGTACCTGTGATTTTTTTTTAATGCTACCATAAAAATAAGAATTAGATGAGTGCTATAAAGCACTTAAAATAATATTGCTGGCAAGTGTGACTTCAAATGAACTTCGAAATGAACTAGTTTTCTGAGCTGGGAGTAACCCCATCTGTGCTCACAGGGTAAAGCAGCAGCAGCAAAGGAAGTAAAACAAAGCTATTCTTGCATTATATAGGCTTCATAAAGCAGCCAAAATTCTGAGTTCAAGTAGGATGGAAGCAGCAAATTTCCCAGTTTGTGCCCTCATAGAAATAGCACCTCCATAATGGGATTCGGGCCCCTCAAACCATGAGTGGAATGTCATCATTGTATAAGAAAGAAAGACAGAGATGCTTGGAAATTGGGTTTATTAGTTCTTTTTATGTTGGTCTTCCAGTGTGCGCAATTTGCACCTTTAGTAGTAAAAAGCAGTAAACTGAAGGTTAGTTTTATTTCAGTACCTGAGATACACCGTTGCTTTACGATTGTGTTACTATAGTCTTTGTTTATTGTAATTCACGTATCAAACTTGGAAAGTAGCTATGCACACAGAAAGGTGTATGAAACTTGTAAATGAGGAGTATAAATATGGAAATACACACAAGGTATACTAACACCGCAGCCTGGGCTACAGTGATGATGGCTGAGTTCTCACTCAAAATATATCATCGCTGTTTCGGGAAGACAAAACCAGAACCTTTTTAATGACCTTGCAAAGTAACGGTTCAAAGTATTAGGTTAAATTGTAGCAACAGATGATGTCATTTCATATCAGTCAGACAGAAACAATTATTAAACAATTTGAATTAAATTTAATAATGTACAGAGAGGGTGGTGGTTCGTGGGATGCCATGCTTATTTTTGAACAATCACCACTACTTTTTAAACTGAAGACGAAAGTAGAAAACAGCCAATCTAGCTTTGTTCCCATTTCTGCAAAGAGAACATAGCTCACCGTTCGACAAAGGCAAAGGGATTTCACTTTATCCTGTCTTATGGCGTCTTATCTTCCAGCTCCCTGCATTAACAATTTCCATCATCAAAACCTGTTCTAGCTGAATAGGTAGTAATAACCCAAATTGAGTAGTTTGGACTAATTTTCTCCCTTTGCCCTACAGACACAGGGGAGAGGCATTTCTGGGTGTCAGAGTCACAGCAAAAGGATTGATGCATTCCATTACAGAACACCCCAGTGCTAGCTTAAATCCCAGCATCCCTCTTATGGATGAGCACCTGAGCTTGGAAGAGAAAACAAAGAAAATCATTTAGGATAAAAACAAATTTAACAATAGAAGCCCTGGGAGATCAGAAGGCGAAGAAAACAATGGTTGAACTGGCACGTCCACCAGTTGCAGGAGACCTTGAACTTTGGCTTTAGGTCGGAAGAGGGTCTAAAGTTCTTGCAAACAACCTTAGCCAGGAAGACTTTTGTAACGCCAACAGCAAGATAAACTAAGAAATGGATGAAAAGATGATGTATAGACAAATTTAATCTCCACTTTAGTTATCCATGGAAAAGAAGGAAAGGAAACAGTCCCGAGGGCTCAGGGCCAGAATAGAGAACGTGTGTGAATGTGGAGCCATTGATTTTGCATCCCTGAAGAACACAAATCAATTTCAGTTTTGATTAAACAACACACACAAGGAATGAAACAACAAGAAACACTAGTGAAGTGGCTGATGATTTTCACATACTGAACAAAGCGAGAACAGAGCAAGCGGGAAGCCTTTCAGGGGCAACTCCAAAGCACTATACTCCTCAAGGGCTTGCCATTATATAACTATCAGAGAAAAAAGTTTGTGACTTTGACATTTTTAACATTTGTTCTTTGGCAGATTATATCTATCCCTTCCAACTCCTCCCAGACCCCTATGTACCACCACCACCTCAACATCATCTCTTCTTCCTCTCCTCCTCTTCCTCTTTCCTTTTCCTTCCTTCCTTCTTTTATAACCCACTACAAACTAATTAGTACTATCCACATGCATATGGACCTATATGAATATCGGGATGTATTGGAGCATAGACAACCTATCATGGACTACACAAGTAAAGATAACTGACTTTCCCCTCTCTTCACAGCCCTTACCTTCCAAAAGCTCCTCTGTTATGCTCAGGACATAAGGAACTCCTCCACAATCTATGGTTGGTATTAGCTGTTTTGATCTAGCATCTCTTCTGCAGGCAACCATATCTGTTATCAGTTCATTAGCACAGTAGTCCTGTCATGTCTAGAGGACACCGCTATTAAAATGTGATAGCAATGAAAGTATATGGCATTAACTGTCTTGAACCCAGCTTCTTCCTCTGTATTACATCCACTCCACTCGTTCACGGTGCTCACATCTGTTCTCCTTGGTGTGTAGTTGTCCACAGAGTAAACACATAATAATTTTTGACCATTGTAAGGGTGATTTGGGTTACATTTATGTATGGATCATGTGTCTATGCATTGATAAGTATATTCCTGTGTATCTCTTCCACTTATGAAAGGGACCAAAGGGTGATGGGAAATGCAGACAACTTTGTAAGTTATTGATCATAACAATAACATATTCTCAGTTGGCAAGGCATAGAGATTCTCCTCATTCTACAGCCTGGCTAAAGCCAAGTACTTTTCATCTGTTCTGTTTGTTGTTGTGATAAATAGCTGATATTAAAAATTAAACTATAATCCTGTTTGATAGATGTCTTAGGGTTTTATTGCTGTAAAAAGATAGCATGATCAAGGGAACTCTTATAAGGACAACATTTAATTGGGGCTGGTTTATGTTTGGGGGGTTCTGTCTATTATCATCACAGTGGAAACCATGGCAGCATCCAGGCAGGCATGGTTCTATAGAAAGAGCTGAGAATTCTACATCTTGATCTGCAGGCAACAGAAAGAGCCTGTCACATTGGGCATAGCTTGAGCAATAGGAAACCTTAAAGTCTACCCCCACAGTGACATTCTTCCTCCAACAGAGCTACACTTACTTGAACAAGGCCACGCCCATACCTCCTAATAGCACCACTCCCTATGAACCAAGCATTCCAACACCTTGAGTCTATCAGGGTCAATCTTATTCAAATCACATTAGTTCATCCAGATATCTGGAAGAAACAAATCAAATACTTCCTGAAGAAACATGTTCTCAAGGAAATAACCAAAAGAAACCTAAAAAAATTACTTTTCTTCCAAACTATTGTCAGAGAAAAAAATTGTATTATAAACAGTGGTAAGTTGGTAAATTGGAACATTGAGGGGTGGAAGCCAGACTTGATTATGGCATTTGCTAATTTCCATAGTGCAAATATTACTATTTTCAAGCTGCCAAGAGAACTTCTCTGAAGTGAGCTTTCAGGAGCCCTGTAAAGTGGTTCCCGATCTTATGTGACCATTCTACTGTTCAATGCAGTTAATAGTTTAGCCTGAGAAAAACTACATAAAATCATCAAATCTACCCTCCTAGTAGGTATGATGGTTAGTCTTCATTGTCAACTGACTAGAATGGGAGATACTCAAGAACTAGAAAGTGTTTTCAGAGACAACTCTCATGTAGAACAGCTGAAAAGGAAACACAGCATGAATGCATGTGGCACCTTCCAATAAGCTGAGACTTGTAAACATAATTTTTATTTGCCAGATGTAACTGTTACCTCAGAGGCTTACTTACTGCTGAATAAGCTCACCCTTTCTAGATCTTTCTTAACTCTGGTTGGCTGGTTCAGCTCAGCTGTTCTGGCTCAAACCCTTCTCCAAGCTGACTGATTCAAAATGTCTTCTCTTGGCTTCTCACTGAATTGCTCTGCTTGACCTCAAACTGTTCTCTGGAAATCTGTTCTAATCTTTTGGCTCCTTCTCATTCTCTGGCTCATTCTGTCTTCACCTGTAATTTGTCTCTGTAAATCTGTCCTGATAGAACTGCCTTTAGACTAAACTTCACTGCACCAGACTGCTGGAACTGATTCAAGTGACTGATTGACTTGCACTCACTCTGCACTGCTCTTAACTAGCCTCTCTTTCCTGTCTGTTCTCCTGTAGACTGGGTGTATCCTCCCTTTGACTCATTCTCACTCTGCACTGCTCTTAACTAGCCTCTCTTTCCTGTCTGTTCTCCTGTAGACTGGGTGTATCCTCCCTTTGACTCATTCTATCAAATCTTTCTCTGATCCATCACCTTCTCTGACCTTCAATTAGATGTCACCCTCAAATGTGGTTGCTTCTTTCTACAACCTAACCTTTCCTACAGTGTTTGGGATTAAAAGTATGTGTCCATATTTCAGACAGATTACACAGACCTAAAAGGTCTTTGAACATAATCCCTTGCCAGAGCAATGATGTTGCTGGATTAAAATTCCTCTACGGGGACCTGATAGACTAAAAGTACAAAAAGAGAAAATAAGCTCCATTCTTCCTGAGCAAGTTAATCCACAACTTTAGCCATCACTTAAGCGCCTGAGATTCTGGGGTCTTCAGACTTTCAATGTGAATTCACACCAACTCCCAAGAAGCTGTCAAGCCTGAAGTCTCACACTGGTAAGACATCTGAGGCTCCTATCTTCTTGAATTGAGTAGGAACTTGGCGAGTCTCTGAAGAGCCAAACATATAAGCAGCCAACAGCTAGTCTCTAACTTTATAAACAAGTCTAAGAAATTCATGTGGTGTGTGTGTGTTTTCTGTTCTACTAGACATCCTCTGACCATAAAATAAAGATTTTTTTTTTTTTTAGGATTTTAGAGAAGCAAAAGCAAAATCTCAGTAAGTACAGAAAAGAAATTTGATAGACATGTGGATTCCTTCACCTAGGAACTGCTTATCAGCCATCAGTCCCATCAGGCACAGTTACAAAAGATGGTCCATAAAGACAAAGTGCAATGAACCACCATAACCCAAACTATATTTTATCATCACAATTCAATAAAAATAAGAGCCAGTAATAACAGAAAGGATCGAAATGCACAGCCATTTGGACATTGTGACTGATAGAATTTTTCTTGAATGGCTGCTTCTGTTGAATAAGTACAAAGTTTACTAATATCAGACCCAAACATAACGCAATACACTACTGGGAATCTGATTGATTCATCTCTGGCTCAGGATGCTGGGGATCAAACTAGCCTCATGTGTGCTAGATACTTCCTACTTCGTTACATCAGCCCCCAAAATTCTATTCTCTAGACCCATTAGTGGCTTTGTTATGAGTGTGTTGTGGGCATAAGCAATATACTGATATGTATGTAAGTTTTATATAATCTGATGATCCTTTAGATGATGACTCACATGTTTAGCTAAAATATTTTTCAAAACAAAACATAAATTAGTATTTTTGAGCTGAAAGTCCTGGTATTGATTCTAGAGAACAGTAAGAACAAAGCACATAACACTGGATAAAAGATCCTACTTTCTTAGAAGAGATCCTACTTCACTAGTCGACACTGACTCAAACTTCTCTCTGAATAGTTATCTTCATACACACAGGCCAATGTAGCTCTCAGCATTTACCAGACAAGAGTCTGTATGTTATGGTGATGATTAATCCAGAGACTCACAGTGCACTGGTCAAAGTGCAGAGAAAAAGAGACTATGGGAATGCTCAGCCTTAAATAGGATATTTATATCACATCCTCTCCACCCAAGGCTCACGGATCATCACAGTAAAGAACAGAGAGAGTATGAGAGTCTGAGGTTGTAAAGGACCATTGTAAAACAATGTTTTCAGGACAAGACAGAGCCATTGCACATAGGAACTCATAGCAGCCATGGTTGTAAACATAAGACATACACAGTCTCAAGAAAGCCACATTTCCAACATGGAAATGAGGGCAGGGTGAGAGGGCAATGCAAACCTACCCTTAGCTAATGAGCTGTTGGAAGTTGGTAGCTATTTGGGGAGGAAGAGTTGATTTTCTTCTGAAAAGTTGCCACTGATAGACCACCTGTGCTCTAGCAAATAGCCTTACACCCAAGCATGTTCTAATACCACTGAATGGACTCAATTGGTTAAAAAGAGAGCGCAGGATGAAGATGGGGGAAGTATGAGAAGAACTGGAAGACAGAGAGTGGATGGCAGATTTATTAAAAAATTGTATACAAGTGTGAAATTCTCAAACACTAGAAAGAGGAACTTATAACTTGTTCAATTTTTTCTCATTTCCACCTTTTATTATAATTTTTCCCCTGTTGTTAATAAAAGCAGTTCTATTTTCTCCGATTCTCTCTACAAATTGTTTTATTGCAATACACTTCCTGGAAAGATTAAGCTGTGTGGTTAAGCTCATGGCCCCCATCTGAAATTATAGCTTCTCTAAACATATCACCTTTTTCATTTTGCATAATTCAGTTGCCTCACCCCTCAAGGTCTATTATTTTCATTCACTTGTTCATTTCATAAATACTTAAATGATTGAACTGTATGCTGGGTAACTCTAGCCATGGAAGGTGCAATACGACAAATAGGGACTCAGAGACAACTTAGCCATTTTAGAACTCCGGCTGTTCTTCTAAAGGACCAGGTTTGACTTCCAGCACCCACAGGATGGCTCATAACTGTCTGTAATTCCAATCCCAAGGGTCTGACACCCTCCTTTAATCTCTCTGGTCACTGCATATGAGGGGTACATATACACACATTCAGGCAAATTATCCATACAATAGAATAACCAATTAACTTTTTTTATAAGAAAAAGATCTAGTTCCAAGTATCAGTTTACTTTGTAGTAAGAAAGCATACACACATATACATAATGTGTTAAGTAAATATTTACCTAATTAACTAAACATACTACATATGTCCACAAAGTTCAGTTCTTTTCATGAAAGTATGCAATGTAGAAAAACAGTATGTGCATTTTTGTTGAGATTATCCCAAATCTGTATTTAAACAGAGCTAAGCATCTTTGTATAGGACAACTGATCCCTTTCATTTCAAAACATCTTCTTCACCCAGAAAAAAGCCGAGACCTCCACTAGCTTAGAAAAAGTGGAGAAAATGTTTCCTTTAAAGAACATGCATTACAGCAGCTTTTGAAATAGAATCAACTAACATTATAAGTAAAAATGAAGTGCCCAGAAAAACAAATGATCCATTCTACTCCGAAATGTACTCCACCCTTGTGACAGTTGTTAGATGGTGGTATAATCCCTTTGGCAAAAACCCTGAGGGTTGCTCCTTCCCCCAAAAGGAAAAAAAATCAATTTGCACATAGTGCTTAGTCGACTATGACCTGTTCATATAGCATGGTTCCCAAGGTACTCAGCTCACAAATGGGGGCACTTGCTGGATCTGGTGGTTGGAGCCAGTCTTTTAAAAGTTGAAGAAGGAAGGCCTCTAGGGGGGTTTATGTAAAAGAGAGAGAGACAGAAACTAATCCTTCATAGCTGGCTGGCAGTCTGCCAATGTGTGCTAGAGGAATTCAAAAACACTGGTCCTGGAATGTAAGCCCATCTGGGGAGCTTGTCCGTGACGGGGAAGAAATCTTGGGGAGCTGCCGCTGCCACCGGGTACACTGACAGTGAACCACCCAGTGGGAAGCAGCTACCGCGTCACCATTTTGACTTCAAGACACCCATATTTCAGGCTCTCAGAGGGAGGGACAGAGATGAAAAATGATTTGTCTCTTGCACAGAAACATAAGCAAATGATTTATCTTAATTATTTTTAGATTGCAATATGTTGCCTCATATGTCAAATGTACATTAAAGAGCAATTAGCTGAAATGTCAGCATTAAATGATTCGCTACTTAGCATTTCAAAAGCAGAAGCAAAAATTGATGAAAGCAAGAGTCGGTGTACACCAGTATGGAAAGATGAAAAGTTTTGTAAATGTAGACACTTGTTTCTGCTCTGAATTTGGAATGAAGATGTCTCAAATAAGCCACAGTAACAAACCATGAGTGTGTGTGTGTGTGTGTGTGTGTTCTCGTGTTTGCGTGCGTGCATGCATGCAATTGTAGGCACATGTAGATAGTCACATATACACAGCACAGTCCACTGTCATTTCTAAATTAAGGCCCATAAACCAAATCTGGCCCACCAGCTATGTTAGTACAGAACTTTTATAGACATACATCCAGGCCCATTCATGTATTGTCAGTGTGTTAAAGCTACCATGAGAGAGTTGAATAGCTACAACAAAGACCACATGTTCTACATAACCCTAAAACAGTCATCCTTTACATGGAAAAAATTGAAAGTAGGGAAAGTTAACGTAGAAAACCCAGCTTGGAGACGTGTGTATCATCGTACCAGGGTCGCTCTTGATACAAATGGCAAGGACTGCACTGGAAGAGAGCTGTCCAGACCTACAGAGAGCCCTCATCTTACTAGAGACTGGTGTGAAGACTGCTGAAGCTGGGGGCTAAGAGCTATGAGAAGATTGTAAGGAGTGGTTTTATACTCTCTCTCTCAGAATCCAAATGTGTTACTATGAATGTATTCTGGAAAACATTGTGAATCCAAGGTACTGGGTGGAATATTAGAGAAATGGTGTCAGGGCAGGGAGTGGGAGGGGAGACATCCAGTAATAACAATAAACAGCCTTTCTGAAGAAAATATGAATAATTTTAAAGGAAAGAAGCATGGGGTGCTGTAATAAACCCCAAAATGACATTTCTCAACTAAGGGAAAAGGATTGACTAATTGCAAGACAAGAATGGACATCTCGCTTAGCCCTTGGGAACAGGAGAGAGAGGATGGAGAGACAGAAGAATGAACAATAAGGGCCCGAATCACTCCGAGCGGAACAAAGCATAAGGGCCTGGGCAGCAAAGAGCAATGGACTCCAGGAGACAAGGAAATGATGCGAAGGGCAAAGTCTGTATTCAGCGTAGTACCGGAAGGGCCGGCCACTGCAGCGATACAAAAACCGGAAACGAAGACACGTCTAAGCTAAAATCCAGGACAGAAAACTCTGCTTATGGATGACAAAATTGTCTATGTTTTAAAACCATCAATGGAGATTACCAAAAGAAGGCACTGGAATTAATAAATGCTTTTAGGGAGGTTTTAAAAAAAGATGACTAGTGTGCAAAAACCAATGAAAGTCCTAAGTGCTATTGATACACAGTTGGGAGCTGAAATCTAATAAATAAGATATTAAAAAGTATGAAACACTGTGGGAGAAACACCTCCATAGTGTATTACAGCCGAGGAAAACCTCCAGACTTTCTCAGTCAATGCACTGTAAAGGCAGGGTGCTATTGGCACCATGATCAATGGGTAGACAAAGGAGCAGAGCAGAAAGCAAATGCAGACCACCACAGACAACCAATTACTGAGGAAGATGCAAAGGCAACTTAGTGGAGAAAAGGTCTTTATAATAAACAACGTTGGAGCAAGTGGTAATGCATAAGCAATAAAAAAACTTTAATCAATACAGTGTACCATATTAAAAATTAACTTAAAATAATACAGGTCTAGGTGGAAAACCAAAAACTATAAAACTTCTAGAACAAGCATCAGAGAAAAAAATATTTGTAACTTTAGACAAAAATTCGTCTTTTTTTTTCTAGGTTTTTCAAGGTAGTATTTCTCTATATAGTCCTAACTATCCTGAAAACCACCCTGTAGACCAGGTGAACCTCAAAACAGGCTGGTCTTGAACTCAGAGATCCACACATCTCTGTCTGAGTGCTGGGATTAAAGGCATACAACACCAACGTCTGGTTTATTTTCAACAAAAATTTCTTATACAGAGCTCCAGAAAACACAGACATAGGCACACTGACCAATGTGATTATTCTAAAATCAAAAACTTTGACCTTTAGAAAACTAGCAGTGGTTGAACATAAAAAAAAAAACTAAAAAAGAGAACAAAATATTTGCAAGACCTATGTCAGATAGAGGATATATATATATATATTTGAAAAAGCTCAATAAGAAAGTAAATAGTTGAAGAAGATCACAAAAATGTTCCACAGATATTTCATCAGAGATATACATACAGGTGACAAATAAGCATGTGAATAAAACCATCATTTGTAATTAGAAAAATACTGTTATTTACACATTAAACCACAAGGAGAGACCATTACATGCCAATCAATATGGATATGAAGAAGACTGGCCATCCCAACTGATGGCGAGGGTGTGGAGAATCCAAAACTCACATGTGACTGCTGGGAATATAAATGTTTCTTCTACTTTGAATTCTTTTTCTTTTCAGTCTCTTAAAAATTCAAACATCTAATGATTCAGCCCTAGGAATTTCTCAACAAGAAATAAAACCACATTTGTGCAAAAACTCACACACAAATAGTCCTTATTTTCAATAAGCTCTCCAAACATGGAAAGCAATTAAATGTCCACCAGTGGTTTGGTAGATAATCTGTAGCACTTCCATTAAACAGAATACAACACAGAAGTAAAACTTAGTGAATTAGTGATATGTTCAGTGGTGATTTGAATAAGAACTGTCCCCCACAGGCTTACAGAGTTGAGTGTGTGGTCTCTGGTTGGTGGTACAGTCTGAGGAAGTTTGGGAATATTTACAACGGGGAAGTTAGCTAGAGGAAGCATGCTGGGGGCTGGCTTTGAGAGTGTTTAGCCTCGCCCCTCTCTCTGTTTCCTGCTCCACCCACCATTCTTTCTTTGTCATTCTAGACTCACTCTCTGGAACTGTAAGCATGAATAAACTCTTTCTTCCATAACCCACTTTAAGTCATGGTAGTTTAATTACAGCGTCAAAAAGTACCTGCGATACTCAGCAAGTATTAACTTCAAAAATCGTTGTACTAAGGGAAAACAGTTAAACGGAACAGAATACATTCTTGCTCTATCTAATTCTACAAGACTCGGTAAAATGCTAAGATACGCGGAAGTTCGCAAATCAATGGTTGCTCTGAAGAGATAAGTCAAGGAGTAAAAGGGGACTGCCAGGGAAGGGCATGAGAACATCCTGTGGGTAGTGAGTATCTTCACACTGATGTGGAGGTGCTGTATGTATGTTACAATGAATCAAGCTGGGTAATTTATAGTTGTGCATTTTAATGGTGGTGTGTGCGCAGTGTACATTACACCTTAATGAGGCAGCTCTAAAGGAGAATATTTGAAGAAGTGCGTCACAAAAACCAATTTCATTTGGAGCCAAGTTGATTACAATATATATCAATATTTATTGACCCTCCAGGCAATTTTGTATGTCTTACTACCTTTAACCATCATAACATATCATATGAGACAGGTACTACTGACTTCACCTAGGAGATAATAAAACCAAGTTGAGAGTGCACGGTTATTCCCTGAGTGCTACGAAGCAGCATGTAACAACTTGCTTTTGAATTCCAAAGCATCAACCCACTCTCCAACATGCTCTGCCTCACTGACAATCTCATCTTAAGAAACAATTATCAGGTAATACATTAACTTAATACTCATGCTAAGTTCTACTAACCTCTCAAACCACCTAAAGCATACTTAATTACTAACATTTTAAATCAGTCCTACTTTATGAGTATTTATCTCCATGTACAAGTCCTACCTATACTGTTTTAGGAAGTGAATGGCTTTAGTTTTCTTGCCCTACAATAAATACGAAGACATGACTAAATATTTATGTACAAGAGAATGAAGTAGGAACCCTCTGTCCTGTGCCATATATAAAAATTATACTAAATTGAAAGAGCTAAAACTTTAAATCTCTTAGAAAACACAGGAGTTGATCCTCGAGGCTTTAAATCTGGCAACAAACTCCTAGCTATGACACCATCTTAAGCCTATTATATAGGACTGTTTCTCACTGCCTGACATTCTTTTCTGTAGGAAGGTACGGGAATGGAATTTGTTGATACTTATAGTTACTTAGCAAAAGCAATGGCTGCCTTATGAGCCAAAGTGCTCTTTCCTTTAAAGGACACTATTGCTTCCTTTAAAAGACAATCTTCCTTTAATAGACACTGGTGAGCCATTCAGGATTGCATGCTTTCTCTGGCCTTTGATTTACAGGAGGCTTCACAATATAAGGTCCGTACAGTCCCTTATTTTTCCATCCAATCTGTCACATCAGTCACAGAAAAACTAACTGAAATTTTGTGTCAAATGCGTTATTACTTCCAAATTACAAAAAGTTTGCAAATTGCACCATGTGTTATTTATTTTATTTAAAATCTTCCAAAAACCTCTGTCAGCTTCACCACAATGTTTCGGATTATGGATTTCCCAGGATTTCATTAACTGACAACTTTGCAAAGGAACAAAAATAATTTATTTCTCTATTACAAGAAGAAGGACAGGAATAGACACAAAATGTTGACTTTTTTCTCTCTGTGTGTTCTTAAATGTATCTAGTGTCTCTTGAAAGAATTCTTTCACATGCCTATATCTGAATCTATGACTAGTTCTAGACTTGAAGGTGTCAGTCTCCTTCTAGAATCCACCCTTGTTCACTTGCATCAAGACAACTAACTTCCTGGAATACAAATCTTCTGTTTACTCTGGGCAGATCTAAACTCTAGAACAATCTAGAGAGATGCCTCATTGACTAACAGATTAAGATGCCAATCAAACCCTCAATACGGTTCATGTTCGGTTATCAGAAAAACATCATGTTTCACCTTTGATGGTCACACTGATCATGAACACTCATGGTTATGGTTTATGGCTACTCCCTCTATAGCACCTAAAACACATCTTATTATACACAAAATACTACTTGTATTCATTAGAGGTGTATGCTTGCACACATGCCTCTATTGTGTGACACTTTGAAGTAGACACAGAACTTCAGATATGCACGTTTAAGTCTGGAACTAGTCATAGATTCAGATATAGGCATGAATATAGCTGCCTTCACCAGTAGCATACAGTGCAGGACTTATATGTCCTAAATTAGAAGAAAAAGCATAGCTATCATGGCCAATCTTCAAATGTAGGAATTTCCACTTCAGTGTCCCTGACTTTGGCTAGAATACTTCTAATCACAGCTTACATGATCTCATAATAAGCTGTACTTTCTTGAGCAACTGAAATTTATGGGAAGTTAATCATTGTAGGTAAGATTTAAAAAAAAAATCTTCTCTGTGTTGTCTACCCACTGGCCTTAGATCAATCAGCTGAAGCTAAAATGTCTGCTCTTTTATGGAAAGAGGAAAGACAAGGCATTCTAGTGGGACAGGGAGCCTATAAAAAAAAAAAAAAGAGCATGTTGTGCAGTGAAATGACCAGTGGGAAAACTAATTATTAATAGGCTGTGAATTAATTTGAAGAGATACTTTGAGAGACTAATGCCAAATGGACATGTTCCATTAAACTGGCTCATCCGTTTCTGGGCCCAGGACCTCCTCTACCAGTAAAGCTATTTGACCAGTCAAGGGGTTACAAGCTGAAATATCTTCAGGAGAGAGAGGCACATGAATGACAAGCAACAGACAACAAGAAAGGACACTGGTGACAGTGTCAATTCAAAGAACTGTAGACTCACAGAAGACTTGAAAAAAATCCTAATGAGAGCCCTCCATCCAAGAAAGATACCCACAATCACAGTCTGGATTTTAGGCTTACAGTTTCTCCCCTTAGGTGAGACAGTAACAGGTTCTTCTACTTGTTCTTCACCTACAAGTTTGTGGTCAAGTGGTCGCTCACCATGTTGTTTTCTAAGAAGCCTGCTTCCTGCAGGTTATCTGAACTTCAGTCTGTATTCTGAAATGTGGTGTATTTCCACATTATATATTGATTTGTTTTCCTGTAATTCAGTTTTCCAGCTTACTTCTTACAATCTGTCTCTCTCCCATAGAAATCCCATCCCCATTATTATATAAGAAACTAGATGTGGTTTTCTAGGAATGTATAGTTCCCTCTAGGAATCTCAAGAGAATCCCTCTTAAATCAAAGGTATAAGTTATAAGATGACACTCCAGGAATGCCCCTTGACTGGAGAACTGGGTCAGTTGTGGGAAACGGGATTAAATTTTTCAGTATTCTATTGCATGTATGGCTTTCCAAATTTAGTGTGTACTTGTATCACACTGAAAAATAAGATGAAATCGAACTGAAGAGTTGGCTCAGTGGATAAAGTACTTGACATATAAGCATGAGAAATTAAATTCAGATCCACAAAACTGGAGATAGATAGATAGATAGATAGATAGATAGATAGATAGATAGATAGATAGATAGAACTGGATATACTGCTACAGTGTGTCTTGTAATCCCAGACTTTCTACAGGAGATGGGAGCTGGAGAAAGGAGCATCCCCATGTGATGATAGTGTCTGTTGCAGTAATGATTTAAAAAACAGCCACTGGTCAAGCCGACTATCTAAGCTGCAGCAGCACTGCCTGGCTCAGCCGCCATGTTCTGTGGCAGAGGCCACGTGTGCGCCCTAGCTAGAAACAGCCAGCCAGAAACACCAGCCCTGCCACCCACGAGACGCCAGCGTGGGAGATGGCTCTCCCAATCTTCCAAGCTGTCTCCGCAAGGCTGGACATTGCCCAGACCATCCCTCCAACCACGTGGGCTCAGTACAAATGAGACTCTAATGCTTAGATTATCCAAAGGCTTTATATATTTGGTAATGATCAATAACAAGGTGCCCATACAAGCAGAAGTGTAACCCAATACCCAACCTAGATATATCCTTTGACTGCCAGAGACATGCAAACATCTGCCTCCATGTTCCTCTCTCTCTCTCTCTCTCTCTCTCTCTCTCTCTCTCTCTCTCTCTCTCTCTCTTTCTCTCTCTCTCATCTCTCTCTCCTAGCTCCTCCTCTTTATTCTCCTCCTTTCCTCCTTGCTCCTCCTCTTCTTCCTCTCCTTACTCCTCCCACCTTAGCTCCTCCTACAAGTGTCAACTGTCAACTTGGCAGTATGTAGACTCACCTGGGAGACAGGGCTCTGGCTTGTCTGTGGGAACTGTCTAAACTACATGGATTTGTGCGGCGCCTACCACCCCGACCAGCAGGGAAGAAAGACTCACACACCAGTTCCTTCCAGCAGCAGTTTACTCAGGAGTTGCTAGTTACATGAAGCTTGAAGGTGTGCCCCCGAGCCAGCCCAGGAGCGAAGCTTTATACCCTGCGTAGGACTGCCCATGAGCCCATACCACGTCTCGCACTGTGATTGGTCAAGAACCCATGACACAAGATCAGGCCACCAGGAAGTACCGCCCCAGGACCAAACAAGGCTTGTTTACTCCAAGTCTGCAAGGGCAAGCAGGCACCATCTTTAAGGCGTGGCAGCAGCTCTCCACAGTTCCCCCTTTTTTGTTTTTAAGCAGTTTCAAGCTGTGACTGCCCGATCAAGCAAGCTCCATCATGTAGGATCTCACGATCAAGGGCAGACAGACTCAAACCATGGGACTCACTCTACTGGGTGCAATGGGCAAAGCCCACCAGGTGCAAGAGCTGGGCCCAAGAAAAATGGAATAGACACCCATCCCGTGTGCAATGAAACCTATAGGCTTCCAGGGGTGCAAGGGCTGTCCAGACCTAAAATTTGGGGTAATGAGAGCAACTAATGCTTCAAAGCTACCAGCCATGCTTATGGAGATACACACCCCCTCAATGGCCTGAAAGGCACGCACTACCAGCGCCCTCTCATGTCTCTGGGCCCTGACCATATGACAGATACAAGACAGGCAGAGAACACAGACGCCCACTAGGGCAACAGCTAGCACTCCTATACCCTGAAAATCTTCACAATGCAATGCTTCCGGGCTCACATGGGCAGGTCAGTACTGTTGTGTCTGGTCTTCCTAGAGGTACCGTCGTCTCTCGGCAGTGCTTTCTGCAAGTTGGACACAGCAACAGTTCTCTCAATGTCTATGACAGTGTACAGCTCTGTGCGCCGGGTGGGGGTTTGTAGGAGGGGAGTGGCTGTCGTTTCTGGAGTCTGAGGGTTGTCAGAGTCACTGCCCCTTTCCAAATCCACCTGTGTATAACTGAGTTGCCTATGTTCACTTCCCACAAGAGAGTGTCGGCTTGAGGGGTGAGATGAAGTATCTCCAAACGAGGGGTTGCAGGGATGCCTGTTGGGTAAGTTCTGAGCACCAAGCCCTGGAGTCGTAGGTGTTCGAGGTGTTCTAGGGACTTCCAATTCTGTCTGATGACTATTCCTTTCTACAACTGGCTCTTCCACCACATTTATACTATTATTTTGCATAATCTCTTGCAACATGTTAAATAATTCTTCTGCACGGGCACACTTAAAAACAAAAATTCCTTGTCCAGTTTGACACAATCGACCACTTTCAAAAGAAAACAGATTTGAGTCGTAGCCGTACCGTCGCAGGCAGAGGTAGTGCCATTTCACCGAGTCTCGCTTCGGGGTGTACAAAATCAGTTCTGTGTCGGTGAGCTCCATGAAACCAGAGTCTAGCTCATTGCCATCATCATCAACGTTAACAACCTTAAACTTGTTCCTATGGTTATCTAGGACAGTATCTTTATCTGGACAGCTACAACAGCTACCCATGGCTTTGCTTTCTAACCTTTCCGCCGCTTTACCACAGTCCTTAGATTCGTCCTTCTCTTTGAAGTCTGTATTATTTTAGCCTCACTACCCTTGGCCTCTTTGATCTTTGTATACTTATGCCGTGTTCTTTCTCTTCCACACCTTTGTACTTGGCAGGAAATGTTTCCAATTCTTCACCTTCACTCCCTCTCTTCCCTTTCTATGTCCTTCCCCAGTTTATCCCAGGTGGCCAAGGTAAGCTGTCCCGATACCACGAACCAAGGGGCGATGCGGTCCACTTCCTGGACAAACTGCTGTAGAGCCTTCTGTTTAAGGTAGTTAACAGCGGCACTCATGCCCTGGCTGGTGACAGTTAAGGCAAAAACACAGCACCAGGGATACTGTAATCGTGATCGCCACTACTAGAAAAACTATCCACTTCTCCCGGCACGAACATACTCTGCTGGCCGCTTCACTTTCACTGTTGCTTGCCTCCTACCGAGGACATTAAAGGTTGAAGCCTCCTTCCGAGGACTTTAAAGGTTGAAGCCTCCTTCCGAGGACATTAAAGGTTGAAGCCTCCTTCCGAGGTCTTTAAAGGTTGAAGCCTCCTTCCGAGGACTTTAAAGGTTGAAGGGCCTCACTTACCGGCCACTTACCGATCGATCGCCCTGACTGCTACTGGTTCTGGAACTCCGGGAATTCAGGAAGAAGTTCCCCGTGCGGGCCACCAAATGTGCGGCGCCTACCACCCCGACCAGCAGGGAAGAAAGACTCACACACCAGTTCCTTCCAGCAGCAGTTTACTCAGGAGTTGCTAGTTACATGAAGCTTGAAGGTGTGCCCCCGAGCCAGCCCAGGAGCGAAGCTTTATACCCTGCGTAGGACTGCCCATGAGCCCATACCACGTCTCGCACTGTGATTGGTCAAGGACCCATGACACAAGATCAGGCCACCAGGAAGTACCGCCCCAAGACCAAACAAGGCTTGTTTACTCCAAGTCAGCAAGGGCAAGCAGGCACCATCTTTAAGGCGTGGCAGCAGCTCTCCACATGGATTGAGGTGAGATGACCTCCTAACTTTGGATGGCACTACTCCTCAGTCAGAGGGCATCTTGTATTATATAAGAAGTGAGCTGAACCCGAGCATGCCTGGAGTCATTGCTCTCTTCTAACTAAGGACATCACGTGACCAGCTGCTTGTAGCTCCTGGTAGCTTGACTTCTCCACCGTGATAGACTTAACCTGGATCATGACCTAAAATCAACCTTTCACATTTAGGCAGCATTCATTGGAATATTGTATCATGGCAAGAGAAGAGACTGAAACACCCAAGAAGCTTTTATATCAGCTAGCCCAGAATGCATGGTCTATAATGGCATGCACAGGACATATAGTAAGAGATATGCTCTCAAAAATGTGTGAAAGGTAGAGCTAACACCATAGTATGTTCCCTGACCTCCACAGAGCAACATGATGCATGTAACTTCACTCATACACATGCACATACATAGACAAGGAAATACATCCCTATATCACATACAAATGTACATACATATATACATATACACAAACAAGAATACACCCTCATAATGCACACACATACACACACACACAGATACACAAGATGTTTTGAATGTCCTCAACCCAGTGATTGGTTTGATTGAATGTCAGCCCATGTGCTTATGACAGTTTGTATATATTTGTTAAAATGATTGTGATAAACAGTGAATATAGACTTTTATCAATCGACCAAAAAATAAAGATTAGTTTTTAAAGTGTGGTGTACTGCAAGTAACACTAGACTTTGGAGATCTGAACAGCACAAGGTCATCTTCTGCCCCTTGAGTAAATCAATCTTTTTTTTTTGTAAAAGATAATTTATTGTAACTTAGTTTTCCAATCTAGAAAGTGTGATGGTTATCATGCTTAATACATAGAATTGATGTGAGAACAGAAACTAAGATTGTATTTACTTTATAAAATATAAAGAAGTATACAATAGGAGATGTATTTAAATTTATTGACAATCTCAGATTCTGAGACCTAGTAATTGTAAAAGGCTAATTCTATTGTTGCAAAAGTAGAAAAAAAAGAGAAAGATAAATTTTAAAAAGGTAATATGTCCTCAAAGATATCAGACAGCTTTGAAAATAACAAAGTAGACAAAACTAAAACTCCAGGTAGGTAGAACATTTCTGAGAGGAATGGGTCATTGGCAGCCATTTGTATTCCCTGAGGACACTTGCTGAGTATAAGCTAGGCATACATAGAAGTTGGCCCAATCCCCAATCACTACTGTGGAAGAGAAAAACCAGGAAACTGTTTAGCTACAGTAGAGAGAGAGAGAGGACACATTATAATCCTGGAGACCCCTTGCCCTGCAGTTCCACTTCCTGGGACGTTTGTGTGGTTTAGAGGTTCTCCAATAGGTAGGCAACCTAAGCCTGCAGTCCCTAAAAGTCCAGGTAAGATCTCCTGTCACTTTATAGTATTCAAGAAGTCCGCTTGTCAATGGAGAGAGCTCTCTTAATCCCATGAGCAAGATGTTTCCTAGTTCCTTGTAAGACTCTTTGTTTGTTCTTGAAGTGGCCTGGGGAAGGTGGCTGAGGAACTCATCTGGGACCTTTTGTGACACAGATCTGGAACTTCTATAGGCTTTCAGGAATGAAAAGGATTATCAATACACGTTCAGTCAAATGCCATGAGAGCTGCAGTTGTGCTTTGGCTACAAAGTGTCGTCCAAAGAGGCTCATGTGTTAAAGGTTTGGTTCGCAGGCACTGACTCTGTAAAGAGGTGACTGGATCATGAGGATGCAACCTCATCTGTTGATGAGCCTCTACTAACCCAGGTTGGAGGAAGTTTTTCTTAAGAATTTGATACATGAATATTGTATTTAAATAATATTCATTAGCACCTGCTCCAGCTCCTTCTATGCCTCTTCACTCCCTCCCAACTTCCTCCCTTCCTTCACTCATGACATCTTCTTCTATAGTATAATTGCCACATGTGTATGTATATATGTTATATATAAATATATAGAGCCCATTTACTACTGCTTGTATATCTAAGTGTTTAGGACTGATCACTTAGGACTGGATAAGCTACTGCGGGGAACTCATCTTTAAAGAAATGAATTCTCTCTATCTTATCTAGGACCAGAGGCTTCTGAGACTTTACCCATCCACACTGACAAGTCAACCAGCATTGTCACTATGTGGGGATTTTTTTTTTTAAGGCAACCATAATGTTGAGATTTTCCTGTCATTGTCTAGAAAGCATTATCTAGCAGAAGGCAGCCTGATCCTTTGGTTCTTACAATCTTTCTGCCAGCACTTCTGTGACATGATTTGCATCTTTGGTTTAGGGTTTCCATTATACCAGCTGGGCATGGGCACCCCACTACCAGTTGTTCCCTGCATTTTAACCAGTTGTGACTTTCTGTAATGGTTTCTGTGTGTTGGAAAAAAAAAAACTTTTTTGATGAAGGCTCTCAAGAGTTCTACAGGTATAAAGATCAGTGTTTAGAATTCAGTTAGAAAGTATATTTGTTTAGTAAAATGGCAGTACTGGGGTATCCCCTAAAGCCCATGACCTCTGTAGACTCGGCAGTTTAGTAGGTTTACAGTAACAGGTATGAACTCTCTCCTTTTGAGTGAGCTTCAAATTCGTCAGTCAGCCATTGGTTTCCCCCAAGATAGAAGTGCCACTATTACACTGTGCATATTTGCCAGAACAGTTGCTTTTACAGTTCACAGGATTTACAGATTCCTAGGACTCCTGGTAGCTTTTCTCCCTCGTTAGCTTGTGTGGTACATAACATGACTGAAAGAGCTGGTTCTCTGGACTGTACCTCCACATCAGTTCCACTGGTCCTCTGGCTGTCAGTTTCAGTTCAGCTCCTCCAAGTCCTGTGTGTAAAGTGTGTTGTCGGCAGCAATAGGGTTTTTATGATTTGTATATGCTCAGCCTAGGGAGTGGCACTATTAGAAGGTGTGGCTTTGGTGGAGTAGGTGTGGCACTGTGGGTGTGGGCTTTAAGACCCTCATCCTAGCTGCCTGGAAGTGAGTATTCTGCTACTAGCCTTCAGTTGAAGAAGTAGAAAGCTCAGCTCCTCCTGCACCATGCCTGCCTGGATGCTGCCATGCTCCTGCCTTGATGATAATGGACTGAATCCCTGAACCTGTAAGCCAGCCCTAATTAAATATTGTCCTTATAAGAGTTGCCTTGGTCATGGTGTCTGTTCACAGGAGTAAAACCCTAAGTGAGACAAGAGTCTTACCTTCAAGTTCTCAGAGGCAGCATAGCTGTTTCTTGATGATCTAGGTGTGGGAGACCACAGCGAATACTGAACATTTGTCCCTCTGTATATACTCAAAACAGGTACCTTTTCCCATATCGTTCCGTTCAGAGGTTTTTTTTTTAACTAAAAAGTAATCTATCCACTTGTGCACAAAAATCTCCAAGCTGATTATAGAAAGCACATAACAACACAGCCTATGAACTGACAACCTGAGAACATTCTGGGGCAAGTTCAGCTTTCCATGGATGGCATCAGAGAGCTCATGTCGCTCCCCGATCTGACCAGCAGACAGAGAACGATGGACACAGAGTTCTTCTTCCCAATGCAGTTTATTCAGGAACCTTTACATTCAGCAAAAAGCTCTCGAGCCTCTCCTCCACCACCCTTAAATCCCTCTGCCTTCTCCAATCAGAGCCTCCCATGTTGGTGCATGTGATAGGATAGCCGGTATTGAGAGATCCGACGTTGCCCTATGTAGCAGATGGCCTGATTATGCATAGCAGTGAGCCTGCACAATATTGCCTGTGGGCGTGGCTTCTTCAGGGGCGTATGAGGAAGTCAGGTGTTAGCCCCAGGCGCCATTTTGGAATGGTGATTCAAACCGTGCCCTACAAGCTCACTCTGCCACGGCTTGTCAACCTCAAGATCACAGTCTTGCCTACTTCTCAGTGCCTATTGTTTTTTTTTTTTTAAATCTCCCATAATTAATCTTTTCCCAACAATTTGTTCCAGTAGCAAAGCATTCCTCTATGCAGATGCTTCTTTAAAACACTCAAAAATTGTAAGGGAAACCTGACTGCACAGCCTCATCGGCTTGGTAATATCGAAACCATAGGCAGCAAGACACCGGGGACATTTTCTCCACAGTCTTTTCTCTGCCATTTTGTGCTGCAGATCCTCAACTATAATCCTCAGCTAATAGCCTCTGACAGAAACCCAGTCATTCGTAACATCATGAAAGGATTCCGCTGCCCGAGTTGTAGTTGGTTTGCTCCGGATCTGTAAGAACTTGTTGATGTTACATCAGAAATCCCTTCTGTGGGACTTATAAGGATTTTCAGGGTCAAAACTTTGCCTATTCACCCTTGTACAACAGCATGGTTATGAAGGAAGTGCTTGACCACTGTAGGGATTATTGAATTGTAGACCCAGAGACAACACACACACACACACACACACACACACACACACACACACACAAAGAGGAAAGAGGAAAGAGATGCATGTAGTTGGGCAAGCGAGGACACACCTATAAACCCTGAACTCAGTAAGAAGGAATAAGCACATCTGGAGATCGCGGCCAGCCTGGGTGACATAGAAAGACCCTGTCTCAAACAGCAGCAGCAGAAACAACAGATATTTCATCAAAAACATCAGAATGACAACTCCCTCCCAGGTAATCTTGCCATGTTATATATTTTTCCCAGGAAGCTTCTAAGGAACTTCAAAGCACTGTATCACATCTTTAATTCAAACATATTAACACAACGCTTCCACTAAAGAATATATAACATATTTATGAGCCATTTTTCTTTGTAAGAGTGAACAGAGTAGCTTACTAATGTATTGTGAAATCTGTATTATATCAGCAGGGTCCTTGTCAGGAATTTCTTAGCATTAAAACCCCACTGCCCTGTCTCTTTCTTGTTCCAAAGTTGAAGAGCATTCATGAGCTTTTGGATTTAAAGAGCATCCCATCTAAGACCGTACAAACGAGCAGAGGGAGGCAGACATTTTCCCAGATCAAGTATAGTTGCAATGAGATCAGACTCTCGAAAGCAAGAAAAGGCATGTGCACAGTTGTAACTTCCTTGCTAAATTAAAGCTGTTTTTAAAGCCAAATTCACTTCTGTGCTTCAGTTTAAACAATCATGCTTGTGTGAGGATGTAAGTATAATTTAAAAATGCCCACTTGTTCGTCACTGAGTAATTTGGATTTTTTTTTTCCCCTTACATTCCAAAAACACTGTAGTTTAGGATCTAAATGTCAAAACCACTGTACTTCACTGTCATTGCCACAGGGACGCGGCTGGGACAACAGTCGCTCCTTCATCTGTCACTCTTCGCGAGAATCATTAGCACATTCCATAAACAGCCGTTATTGGCTTGTTTTCTCATTCTTATTTTTCCTCCTGGATGAAAAGCGATCATTTATCTGGGTCGCCAATCTTAAAGTTTTCAAATGCCAAGCTTAGGAAGTCAAGCCTCATTGGGGGGAAAAAAGGCGCACAGCGCGGAGCATCCCTTCTGCTTCGAAAGGCGTGCTTTCCCTTGAGCCAGAGCAAAATGGCTGTGGACCGCGGAGCAGGCGGTAACACTTGACTTTTCATAGGCTTCCAGGAGACAGAAGGACTGGGGTTAGATGGTTTCCTGAATGTTTGCCAGTTATATCTGCAACATTAGAGGAACAGTTTGACAACATTCCTAGAAATGTCCTCTGGAAACAAGTCTAAATTTAGAAGAAATATTTTTGCTAACCCGTAAACAACAGCTTTACACTAACGAGTTGCATATAAATCTCCCGGTTTGGGTTAATCACGACTGATTATGGGAGAATATGCACCTTTACATGCCTCCCCATTGCATTTGCAGTGTGCACCACTGTGATTTTGGATTTCTTTAAATCCTGTAAAAAGCCACTTAGATTTAGCTTCTACCTGGTTCTATCAAAAATTTAAAATGCCTGGTTTGGGAAATCATCTTTTTGTAACAGTCATTTGGGTTTAGAATTTGAACTCGTCGATGCAAACACTACCTGATGCAACTGAATAATCTGTGATGTAGCAAAAAAATTAATTGCAAACAAGTGTGAAAGACAGTAACACATTTTAGATCTCAGTTGACAGACAGCTTACCAGCTGCTGCTGGGTGCAAAGTTTCAGTGAATGTATGATTCTTGCTCTTGTTGTTGTTGTTTGAAGCAAACAGAATACAAAGTCCTTGTTTAATGTCACAGTTAATGATTAATTTTTAAGTGACAAATCTTTCCGGCTACGTCCTCTCTGTTCCCCTCCCTGCTCTGATAGGTCTTTAACTTTGAAGTGGTCGATCTAATAAAACCAAGGAAAAAAAAAAAAAAGCACAAAGCCTCCTTCAGGGACCAAACTTCCTTCTGGAAGCTTTCTTTTGTTCCAGATAGGACAATCCATCCTTACCCCTCATTAGTTCTAATAAACTCAGACAGGTTGCTGCCCTTCTCAAAAGACTTGCTTTAAGACTATAACAAAACTGATGCCTACACACATCAGATGAAGTGCGGAATTTAGCTACCTTCTGTTGAACTCAGTTAGTGTGGCCTGCCAGCTTCGATTACTTAAAGAAAGAGAGAGAGAGAGAGAGAAAAAAAAAAAAAACAGGAAACCTTCTTTAATAGGTGAGAGCATTTGCCTTGAATTGCCCAGGTCAGCAATCTGACTCTCAGGTTGTCTAACCTGCTGTCCTTATAAATAAAGTTTTATTGGAGCACAGCCATGCTTGTTCATTTGCATATTTTCTAAGGATGCCTCCCACTACAATTACAGCATTGGGTAGCTTCAACTTAGGACAAACGGCCTACAGTGACTAAAATATTCACTGTATGGACGTTTACAGAAAGTCTGCCAGCTCCTGGAAGATGTATACCTCTCATTTCTGATTTTCACTTTCACAGAGTAGCCAACGAGTTAAAAAAAAAATCACATGGTGCAGTTGATAGTAACATCTTCTTGTTGACGATGATGTTAATTACTCCCAATCTTAAGGAAGCAAAGGCAAATCATTTCACCCAGGACTTTAAAAAATATACCGATATGCAAATTGACATGGTTTTAGTTTTGCCACAGCCTCAAAGGACATTTAAAAATTCTCCCCGCTGAAAATCACATCCTACTCAGTTAAAGAGATTTGTTGCTTTGATACGTGTGGTTTTTTTCCCTTTAATTGCTGCAGGGATTTGAATTGCGGGTGGAATCAAACGTTAAAATTCTGAGCCTTTTGCAAACTTGTCATTATGCATGCTATAGGCAAGTTAGTAATTTAGTTATGCCAATGATTACGATAAGATACATCATTGCTGCATTATAATGCATAAACAGGTTTTATGTTCTTCTGCATAATATTAGAAACTCAGATTTATGGAGTCACAGGGCTGTTATCATCATCCAGTTTTTAAATAAGGTAGCAAGTGGTGATTTATGTCACATATAAAGAAGTTTCCTTGTCAAGGTGCTTGCTGATCCATGGCATATAATTTGGATAAATGATAGAAGCCTTTGATGGGGTCATTAGGAATTATTTGCATTCACGGTTTCTTAAAAAGTTGTTTGTTGCTGTTGTTATTAATCTCAGGTGACATTTGCCTAGTCTTTCACAATACATTTTGGTTCTTTAGAATATCCACTACAATAGTGTTTACATCAAAACTTTTTAAATGAATATATACATATACATATACATATACATATACATATACATATACATATACATATACACACATACACACATTTCGTGGGTTTATGATAAAACAACACACAGGAAGGTGCAAGTCTCCTAGGTAAGGAAGGCAAATTCATTTAGAAGTCTTGCTCGAAAGCAACTTTCTTCTTCTCCTCCCCCTTCTCCTATTCCTCCTCCTCCTCCCCCTTCTTCTCCTCCGCCTCCCTCTCCTCTTTCTTTTCCTCCCCCTCCCCCTCCTCTTCTTCTTCCTCCCCCTTCTCCTCCTCTTCCCCCTCCCCCTCCTCCT
>NW_021620314.1:1109336-1125454 GCF_004785775.1 Grammomys surdaster
CTCCCCCTTCTCCTCCTCCTCGCCGTCCGTCTGCTCTTGCTTTTCCCCCTCCCCCTCCTCCTCCTCCTCCCCCTCCCCCTCCTCTTCCCCCTCTCCTCCCCCCTCCTCCTCTTCCTCCCCCTCCTTCCCCCTCACCCTGGCATCCATCTGATCAGATCTGATCTAATCCCTAGGATCCAACTGACTTACAGGAAATAAAAAGGCAAAGGAGCATGTTAACTGCATACTGCGGCTGAACTTCCAAAGTTCACATTGGTATTGCCTAACCAAATAAATGCCAAGAGGACAAAATCAAGTAGAACGCATAAAGACAACATTAGGCAGTTATAATGGGTTTGCCTTATTTGGGTCCAGATTCAAATGAACAGTTAAAAATATATCTGTGACCTTTAAGAAATGTTTAGAAATTGGAGCCATTACTGGATGCATGACGAGAGAACTGCTCTTTGCTTTTGGATGCTATCAAAGGACTGTTAGGGTTGAGATATGGTTGTAGCTATGTTGCTATTTCAGATGACTCTTCATCCTTAGAGACTCGGCTGCAGTCCTGATGCAGAGATGTGTCATGCTCAGGATTTGTTCAATATCGAAAAGAGAACTGAGCACAGTGCTGCCTGCGTCCAGCCTAAGCTGCTTCAGAGGATAAAGTACAAGGTTGAAAGGATAAATAACGGCTGGGCATGGTGGCACGTGTCTTTTATCGCAGCACCTGAGAAGCTGAGGTCCAATGGTTGTAAGTTCAAAGCCACCCTAACTACAGAGAGAGACCTTGACTCAAAAGAGAAATGGGGGAGGAGACGACTGAAGAGAAAGGAGGGAGGGGAAGGAGGAAGAGAGAGGGAGGAAAAGAAGAGGATGAAAGGCTAAAATTAAAAAGGAGATAGAACAGAAGAAATGGCTCGGTGATTAAGAGCACGGGCTGAACTGACACTGGACCAAAGTTCAGTCCCCAGCACCCATGTGGTACCTCACAACCATCTGTAACTGCAGTTCAGGGGACCTGATGCCCCCTGCTGGTTCTTGACAACACTGCATGCACACGCATACACACACAGGGCAAAGACTGGGCTCGGATACACATGCAGGCAAAACATCTATAAAATAAAAATAAATAAAATCTCAAAACATAGTAAAAAGCAATAAAGGAATGTGAAATGGCTCAGGCAGTAAAGTGCTTTCTTTGGAAGAACAGGACCAGAGTTTGGTCCTCAGAATCTACATCATAACATTCATTCATTATCCAGCACAGGCGAAGTAGATGTAGGTAGATTCCTGGGACTTGTCGGCCCCTAGCCCAGCTTACACAGTGAGTTCTAGACTGGTGAGAGACCTGTCTCAAGAAAAGGTAAGTAATATCCAAGGAAGGCCACAAAGGTTTCCTCCAGCCTTCCTTCTGTGTGTATACACAAAGAAAGAAAAGAAAAAGACTTCAGGAAGATAATGTAGGAGAAGATGGCCTCAAAGCAGGAGTTTCGCTGCGTGATGTAAACATTGGAGCTCACTACACAGTCTCTACTTTTGTGTATATTTAAGTTTTCCACAATAAAAAGTTTAAAATATATGTGTGATATAATATACAACAAGGAGTCTCTCTGTCACTAACACTACTAGTCATGGCTAACAAAAAGAAATAGCTAAAGAAAAGTTTGTAGATATAGAATCAATTTCCAGACTAGTCCAAAAGAAAAATTTGGCTACATGGTTAGAAGTAATAACACAGAATGAGAATCAAAATGTAAACTTTGCAGGCTGGAGAGATGGCTCAGAGGTTAAGAGCACTGACTGCTTTGCCAGAGGACCCAAGTTCAGTTCCCAGCGTCCACATGGCAGCTCACAACTGCCTGTAACTGCAGTTCTACACAGATATTTATGCGAGCAAAACACAAATGTGCATAAAATAAAAATAAATTTAAAAAACTTAAATTTTGCCTTAACCTCAAAAAGGTATAGGCTTGCCAGCCCAAAAGATACAGCCCTATAGGTTTATAAACCTAACTGTTCAAGAGGCTGAAGCAGTAGGGCCACATAGTTCAAGGCCAGCTTGGGTGGCAGAGTGGATTTAATCCAGGCTGGCCAGTTCAGTGAGATGATGTCACAGAGTTCAAAGGTAAAGTGAAGGTTCGCATACAACTCAATAGTAGAGTGCTTGGAAGCATGCCTGAGGCTGAGTGCTACTCCCCGGGATGGGGGTGATAGAACGGTATGGGGGGCGGGCAGAAATGAGGCGCACGCTTATCTTTTCATCCAATGTGACTTTGTATTTTGTCTTTAAAACCCCAAATCCTTGTAACTTTTGTTCAAATAGGACCTCGAGTGTGCGCATGCGTGTGTGTGTGTGTGTGTGTGCATGTGCGTGTGTGCACGCATGTGTGTGTGTGTGTGCGCACGGTCGAGACTTACGTCAAAGCCACCCACAGAGTAACTTGCTGTAGCTCTTCACTCCACTTTCCACACTCGCATACCCTTCCCAAGCACATGAGGCTTTCTAACCACACTCCTCCTTGAAGCAGATTGTTAAAACTTACCTACTGTGGAAGCTCTCGTTTCCCTCATACAGTTGCGGGACATGGGATCTGTAATGATCCATACATAATTACACACACACACACACACACACACACACCACACAAACATACACACACCCCACCACCACCACCATCACCACTACCACCACACCAAAAGAAGTAAAGTTCCGTGTCATTAACAAGTCAATTTGTTCTCAGCAAGGTCAACTGCGCTCAAGAGAAATTTTTAAAATTTTATCTTTAAACTGAATTGTGAACCAAGTGTGGTGATGTGTGCCTGTAATCCCAGAACTCGGGAGGCAGAGGCAGGAGAATGACTGCTAGTTAACTGCCATCTTGAACTCTGTAGTGAATTCCAGGCCAATTAGAGCTACGTAGAGAGAAAATGTCTTCAAGTAAATAAACAGTATAAATTGTATCACGGCAGATTGAACACTTGCAAAGGAATAAGAAGATGCCCACGGACCATGCTCCAGAGTAAAATTAACAGGGAATAGAGTTTTATAGTGCCTTTCTTTTCCCATTATTTATCTCCTCTTGTGAGCCCAACTTTTGGACTTCTCTATTAATTGTCTGACCATAACTTTGATTAAGTTGTAAATGTCCTTCTATAAAGAAACCATAGGAGTTAATACAAGTGCAAACCGTTGCAACCAGCAGCTGGGCAGCCATCTGCTCCCCCACCTCTGACACCAGCCAGATCCCAACCCGCCATTCACTTACTCCGAATTTCACAGAAATGTTGGAGGTCTGCCTTCCCTCCTTGGAATCTCTCCCTGTGCTGTTTCCCCACAGTAATCTTGGAGTGACTGCCTCTTTCTCTCTTTACAAACCTGTTGCTGTATCCCCACCATACCCTGCTGTACCGGAGCCAACAGCTCCTCCACCTCATCTCCAGGCTCCTTTCCTGGAGACATTCCCATAGTCTATCCCAGCAGCAGACATATTTCTTGCCTCTGTGAAGACCCATATCCTCCTCTCCCTAGAATACCACACACCAGTACACACTCATGCATATATTCACAATACACATTCAGAGGATTTGCTTCATATACACATGGTAACCCCTTGATGTCTGGCCCAGAAACAACATCCTCTTGTCTAGGGAGTTGTTCCCACCATCCACATGGCATGGCCCCTGCTGTTGATCTATCACACTGTCTGGTAATTTGTTAGTTAAATGTCAGCCTGCTATTTTACAAGCTCCCTTAATTCCAGCAGCTGTATTTACCTTTATGTCTCTAGTCCCCAGACAGCATGCAGTGTACAATAAACCTTCAGCAAGTGTTTGTTGAATGAATACATGAATAATTGAACATTATAGTTTAGGAAACCCCTTGCTGATACCTTCTGCAATGGTTTAATCAATTACCTGATGGATATGGAGTCTTCTGTGTATTGTACTCTGAGCAGGGATGTTGGATTCAAAACTAAGCAAGGGACGAAAAAGCATCCAGGCTTTGGGAGGGAAGATAGCAAACGTGCACTTGTTGTTAAAGTGTTCAAAGTACAAAACAGAACTGGAAGTCACATCTGAAAAGCAAACAAAATGTTCTATAAATGAAATCGAGAATAAAAGGGAGTTTGTAGAGAATGTGTCAAACTTTTTAGTCAGATGGAAAAAACTGAAAGTCACTGCATCTTTTTTAAAAAGATTATTTTATTTTATGTTGATGAGTATTTGCCTGCATGATTACCTATGAACTAGGTATGTAGTACCCATGGAGTCTAGAAGAAGATATAATGACATCTGGAACTGAAGCTACAGGCAGTTATGAACCCATGTGAGTGCTAGGAACTGAACCTGGGTCCTCTACAAGAGCCACAAACCAAGACATCTTACCAGCCCCAAAAGACGAAAGTTAACCTAAAGATGCTGAATGATGAGACTGTTTCTGAACGAATAGCTTACTATCTTTGTGGTGAGAATCAATCCGAAGTGAAGAGAGGTTCACTCGGGCTCCTGGTTCCACAGGGTTTACTCCATCCTTGGTTGACTCTATAGCTTTGTGCGTATGGTAAGGCAGAACATGATAAATAACAGTGCACGGTGACACAAAGCTGCTCACCTCATTGTAGCCAGAAAACACCAAGACAAACTTCAGGGAACAAGGGCCTGCATCTCCTCCAAAGGTGTACACTCAACCATTCAACAGCCTCCCGTTAAGCTCTGCCTTTTAAAGGTTCTACCACCCTCTAATGTTACAATAAGCCAGGGACCCAACTTCTAACACATGGACCTGGGAAACACATATTCATCCCATAACACTACTTTTTACTACCCTTTTAGCTAATGTTTAAAAATGTCTTTCTTAAAGTTAGAAATATGAAGATTTTTCTTTTTTTTTTAAAAAAAAGCTAACTTGTGGCTGTAGGGATTGCTCAGTGGTCAGAGCACTGGCTGTTCTTGCAGAGGACTGAGCCTGGACTTCATTTCCCAGCAACCACGAGGTGCTTCACAACCATCTGAGCTTTTATCCAAGGGATCTAATGCCTACTTCTGACTTCTTTGGCCACTGCGTGAATGTGCGAGCAAGCTTTCATGATCACAAAACAAAGTTAATTAAGTCTTGAAGGATATTAAGAATGTTGTTCTCCAATTGCCTTACTTAACAAGGAAACAGAACCAGAAGGTAAGTCTTCCTCCTCCAACTCCACAATTGTAGCCACAATAATATTCTGCATCAGATTCCAAAAGTCAAGGGCCGTGGCTCCATGCGACACCTCACTTGGGCTGGTGCCCAGCAGCAACTTAAAACTAAGGTGGAACAGGAGAATCTAACTTTTTAATTAAAGCACAGCATCTCAAAGCCATGGTGGGGGTTGACATGATGCAACTTCTTTCTAGTGCTCTGAATGTCATAGTGAGGAAATTCAATGACATATAGGTAGATAGTAGGTATAACTGTAGGTGCCTATAGATTGTGCTTTGGGTAGTAGTCACTCTAGACACTGACCCTAGTATGTGAAATGAAGAAAAGAAACAAACAAAAAAAATCTTACTGACACTAGAATGACACACTATTATAAGCTCACTTCAATATTTTCTCTTCTGTGTTGATGCTTTTACATACTATTTCTAGGTGAAAATAAAGATGAATAGCAAACTATATATTACTTATCTGAGACAATAAAATCACTTCAAAAGTATTTGAAGTGCAAATAATATGTAACGCTTATGTGTCACTCTACAGACTTTTTTTTTTTAGCATTTGACATATTTCTGGTTCATCCTGACAGAAAATAAGGGATGATTTTATGTAATACAGTCTTTGCTAAGGTTTGCATTGGTAAATGAACCTGGTATAAACATAATTTGTTCAATCATTCAAAGTTATTACTTAATATCTTCTGTGTGTAAGGCACAGTGTTGCATCAACAAAATAATCATCATAGTTTTGAAACCCACATGAATGCTGGGACTAGATAGCCTCCTTCTACCTGTCATATTTAGCAACTACTTTTATATTTCTGAATAATATTTGAGCTCAGACTACAAATGAGTCCTTTCCATAACCAGTAATTGCAGAAACTACCTGTCTTGTCTTTTTCACCATGTGTCACATTAAATGAGGTGGAGAAAAGATCTAGTTGGCATCACCTTAATGGGATGCTTGGGACCTAAAGTACCCAGTTATCTTTATCTGATGGTTGGATGTCTCAAGTGATATGAGAAAGACAGGAGAGAGAAGCATCTCCCTAGTCAATCACAAACTACCACTCTAAAGTCAAGCTTTCTACAGGACCTGGAGAGATTTTATTCTTATTCAAATGATAGTTTGAAAATCAGGAGGCATATCAAAAACCCTATTTGTTTTCTAGGCCGATTCACATCTAAGTGCTTCTGTACATCACCATTCCAGATGAGAACCACAAGACAAAACAGATCCAGCAGGCTTCTTTTCTTGGAGTTTGACCCAAGTGGTGACTATAACTTTGGGGTAAAAGTACTAAAGCCACTTTGTATTGCCACTACACCAAGAGGAGACAGGGACAAAGCATAATGTTGAAGGAGACAGGACAGATGGTGACTTATCACCTATTTGATGTGAAAAACACCTGTCATGGCTATGAAAACATCTCTACTCTCTGTTGCTGAGTGTGTGTGTGTATGTGTGTGTGTGTGTGTGTGTGTGTTTTCCCAGCAAAGTTTGGCAGTAATGTTAGGGCTCACTTTAACAGTCTTTGCCCCTGGTTACTATTTCCAGACTTTAGGTTTGATAATTAGTAAGATGTTAAATATAAATCTAGGGCTTAACCTAGAGGCAACAATAGGTAAAGTTTTTGTGGAATAAATATATCTTTGAAAGAAGAAAAAAATCATCATAGCAACAATCATGCTATTAAAAAACATTTTGTACAGCTAGACCTGATGGTGGAGTGGGGAACCCCGGACTAGAGAACAATCTTTCATGTTGAAAAGGTATTTTAAATATAAATATATATATATATATATATATATGTGTGTGTGTGTGTGTGTGTGTGTATATACACATACACATATATGTATGTATATATAATATATTATACATACATATATAATATATAATATATAATAAATTAATATATTATATATTATATATTATATATTATATATTATACATACATATATTATATATTATATATTATATTATATATAATACATATGTATATATAATATATAATATATGTATTTTATATATTTTATGTATAATACATTATATATAATATATATGTATTTTATATATTTTATATATATTTTATATATAATTATATCATTTATATATTATATACGATTATATATATTTATATATATTTACATATTTATATTTTTCTCACTCTGATGAGGCTTTCAACTTCTCTAGTAGCAAGGGACCATCGTAGGGGAAACAAGAGTGTGAACAAGTCAAGGAGGGCACAAATGGGAAGAGCATATTCTCTCTTGGAATATGTTTGCTCCCTGGAAAGGAGTTCAGCTTTCATGTATTGACCAAGCTTTGCAGAAACCTAATCATTCTCCTAAGGGTGTCAGCTCAGTATTGTCCATGTTCATAGCCACGTTATACAACATTGATACCTCAGGGAATGAGAGTACTTAGATTTAGGTCCAAAGCTTACACCTGCCCGTGCCCAACTCTGCTGTCCTCAGAATGCTTAACGTCTTCATGTTTTGTTTTTATTAGGAATAACACAGAAGTGACAGCAGGATCTCCTCCAGGGGCTTTGGGGAGTAAGGCTGTTACAGTGCACAGTAGACTGAATTATCTAGGAAAAGAGTGATAATTTACAGTCTTTAAATTAACAAATGGTTGACCAAGGGACAGATAGATAGTCACTGTAATCATTTCCCTGTGCTCTAAGCATGCACATGTACACACACACACACACACACACACACACACACACACAATACAGTTTAAAAGCTTAAATGAGCTGCAGAAAGTCCTAGATCTATTCCTGTAGGATTTATTCTAATATGCTGTTTGTTTTCTTCCAGGTAATAATACATGATCTAAGACACTTGGGACTTAAGCATAGCGTGCTTTCCTTAAACAGCTCACAGGCAGGGCTGGGGGATATGGCTTAGAGGGTAAGAATACTTCTTGTTTTTGCAGACAACTCAGGTTTGGTACCCAGAACCTATATAGAGGATCACAACCATTTGTGATTGTTCCAAGGGTCCTCTGTGAGCACCAGGCATGTACATGGTATACATGCAGTCAAAACACTTGTACACAGGAAAATAAGTAAATCTTAAAATGGAAGGTCTCACAAGAGTAGATAAAGGTGTCTGCTGCTAGACTTGATGGTCCAAATTTGATCCCTAGGACCCACATGATAAAAGCTGGGAACCAACTACCCTGAGGTCTCCTCTGACTTCCACACATGACCTTCTTATGTCCCAACACACAGACACACACACACACACAAACACACACACACATGCAGGGAGAGAGAGAATTAATCATAAATGTAAATATAATTAAAACTAATAACGGAATCCTAAGAAAAGCATTTTAGATGACTTGCTTAGAGATAGTCCTTGACTCTTCACTATCAGTCATTTGTCCTCAGGTCATCCCAGGTCTGTCCAGGTGACTTTTTAGTATTCATGATGTCATCTAAGATTCAAGTGTCCAATCTTTAACACTGTTGACACCAAGATGAGTCCTAACCTAAGAGTTATTTATAGTACTTATAGTGACATTTGTAGACCGATGTAGTAGAGGCTGAAAGGGTATATTAAAATCATGATTAGGAATAGTCCTTACAATATTACAGGATAGTTCAGAAAAGTATCCTTGGGATTTAACGCCAGTTCTCTAAGCACTATTACTTAGTAGTAACAATAGTGAGTTTTTATCCTACACAGTACACACTCTACCAAAAGGAGGGATGAGGAAGTTTGGCGATCTATCCTGACTGAAAAATTGGGAATATTTTTTATGCAGAATATACAGACAAGATTAATCTTGTACTATAGTCTTCCAGCTTTTGAGTGCTTTCTCTTGTGAGGCTAGTATGTAGCCATGCCTGGGAGAACAGCAAAGGCAGGTGACACCATCCTTAAAATATGTACCAAATATGGAGAATGGATGCACCTGAGTGGCCTTAGAAAATGGCTCAAGGAAACTAAGACTAACCACACATGTCACTTACAGCTATTCATGGGCACAGACTCAGGTTGAGTTATGTGAACTATTGTTAGAAAACACTGGGTACAAGGCCATGAATAATTTTTGAATTCTAAAGAACATGTCAGTAACGTCCGCCTTTGCAACAAAGCACTTCAAAGTCAAGAGTAGGTGGTTATTATGTCCCATGGACAACGTGACTATCTCAAGAACATAGTGGAGGAAGTGGCATCACTTACCACACTTTTGTCCTTTGTACCTCCACTGTTAAGAAATAAATTATTTTTCTAAGAAAAAGAGTTGGTTATATGAAATTGCCAGATATAAGCTAAATGCTTGAGTTGGAAATGCCACCTGTGAAGTTATAACCCTTACAAATTGTTATCAGAGGTTCTAAAAAAAATCGATTTTAAGCTTGTACATGATCTCAGAGCAACATAATTGTGGCATATACAGAGCCAGTGATGAAAAAAACCTAGGATCCTGGAGAGTGAATTGAATAAATCCGGGCTATATTGGTCCAATTTCCATAATCAATCAGTTTTCGGTTTTTAGGCTCAATGTACTTTTTCACCATTATTAAAGCAATAAATAAAACAAAGAAAAGCATAACTGTGCCTTTAAAAATCTAGTTTGTGTAAAAAAAAGAAGAAGAAGAAGAAAGGAGAAAGAGAAAGAATGAATGAATGAAAGGAAGGGAGGGAGGGAGGAAGGAAGGAAGGAAGGAAGGAAGGAAGGAAGGAAGGAAAGAAGGAAGGAAATAATACATTATTATCTGTAAAATTCTGGCAACTATTTGGCTCCCATAAATATCTAATGTTTGATTCTTAGTGCTGGAGATTCCTGTGCTCCTGAAAGGAGAATTTTATGGATTTATAAAAGAAATTCATGTCCCACCCCAACCCTCATTTCTCAATAATTGGGTGTATACTGCAGTCAAGTCATAAACAGAAGATAATATGCCATCAGACAAATCTGGTCTCTCATTTCTTCTCTTAAATAATTGAGGTGATGCTCTCTTCCTCATAGGCCTTACCTGAGGCCTGAATACAATTGGGTCCATGAAAACCCATCTCATATGTAGCATTCAAGAGGAGAAGCGGAAATGGTAAAAGCTGTACCTGTAAAGAGTATGAATCAGATCAAAGGGAAGGACCTGAATTAAACAGCTCACAGCATCAGGAATGATGACTTCATTCATTGCTCTCACAAGCAGTTGAGTGCTGCCAATGAGTCAAATCATGTGTGTAGAAAGATGGCCTCATTAGGATCACTCTTGCTAGTGAAATGGACATAATTACGGTCTGGTGACAAAACATAATTGGTTGGCTCTGCTGTCACATAATTCTTTCATTTTTATTTTTCCAGGTGTCTTTTACTACCTCAGCTTTCCTTTGATTGATAGCTGTATTGGTTCCTTTTCTTATCACTGCAAACAGATATACAACTAAAAGCAATTTAAGAGGAAGGGTTTATTGTGAACCACTCTCTGAGTGACAGGAGACAGTCCATGATGATGATGGAAAATGCATGATGACAGAGGGATGTATGGTGGTGAGTCCATGAGATGGCTGACTCATGTCTTCACAGGTCAGGTAGCAGGAGACCGCTGGAGCCAGAAGTAGGGGTGGGACTTCAGGGCCCACTCCCCACTTACAACCACCTCCTACGACATCCCAACCTCCTGATTCAGTGCCATTGGCTGGGACCAAGTGTTCAAACACAGGTCTTTGGAGGCCAATGCATAGTCAAGCTTTAACAAGACCCATGCTACTCTTTCATAACATACAGTATCATGTATGTTAATATGGAATTGAGCTAATAGTTTAATTTTTAAAGAAGACCCATGATCTCTCCATCTCATGGATTTCGGAACACACATCCCTAAAATTTAGCGTTTTTGAAATTTGATAAAACAGCAAAATCAGAACATTTTCTCTCTCCTTCACCAGGCCTGAAAAGGATTCTCTTACCTTCCTCTAAATGAAGTCATAGGAGGCTCGTGAGAGAGATGCTGCTGTCCCTGCACCTGAAGGAAAAGAATGTCCCTAAATCTGTAGACATGCAGGCATAAAGAATCTGAACAAAGCTTTTGCTGGTACCCTCAAGTTTACAACCAATCGCAACCCTTTTATGTAGTTCATGACCAATCACAACACTTTTAGAAAAATCACATTTCTATACAAGATCTGTGGTTTATCCAATATAAGTATAAATAAATCCTTTCTTTGGATCTGATTCACCTCCAAAGACCTGTGTCACATAAAACATATCAGCTAAATCATATGCTCTTGATTATTTGTGCTTTGTAATAATGAAGAACCTCATCAACAAATTTAACAATAAGCATGAACGATATTAATATTTCTCGTGTATAAATTTTAAGGGAACATCACAGTCAACTTAACTTCCTACCAATAAGAAACAAGAAATACATATGAAATATACTTGTATTATTTTTCACACAGTTTATATTAGTATAGTATGAACCCAGTTTGAGATTGAGCTGTGTTGAACTTAGGATTCAGCATGTCTGGGCCTATGGGGGAGACTTAGCAGATCAGTCTCACATGCTTCTGTTTCAATCACGGACTAGAAGTTTTTTAAAGTCATACTCACCTTAATGAATGAGAGACATAAACGTAGGCCTTTAATGAAAAGATGGTGTATTGGGTTGTAGAAACTACAGGAGACTTTCTATCACTCTCATGTTCTTAAGGACAATCATGGGCCCATGGCTAAGTTCTAGAAAAAGGAACTATAATAAAACTATGCATAAAGCTCAAAAGACCCATCGGGTACGCAACCACTAAGAACAAATAAACAACTAGCCAGTAGTGCTTTGACATTTCTGCAAGAGCACAGCTCAAGATAAATACCAGAAGTATGGATGCAGGAGTCTAAGGTTTAGAAGCTCCACCAGCATCTGCCATCCTCCCTGAGCTCTTTGGGAAGACAGAACACCTGCAGTGTGCCACTCAGCAGCATTCCCTTGGCAGAGTAAAGCGTCACAAAGAGAAGGAACCATCAAGGGAAAAAAACTGAAACGATTATGGAATTTCCCTGTAACTCATCCCCCAAGTCAATATGGAAGATGTGAACTGGTTGGAATTTCCACACCTTGGAGCCAGTGCAACACTTTCGATTCTGCTATAGTCATCAGAGTTTGCTCTCCAGGTGTGACGGAAACAGTGAACAAGGATTCAATGGACATCTTACTTCGGAAGATTCCAGTTCCTGGGCTCAACTTTTCAAAGTCATTTCCCTTCATAATAAACCATAGCTTGGACAGTGGATGTAAGCGTTACATTGCTTGCCTAGTATGCAGGAGGTTCTGAGGCTCATCACAACATGGTAAAAAAAAAAAAAAAAAGATAGTGGATGATTTAATTAAGGAAACTAACCATACCATGAACATCCAGAAGACATCTTGTTCTTTATGCTGGAGAGAAACATTGTACAATCCAGCCAAAGAAATCAACTCGAAGGATTAAAATACATTACATTCTTTCAAAGTAGCTGTTTCCAGGAATTGTTAAAACAGGTAGAGTGGGGGCAGAGGTGGTGGCTACCATCTGTAATCCCAGCACTTAGGAGGCTGAGGCAAGAAGACCGCAGCAAGATCAATGCCAGCCTGGGCTAAGGAGTGAGTTCCAGGCCAACCAGAAGTAGGCAGTTCTGGTTTATTTCAGTTTATTTCTGCTTCAAGAAATAAGCAGAAAACAAAGCAAAAAACAGTTGTCAAGGGCATGAATGTTGGAAATAAATACATGGGGTTACGTGTTCAAATGCCAGCTGAAGCTCTTACTGCTGACAAACTGTGAACAAGTCTTCTAACTTCCTGTGTCTCACTGTCCTTTCAAAATAAATGTCTTGTGCTTGTCTAATGTGAGTTAAAAAGGGTGAATGTGCTTAATGCACTTAAAACAATGTCAGGCACATGCCTGAATTTAGCCTTGGAAAAATTAACTATATGTAATTGAGCATGACCTGTCCCACCAATGTTTATAGAATATACCCAAGTGAGGAATTCTTGATACTGACCATCTAGGAAGAAAACATGCAAGATTACCATTCTTAAATCATTGATATTCTCAAAATTCTTCATACCCAAATACTCATAGATATTACATTTAAAAAAAAATCTGTTCTAGAGCAGTTAAAAGCACTGCTGGATTCCCAGTAACCATGTTGGGCAGCTCACCACCCTCTATAACTCAAATTTCAGGACATCTGGCAAATTCTTCTGTCTTTAATGGGTATCTGAACACAGACGTTACACAGCACACACACACACACACACACACACACACCACAAAATAAAATAAAACTTCTAATTTCCCCACAATCAGCTCTGCTGTTTGTATTTTCTCTCAGTGTTGCAGACAGTACTTCTAACGATCAGAATTTTATCTCAATTTATATACTTTGTTTTTAAGTGTAAAAGCTGAAATACTGGAACAATGGTTTCCAACACTATATTTTAAGGAGTATATGCGTGGTTTTTCATAGTAACTTACTATCTACAGCATGTTGACATGTAGATAGACTTCAAGCTGTAGTAATACAAAGCACTGGCTAACTCCCTTTAGAAATCAGCTAAAGTGGTGATTCCTGCCACTCTGATTTTCATGAGTTTAGATAATAAACTTAGTCTTTGGAAAAGTGTGCTAACCTTAAAGTTATTCTACTGTGTTCTAAGAAAAGCGCTACATGGTAAATCTCTTTCAAGTAGAGATCTCTGGAATTGAGGGGGAAAAAGAATCTATGAGTTTCCACTGTTCTGATAGTCTTAAAATTTTCAGGAAATAATAAATCTCAAATCATGAATGACCGATGTTAAGATAATTTTCAGAGTTTTATCCCATCCTTGGTCACTTAGATCCACGAGTTGGATCCTGACTGTGCTATATTCCATAGAAATTCACTGACTTTGTGAATTGTGTCCTGCTTGGAGCAGACAGCCTCTCAGATTCTTAAAATGTGTATGACAATTCTGATATACATGGCTTTATTGAAAAGTGTATCTACATACTATTAAATATGAAACATACACATTTAAAGACCATTCGTATTTGCAAAAGTGAAGTCTGAGGTGCTGTGTCCCTTTTGGGCCCCTCTCAAAGCCAGCTGTCAGTGCATCCTCAGGAACTCACTCTCTTTGAGAGCTTGTGGTGAGAACCACCAGATATGTTGTGTAATACTATATTATTAGTGATATTATATAATATTATTAGTTGTATTAATAGTAATAGGAAAGTGTTCCACTCTGTGGTAGAAAGCCTCTGGAGAAGAAATTAATCTCTACAGTGTGCTACATGGGGGCTACTTAGTTTGAACTCTAGAACTACTGTCAAGTAAATAGTTCACTATGTAAACAAAACTGATCTGTTGCCTGAAAAAGCAATTTTAAAAGAAATGTCCTGGGTTGGTGAGGTCATAAGCAAATGGGAATCCTGTGTACTTCTGGTCAAGGTTTCAATTAACACAACCTCTCAGAGGTAGCACATGCCAGCACATGGCACAAGGGCTTGGCAACAGAGGCCTCGAGTCCCAGTTCTGTTTCTCTTACATAGTGATTATATGAGTTTGGTCCAGGTTAACGCTTTTATTCATCACCTTTAAATAGATATAATGATAGTAAAAAATTAGGAAGATGGAAGCACAGAGTTCAGCACACTGTCAGCATTGATACAGTTGGCTTCATTCTTGCTTTTGTTTTGGGTTTGGTTGTTTGGGGTTGTTTGGTTGTTTGGCTGTTTGTTTGGTTTGGTTGTTTGGTTGGTTTTGAGAAGGGTTCTCATCCAGTCTCTGTGTAGCCCAGGCTGACCTAGAATGACTGCTTCTCTTGCCACAGCCTCACAGGGGTCTACGCCACCGTGCTCAATTTGATTAGTCCTTTTAATAGTGTGACTTTCCAGTCCAAACCAAAGCTCTTAAACATTTGCTTCTAACCCAGGAGTTCCACTTTTAGGAATTCAGCCTTAGGAAATAATTACTGACCCCCACAATGATTTAACTACCAGAACGCTATGGAATTCCAGAGTCCTAATTCTCAACATCAGTGTGCACCTTGAACCCTTCAGCCAGAGCCAGGAGGGACAAACGGTCTCCCCAGTGACCCCAGACCAGATGGATGGTGCCTTCGCCTTTCTAAGTGAAACCGAGAACTTAAAGATGTTATTATGGCTCCTTGAAGACCTTATGATCTTAATTACCAAGATGATATTATCAAGAATGCTGGGAATTCAGGGAATAAAAACGTGTTTAAAGTAATCTGGAAGCTTTTGTGTAAACTACAAGGTTGAGGGTTTTCTCATCTCCAGTGAAGAAATGTTTCCCGCTGACTACAATAAATTAATAAGATTAGACGCAAAGCACTGTTTACTTGGTGAGACTCTCTAAACCCTATGTATTAACATCCACTCGCCTGTTTGATAAACACACAGATTCCTTTCTATGATAGCTGCTAACTCAGAGTCCTGGACAGGGGTGCAGAAGCTTTGACTTTTCTTAAAGCAGCAGGAGGAAGGCAGGCCGAAATGAATTTTTGCTTAACAGAGATGAAGGGTAGGAGTCCATCCAACGGTAGTCACAGGTCTGCTCAGCTCTGCCTTGGCAATGTTGGTAAAGAAAAGCCAAACTACAGATGATTTCTTCAAAGGAAAAGCTAAGACTCCGCTGTTTTCGTTCCCTCTTCTGTCTCGTAAGAATATACCAGGTCATTTTACATATGCCATCTATGTCTGCATCTGTTTCTGACTGTGGACATTTGCAGGACTTGAGTGCTGGGTTTGTTGCTAGAACGTCAATCATAAAGAACATACACATAAGCATTCCACTCTTTGAGGGGCACTTTCTTATAAACTCTTAGATCCCTGACAAAACGGAACAGCTGTCCAGTCTAGCTCTTGCAAGGGTCCTCTCTCTCTCTCTCTCTCTCTCTCTCTCTCTCTCTCTCTCTCTCTCTCTCTCTCTC
>NW_021620314.1:1125464-1160464 GCF_004785775.1 Grammomys surdaster
CTCTCTCTCTCTCTCTCTCTCTCTCTCTCTCTCTCTCTCTCTCTCTCCTCTGTTCATGGGAGTAAGCTTTGAATTTATTGTCGCAGATGAAAGCAGCCGAAAGATGGACTTTCAGAGGCAAATAACTGCCTGTTCTATGGCAAGCCGTTCTATAGAGCACAGGAATCTCTTAAGGCTTCCTTCTGTGTTGTCAAATACTTCTCGGTTAGACTGGAGAATCTGATCATTTCCTAACTTTCATATTCACAGTTAATTTCAAAAATAAGGATGTGAGGACATCTCAGTGACCCAGACTCTAAGATTCTGGAGTTAATAACAGGAAACAGAGCTTCTCTGTGGTGAGTTCCATAGACAGACACTCAGAAATCAAGTGTTTAAGAATGACGATAGCTCAAAGACACTTCCAGTAGATGACCAAGAGGGATGTACTCACCCCAGCATACAGGAAATTTCTTTTGTGTGTATGTGTTTGTGTTCATCTATATACAAATGCACATGTATGCTTGGTGGCATGCCTATCTATGTGTATGTGTGTGTGAGTCAGAGGACTAGCTCAGGAGTCATCCACTCTGGTCTTTGACACAGATCGTTCACTAGGATCTAAGGCTTGCTGATTAAGCCAGACTGGTGGCTAGTGGTTCCCATGGATCTGCCTGTCCTCACCAATGCAGTACCGGGATTACATGTGCATAGTACCATATCGCTCATATTCTAACAAGGATTCTGAGATCTTGAACTCAGGTCTTCATCCTTGTTAGGGCAAGCATTTTCCCAAGGGAGCCATCTTCCTAACCCTTTTAAAATTTTCTTATTGACCACTGACTGTGTATGTGTGTGTCCATGCCTTAATATTCCACATTCATTAAAGGGTACAGGGGAGACAGCTCAGTTGGCAAAATCTTGACTACACCAGGACCAGAGTTTCTTTCCCAGCACTCACACAAAAACCAGACATGGTGGCACACACTTTCAACCCCAGCATAGGGAAAGCAAAAAGCTGCAGAATCTTTGGGGCTTCCAAGCATCTAGCCAAGCCAAAGCAGATGTCCTAGGAAAACTTCTTTTCAAGTAACAAGATGGATGGAGCCTAAGGGACCACATCTAGGGTTGTCATCTGGCCTCATGTACATGTACATACACACACAGGTTTGCACACACATAATACATATGTAATCACATGCACGTCCACATATCTGAACATATACACACACACACACACACACACGGGTTTGAATTAATTACAGAAGATAAATTTTTTAATCAAGACACTACTTTTCTTTTAATTTCTAACATCTAAAACCTATAAATAAGAAGTAAGAAACTATATTTTTATTCATCCTGGTTTCCAGGCATAGACTAGTTCCTCTCTTATATCTGTTTTTTTTTTCCATCCACATACTTCCACATGCAAACTCACCACATGTAAACAGGCAAGATCTTCTGATGAGATTTCTCCAGTAATGGAATTTCCTCTCTTTCCTGTAACCTACCCTGTCCACATGCTTTTCAGACTCTGCTGTTCCTGATGTTTTATAAAGGACATTAAGTGTCTATCCAGTGTTTACTTCTCTCTTCCACAAGGGCAGGAGGCCAGATTCTTAGCCTAGGAGAGGGAGAGATACTGCCAGGAATTGGGGATGTAAAAGAAAGAGAAGATTCCCCACAAGATCATGAACTTGAGAATCCTGGGGCAGAGATGTCCAGAGAGAATAGAAAAGATAGGTGTTGGAGTTAAGGAGCAAAGTGGATAGTCAATACAACTGTTTAGAAAATACATCCAAAGCTGGGCAGATAGTTCCAAAGCTTAGACTCCTAGCACCTGCATCTAGAGCTCTCTGCAACCCCCTGGGGAAAGACGGGAAGGAACATTTATCTCATGTTCTTACTCAATCCTCTGGGCATTCTGTGGAAAGACATTTTGTTTTCAATGATTTTATTAACCCAATAAACTATAGTTCTTATTAATTCAAAATGAAATGAATTTAATGTTCAATGTGAAGTATAAGAGGTTTTTTTTTAAACCCAGAAAATAACACTTTGACATACATGCATTTTTTCTATCAAGAGTACATAATTGTAATTAGAGCCTGTCTTGATTTAATTGAAAAGAAATTCTGTTGCTAAGCACAAAATGGGAGTTGACATAGCAGCACAGGAAGTAAGGAATGAGCAAAGGCAAGCCAAAGGTGTATGGACAAGCCTGGCTTAACTGGGCTAGGTTTACCCAGGGCCTGCCTATCTCCCTGCTGATGGAGGTGGAAGATAAATAGACACACTTTCAGTGTTTTGTATTAGGCATGGCTGAGAACGAAGTGTATTGGCCTGAATTCTACCCAGCATTTTAAGGGTGTGACTGTAGCATCTACCCTGCTAGAATGGTATTGCCCGCTAACTCAGAAATCTGCTACAAATTCCCACATCTCTTTATACAGAGTCAAGTGCTGTGTGATAGTCATCTGGACGTTCTCTCATACTTTTGTCCTCCCCATCTTTCAGCTTCTCTATGTACCTCTAGCCACCTCATGAATATTCACTCAATCCAAAACCAGGATTCCTACTAAGTCTTTCATTTTGGTCTGGATAAGAAATTCACTCCCATGGTTTCATTTATAACCTTCATATCCCAAACACCTCAACCCAAATCTTCCTCCAGGGGTTCCCTTGTGAGTTCAAGACCCCAGTACTCAATTTACACTTAAACACTCTCTTGTACATCCAGCAGTGGCTTCAAACAGCAATATCAACTATTCACTGTCCACTGAAGGCTGTGTTCTCCTGCGGAGAACAGGCCAATACTGACTGCCACAGTCACCTAGCTTAGAAACCCAGGAATGAAAATAAAACAAAAACAAAAAACAAACAAACAAACAAACAAAAAAACATGCTGTCATAATAGAATAAATCTTCACTCCACTAATTCTAGCTGCTTTCTCCAGGAACAACAAAAAAAATCATCTTTTGCCTCTGCTGAAGCTTCTAAGTGGTGTTTCTCTTGTTTCTTTCTGTTTTCTTTAACTTCGAGCTCAAAGATCCAGAATGTTCTTTTGAGAAATGCAAAGCTCGCTGAGTCAATATCCCACCTAGTGTTCTACAGTAGTGTGTCAGTGTTTTCCAGTCACTCACAGGTCCAAATGTGAAATCTCTAGGGCTTTGTAGAAAAAGGACTCCTCTTCACCCATAAGAGAAAGCTGCTCTTCGCTTTCCTTTCCAAAATTACTTACAACTCATTTTCTTCTTCACTCATTTGATGGTATCATGCTCTGACTTATCTCCTTGCTTACCTTCTATATTGTTCTTTCAGCTTGAACTTGGCCTGACCACTTAGTGGTAATAATAGAATTTGTTGTGAAAAACAAACAGAAAAATAGTGATTCGAATATATTCCTCAATACTCATTATTCCTCAATACTCAATTCCTCAATACTCAATATTCATTAATTTGGAACAAATTCCCCAGTTCAGTATTATGATGAAACAGGGCTTTGGCTGAAGGCTTCAAGTTCTTGGGTGGGGCTAGCACTATATAAAGGGCAAGAAAAAAGTAGCTGTGTCTTTCTGATGACACTGGTTGTCAACCTGACAAGAAGAATGATGTGGACACCCATGTTGAAAGCAGCTTTATACACAATAGCCAAGATATAGAAATAATCTAACTGTACATAACAGAACAGTGGATAAAGAGAGGGTGGTAAAACTGAACACAGGAGAGCAAGAGTGTACCAGGGAAGAGGGATAGAGAAAATGGAAAAGCAGAGATCAAATGTCAGAGTTTCAGTTACAGAGAATTGCCAGTTATTAGAATTCAGTTATCAGAATGGATCTAATAAGCACCATGAGGACAATAGTTAATACTGTTTCATCATTGGCTGAACATACAGGAAGAGAATAAATTGTTACATGCTCTGTCTGGTAAAGGCCAGTTGATAGAGATGGCAACTTGTTGACATCACTACTTCATTACGTAACAGACATCCAAATATCATGTCATAAACCTTACATACGTGCAACGATAAAAAGAAGAAGTAATTGGATACACAATGTAACACTATACAGTCTGCCAAAACCAAGAAGCCCTGTTATTTGTATCAACTGAGATGAGTGTGAATGTCATGTGTGAAGTAAAATAAGTCAGACGCAGAAATATAACTGCTTGAATATTTTCTATAGAATCTAAAGCAATCACAACTATGGAAACAGCAAGTGGAATTGTGGGAAGATATGAAATTGAAGAAGAAATGAAAAGATGTTGATCAAAGAGTTTTAGCTATTCAAAAAAACCAAACAAGTTCAGGAGATTATTAGTAAAACATGATGGTGCAGTTAATAATGTGTCACAACCTAGAAAATTACTATAAGAAATTGTAAATGTTCTGATGACAAAAGAATATGTGTGTAATGTGCTAGGTACGTTAGCTCTCTTTCTTTAATCAGTTCACAACCTATGCATCTATCTGAACGCCATAACATAGACTGTAAATATATGCATCTTCTCCTTTAACAACAACAGTACCTTAATCAAACGTGGTGTGTTCAGGAAATGTGATTCCCCAGCTGTCTGACTAGTGACATCCTGGAGAATGGTGAACTTCCTTTGCCAAATCTGCGCTCTCTATCATTATAACAGAACCTAGAGTCTGTTGACTATAGCGATGTGGGTGGCTAAACAGAATAGATAGATGACCTAGATTTGGGCCAGTAAAAGTCTGGGCCTTGCTGCTGTGTAAAGAGCACTTGCTGTTCTTCCAGAAGACCCAAGTTTGGTACCCAGAACTCATGTCAGACAGATCAACTCCCACCCCCACCCTGCCCCCGACACATAAACACACACACATACACACACACACACACAGAGTAATTTCAGCTCAGGCGGATCCAATTCCTTCTTCTGGTCTCTGTGGGTATCCACACAGGCACATATATAAATAAAACTAACTTGTTTTAAAAGTCTCCTTGTGGGTTTTGCCAAGTGATTAGTCTGATTTGTTTCATTTAGGTCTTTTTTTTTTTTCTTCTGGTGCTAGGGATAAACCTTATGCACATGGTAGGCAAGCTCTATGCTTTTCACACTTCACCTCTACCCCCAGAAAATCTTGTTTAAGGAAAACTGTCAGTGGGCGCGTCATAATCCTCTGCCTCATTATCTTTACCTCAGTTTTCTATGTGGTCTCTTGGGTGATGCCTAAATACATGGTAGAATCAACATTTTAGGGCTAAGGAAGAAAACTGATGCTACCATTTGGAACAAAACGAGATCTTGATCTATTAACATTAAGATGGAGAACCTCTTAGCTCTGTAAAGCTCACTGTCTTGCTCATTGCCATGTGTCTCACACAGTGTCTGATGCAAAGTAGGAACAATAACTGTGGCATGGGTAGATTAACAGGTAGATGAAATAAGGATGGACAGAAAAGGAGGACATAGCCGGCAGTAACAACAATCATGGGCTTCCTTCAAACTCAGCTTTCCTCCAAACTTTAAAAGTTGTATGTGGGTTCTGTGAGTCTATAACTACAAATATAAGGATATGAATATCTAATATTCTCTAATATTTAAGCATCTCATTTGAAACCTTAAGATGGCTCAAAATAAATAAAGTCCATGCATAGAGAACAACTTTGATCATTAATATTCATGCCCAAATGAGTTTATTGAATAATCTACTCACAATTCGCTTAAAGGACCCTGGAATAGTGGGGCCAGGATTGCAGACAGATGTTCGTGGGGAAAACAAAGTCAGCTGAGGGAATGGTAGATGATGGCCGAGGTATATTCTGGAATATATCAAGTGTCCCAGTAGCAGTGTCTTTTCTGACCTCAAACATCTGCCTTAGTTCATACCAGACAGCTCTCCAAGGGCCTCTGGGTATAATTTTTTAAAAATCTCCTTTACATGTGAAATTTTCCCAGTATTGGCATAGCCACAGGGTGATATCATTTGTGTTAACTGAAGAAGAGAGTTAAGACCACACGAAGCACTAATACAAGACAGGGATTGAATTCATGGCTGAAGCTCTGGTAGAAACAACTTTTGTTGAGTCAGCCTAGGATACCATGCTACAAACAACACTTACTGGGGCACGTGCTGATGACAGTTATAAATAAATTTTTCCGATTCCTACAAGTCCTGTATTAGTGTGCGGTGTGGCCAGATTCTCATTTAGAAGAGCAGCAACTCAATTCTGAGGGTCTTCCTATCATGCCCTAGTCACCTGCAAAGTGTTCACCCTTTTACAACACTATGATATATAGGGTAAGATTTTAAGATATGCATGTGGGAGGAAGAGGGCAGAGACATCTGAGGCTATAGAAAGCAGTTCTCAACCCGTGCGTCTCAACCCTGGGGGGGGGGGTCACATATCAGATATCCTGCATATCAAATATTTGCATTACAGTCCATAACTGTAACAAAATTACAGTTAGGATGTAGCAACAAGACAATTTTACGGTTGAAGGTCACTACAACATGAGGAATTGTATTAAAGGATCACAGCACTAGGAAGGTTGAGGACCACTGGGCTTTAACCATATGTACAAGGGAAGCGGAAAAAAGATGGCATCGTCTTCTGAAGGATGTAATTCAACTCACTTCATAATGATGAAAAAAGAAAAAACCAAAGTGGATGTTTAATGAACGTCTTTAACAACATGGGCATTGCTTGGAATCCCAACACTCAGGAGGCTGAAGCAGAATTGTAAGTTGGAGTTTGGTCTGGACTAAAGGGAATAACCCTGTCTCAAAGAGAAACAGGCCGTAATAAAAACAACTGCAACAAATCAGAACTCACATGTCACCGAGTAGGTATGGAATGAGAAATAACAAAGAAAGGGGAAAAATATGCGTGCCTTTGATGCTTACGCTTACATTTTCAAAAGAATCAAAAGACAGAAAAAGCAAAGGATACTTTGTTTCAATGGTTAAAATTTACCAATGTCTCAAACACACATTGAAGAGTTGACAGTTGATATAGTGTTGCTCTAGGCGTCAAACATGAGCCAAAGTAAATAAGACATAAAAATTGGAACTGGAGATTTTTTTTTTTAAAGTACTTCTGTTTGGCTTTAATGAATGGAAAAAATTCTGAAGTCAGATAATTGAATTTAAAAGATATGCTGTTTCTCTTTTTGTTTTTTCTTCTTAATTAAAGGAATCTCACCAATGTTCTTCATGTACTGAGTGGCTGTGGCAGTTAGCATACCATGTTAAATACTGCGGTCTGTGACTCAAGCAAGGCATGTAGAGACAACCTTGTCTTCGACACTTGAAGCGCTGTGAGTAGGAAAGGGGACAGGCACAGGCAGGGCAAAAGCAGGATAGCATTTCTGTTCTTTTTGGAGGAAAATAAACAATTTAGATTAGGGACAAAGATTAAAAATATACTGAAAGATGAATTAAAGGCCGAATGAGGCCATGATAAACATGTGGCCAGAGAGGAAAATACAGCCTGGAACCCAGTTCCAGCCAGTCATCCAAGGTGTCGGATTGTGGACAGACAAACCCTAGCAAAACTCCTTCCTGGACTTCCGCCTGAAGGTGACTGCAGAGAACAAGTCAATCCCAGGGTAGGGGACAGAGGATGGGAAATGGGAGCTGGCTTCCCACAGCTAAAAAGAATGCTCATCAATGGGGTTGTCCCAGCAGCCAACAAACCAACCGTGTGGGAGAGCATTGCCACAAGTTAGGTCCAGAGTAAGGTTCATCTGTATGGGCATGATATTTTCAAAACACTAATTCAAGAAGCAGTACACCCTAAGAAATGTATAGGCTTGTGTAAGCAGAAGCCCCAGGGAAAAGCCAGGACACACACACACACACACACGCACACGCACACGCACACGCACACTTCAGATTCCAACTCTAGCAAGAAGCACAAGTCCATGTGGTTCCAATGAGTCCGTTTCCTTGCATAAGCCTTGGACACACAACTAGGCCGGAGGTAGAGAAAAGAATTCTCTATGTCGGAAGCATACTCTCTTCCACGTTTCCTCAATCTCCCCTAAGCCTAACCAGCCCTCTTGGAATGCTAGCCTCCTGTGTAAATGCCTTCCCTAAGCATGAACTTTGTCTTCTGTAACCCAAGGAACTGTAGAGAAACTTAACAAACTAAGGTTGGGCAACACGCCATGGGCAGGAGGTGGCTAAAGCTGTTGTCACTTCATTTGCCTCCTCATCTTCCCAAGAGAGCAGCAGGGATAAAGAATTATTAAGTCATCCAGTGTTAGCTGGGGCCCACACCTCAAACAATGGTGTAAAGTGCAGCGGAATCTTTATAATTATTCGTCTCATCTAGGAGGCATTTCCGGGTTCCTGGAGCCGCAGTTGGCCGTTCCCCAGTAATTACACCTCGGGATTTTAAAACTACTTTTACTGCAGTACTTAATGAGTTGGAATAAAATGATTTATTTTCATGTCTGTCTTCTCACTCAAGGATTGTTGAATTATGAGATGTCTATAGTATAGCTTATGTCTTTCGCATATTTCCTGTGTCCCCAAGTCTGTAAGTACTTTGTACTTGTCTGATACCATGTTTGTTTGTTTGTTTGTGTGTGTCTGTGTGTGTGTGTGTGTGTGTGTGATTTGTCGTCATATCCAGTATATTAGGTAGAAAAGTTGCTGAAAATGACTGTCACATTTTTGTCCTAAAATATTGGACTACCTTCAAATTAAAAAGCAAAGGAGCATTCACCATCCTTGGCCATTAGAAAATTAAAAGTGCACTGAGATTCTGGTTTATTCTAGTCACAATGACTGCCATCAAGAAAATAAATGATATCAAATACTGATGAGGAAGCGGAGGCAGGGGGATTATATGTAAACTAGAGTAGCTATTATAGAGGACAGTTTGGAGATCCTCCCACCTCCTTCCAAAAAACTCAAAAATTAGAAATAAAATACACTCCAGCTACATCACTCAAGGGTTTTATCATAGTTACCTTTAACTGCCAATGTGACACAGCCCAGAATCTCCTGAGCATCGATCAAGGGATTGCCCAATCAGGTTATTGAGGACATGTCTATGGGGGATTTTCTTTACTGTTAAAGTAGAAGGCCTCACCCACTGTAGGCAGCTTTGTTCCCTAAGCATATAGTCCTAGGCTACAAAATGCTAGTTAAACAGGAACCAACGAATGAGTCAGCAAGCCACAATATCCCAAAGGCTTGAATTTCTGCCCCAACTTCTCTCCATGATAGAGTCTGACCTGGAAGTGTAAGCCCAGTAAATCCTTTCATGCCTGAGGTTCCTTTTGGCCTCAGTTCTTTTGGGCCTAGTTTTATCACAGCAACAGGAAATGAACTAGAACAACTATATACTCAAAGGATTCTAACTTAGCATTCCACAGGAGTACACTGTATATCCATATTTGCAGCTGTGCTGTTCACAATAGCTAAGAAATTTAGAGGGGGAGAAGGAGGGGAGGGAAAGGGGAGGGGGAGGGAAAGGGGAGAGGAAGAGGGAGAAGGAAGAGATATGCAAAATAACCCTCAAAAAAAAAAAAAAGGGAAAGGCCTGAAGCTTAGGAGTGGCTTAAGGCAAATCACATTCCTTCAGGGAAGAGAGTGTCTGAGTGCTGCTGGGCGGTGGTGGTGGCGCATGCCTTTAATCCCAGCGCTTGGGAGGCAGAGGCAGGCGGATTTCTGAGTTCGAGGCCAGCCTGGTCTACAGAGTTCCAGGACAGCCAGAGAAATACAGAGTAAACCCTGTCTCAAAAAAACGAAAAGAAAAGAAAGGAAAAGAAAAGAAAAAGAGAGTGTCTGAGTGCTGAGGCTGTTACTACTCTTGGAATGAGAACTTAATTTAAAAAAAACCTAAACCTCCTGTAAGGAAGGAAGATAGGACCTTCTGTAAGGTAGGCACTGCTTGGGAATCAGCCTGGTGCAGCATCAGGTGTTACTTGAAGGAGGAGGTGGAATCTAAGGTTAGGAGAGAGCCGGGAAGGAAGGATGCTGGGAGACCTGAGGCCAGGCTTGGTACAGTGAGCAGGTGAAGCCACGCCCATCTAAGTTGCAGTGGGAAGTTTACGGTCTGCTAAGTGTTATCCCAAACCCTTTTCTGGGTGCATCTCAGGGTCTTGGTTCCTGTCATTTTCTTCAACCTCCTTTCACGTTGGTGGTTTAATAAGACTTGTGTTGACATGTGACCTTAAAGAATTGTTACTGCAGAACCTTGTTTGGAGGCTTGAGGCAGGAGAGGCAGCCATCCAACCACCTGCTGGTTCCCAGTGGGCATTTGTTTCCTGGTGCTGCTCATCTGAAGGATAAGGCAGAGAACTACAGAGAACAAGGGGCTGCCTTCCGGGGAGCCAGAACAAGGAGAGCCAGGACAAGGGGGTGGGGGTGGGGGAGGGGCGGGGCTTCCAGAGAGCTTAGAGAATTTTAAAAAATTCAAAGCCTGATACAGAAAGTCAAAGAAAGCACACAAAAGAGGCAGTCTGATAGATACATGGACCACAGTCACCCAGGCTCAAGGAGCTTAGAAAACACCAGAGTCCTGGTATCCACATAAAAGAGGGTCTAACAGGGTCCCCTTCACCTAAGGAGTGTGTCTATCAGAGTCCTGTCCCCACATGCGTTCTACAGATGTAACTATAACTCAGTAGTGATGCTTTTAGTCAGAGTTTCATATTGAGTTTCAAGGTTAAATATACTTCATTTTGTTAAAAAAAAAAAGTTGATAAAATTGTAAGTTTATTGTAACAATACTTGCTCATTTGGACAAAAACACAACCTTGTTTCATTGTGGAAGAGTGGAAGATAGGCATCTGTAACTTCTTTTGTATGAAGTAAACTTGTTAGTAAAAGAGTTATAGATAAAGCCCTCAGTCTTTAACGGGATGGCTCTGGCATTTACTTCGGAAGCCCCTCATCAGAGATCAGACTGCCTTGCTTTCTGTAGACTTGTGGCTTCAAGTCATCCTCAGAATATGCTACTGACAACAATTTTATATGCCAATTTGTTTCTGGCAAGAGATTGTCTTCTAAACCTCTTTAACGGTTCCCTCATTCCCATTAACCTCCAGACAAAACCGTTGTCTGAACAGAACTGTTCCTGTTTTGATTTCTACAAATCACTGTGCAATAGCAACAAATACCTGGCTGATGATTTCCCTCACACAAATTTGTTTGAAAATAATGAATGTCATGCACCTAATACTCCGATGAAACTGGCACCCTCTTGCTGGGCTCTTTCCACCTGCATTTAATCTTTGTGCTCCTTTAAAGACAAAGGAAAATCATTTCTATATAGCAAGTATGACAACCACTTTAACCTGAGACAGAACAGTTAAGTCCTCTCACTTCTTGGTATACACACACACATACACACACACACACACACACATAATCATTTTGACTATTAAAATAATATAGCATAAACTATCAAATCAAAATGTAAAGCTTCACAGATTCTAATACATTGCACTCAGGTGTGTAATATTATGCAGGCTGACTATCTGAATGCGTGTTTTAATGGTTGCCTATCATGTGAATTCCATCTGGTTTTGTTGGTGATAGGAAACAGAAATGCACGCCTAGTCTATAGGTTCCATCTGATAATTATTAAATCGAATAGATTTTAGAAAAGAAACAAACACGTTATTCTTGTTTCTAAATTGGTAAATATTTTATAAATTACCAAACTCAAGTGCAGACTTATGTTGTGTGTGTGTGTGTGCATTTGTGTGTGTGTGTGTGTGTACACATATATGTGGGGATGTCCCCTGCTAGACAATCCATAAACTAGTAGAAGAGTCAGCAGAGATAATGGACAGAGAGACAACCTTCACTGTGCTATGTAGCCAGTCAGACAGATACAGGCAGATTGAAGGTCCCTGAGGATGACCATTTCCTTCCTAATTACCAGCATGTGAAACCAGGACCTGAAACTGCAGGACTCTGATTACCTGGTCAAAGTGTGACTTTGTAAATTGCCAGGAAGATTATAAGATTAGTATCCAGCAAAAGTCTTTCTGAAGAACAAAACCCTCTATTGTCCTCTTGGACAAGACTTTATTTAAATAGGTCTGTCAATCACCTGGAAAACACCCTTCAGAAGGCTGACTGTTGCAGAACCTTTAAGAAATAGTATAAATCCTCCCTAGACCTAGAGTTTTCCACAGTGGCCTTGGGCCATTGTCCACTCACCACCATGTGTGTGACTCTTCTATAGGGGTGCCCTTCATCATCACCCATGGCCACCTTTGGAGTACCTCATGCTATTCTATAATAAGCTCTACTTGTCTTCAACATGACACTCTTTGTCCCCTCTGAACTTATTTGACAGGCATCAACAAGGTTGGGGTGCTACAGAGAGGCCAGACTAAGATCCCGGTAACAGACATCTTACAATTATTCAGAAAGATACGTTTCATAGAGATTCACCATTTGTAAATAAGAAAGGTATGTGGATGGCAAGCACATCCTATGAAACGGGAGCAGGAAGGTTTTAATACTCTTTCAAGATTTTGGAACCAGTTAAGGTATATTCAAAGACGAGACAGACAAGGACGGAAAAATAAGAGGTGGTATTTCAACACAGAAGAAGCCTCGTATCTAGAAAAGGGGAGATACTTTGAAGCAAATTGAAGGGTGGGGGAAGAAAGAAGAGAGTATAAGATCAAAGGAGAGGAATTAAATGCCAATGATGCCATTTCCTGAAAGTGGTACGTTGTGGTAAAGCTATTGGCTCAGGCCTGAATTGATCATCACTCCCAAGAAGTCCCATGCAGTGACCTGCAGACGACTGTAGCCCTACAGTGCTGATAGTGACTAATCGAGACACTGACAGCATGGTCTACAATAATATAAGAGAGCTGTCAATATTCTGTCATAGAAGGAAGGAGGATCACCAGATTCTCACTTGAGATTTCTTCTGCCCCTCCCTCCTGCAGCCCTGCTGTACAAGGACCTGGGAGCTGGTAGAACATGGAAGACATCCTGGCAGTGGTGGTGCATGGCTTTAATTCTAGCACTCAGGAAGCAGAGATACACAGATGTCTATAAGCTTGAGGCCAGGCTAGTCTACATAGTGAGTCTCAGGACATCCAGGGCTACACAGAGAAACCCTGTCTTTGGGGAAACAAACCAACAACAACAACTTGGAAGGCTGACATGGCCACAGCCTTCCTGAGGTGCCACCTGTGTCAAGGTGGGACTTCTGTGAGTTTCTGTAATCCCTCCCCCATGCTCCTGTAGCTAAACACAATAAACTCAGTAGTTCCAAGCTGGACTTGAATAAAGATCACTACTTTGTTTAGTCAGTGCCCTACTTGGGAAGAACAGATGTTTCTTCACGTCTCCCCAGGAAAAGTCACACAGCATCACAACAAAAGGATCTTGTATCAAGAGGAGAGAAAGGATATATTCAGGTAGAAACTAAGCGGACACAGTGTGATTATGTTCTTTACAAAAGGGGGGCACTTTTGTTCTTCTCAACACTATGTTACGCTTAGTACAGAAAGTGGTGAATCTTCAAGATCTGGTTTTCTAGACAGATTTGCCTACTTCACATAAGCCCAGTTAGATTGACTAGATGTTATAAAGTGTGGCTAGGACAGAGAAAACTTTAGCCCTCTTACTGATGCCTCTTTTTTTTTTTCTTCACCAAATGTACAAGACAGCTAAACTACCATAGCAAAGCCCCAAGTATCAAAAGACAAAGATGACTGTCTGAGGAGAGTATTTTTTATCAGAAGATAATTCTACCTCTACTAACTCAAAGACTAATGTGGCAGGACATTCATCACCAGCTGCTCCAAAACAAAATTTTCATTTAAAAGAAAAAAGAAAGAAAGAAAGAAAGAAAGAAAGAGAGAGAGAGAGAGAGAGAGAGAGAAAGAAAGAAAGAAAGAAAGAAAGAAAGAAAGAAAGAAAGAAAGGAAGAAAGAAAGAAACCCTCCCTTCTGCTCACAATCCTTCAACATGCCCCATGAACATATCTCATGGGCAAGAGTTTGGTGATGTAGTCACACAACATGAGAGCCACAGCTCATTTGTAAGGAAGAGAAGAAGAACAGATTTGGTAGCAAACAAAATCTCTGCCACAGTGTCTTTAAAAAGAAACTCTTAATTGTAGCTTGTGTCTAGAGCACACTCTCCCAAAATTAGATTTCAGAAGTGGCTTTTCTCTTGAGGAATTCCCTCCAAGAAATAAACCAGGAGAGGAGAATTCAGTGACAAGCTTGTTTCTCAGGGCTGAACTGCAGATAACACCCCCCTCTATGGAAGAGCAGATAAAAGCCTGATAGATCATAGATGCTTATTAATTATTTACATAAGTAAAGCTTACTGTGCCTCACTTATGTGCTCTGAATCTTACCCGGGTGCAATTAATTAGAAATGAGATCAAAGCTACATGCTTCTTTTGATGTCCTATTTATATAACTTATTTCTGTCAGAAGAAAATAATCACAATGTCATGTGCCATGTGAATACAGGCAAGTCCTTTCAAACATTGTTTTGAGCTTCTTAGCTTTTTCTCACAGAGGAGACGTCCTGTGATGTGACATCTTGTCTATTCTCACTGCGTGCTGTTCTATACACACGCTTGGTGGTCTCTCCAGCCACTCTAGTCCTCTGGATTATTTTTGCTTTATTGACAAAACTTACCCGGTCCTTGCATTATTCTCTTCTTGTCCTTTGACTTTGAGTCTTTTCTTAGGTAAATAGCCTATTAGGGTTACGGTGTCACTATTTGCTAATGTACTTAATTTGTAGATTGAGTGATATTCATGTATATCCTCAGCTTGTATTTTGATAAGAATGAGGCTGCCCATCTCCAAAGCTGTTTAGACTTATTATTGGGTATTTGGAAAACCAGTTATTTCTAAGTCAGTTACCAGTTAATAATCTACAAAAGATTCTGAAAATAGCTGGTTGTAGCCAATAAAATTATGCCCTCTTAGTAATCTTCATGAAATTAGATTTTCTTCTGGCCCTGCTAAGGAGAATTACTACATTTGAGGTAAATATCCTACTCTTTCTAAATGCCTGGCACATCCTTTAAGACCCAGTAGAAATAGTGTCTTCCCAACTTGCATTGTCAAGACATAGTAAAAGGTAAAATCATAGTCGTTATTATTTTAAGGTCTTAAAGTGATTTCAATTTGGTGATTGAGCCAAGGAATAAAAAGAAATTAACAGAGGTGGCAGCAATAAAAGGTCACACCAATAATCCCTGAAAAAAAATTACTTTAAGGATTAGGAAAATTATATTAAAGCCTTCTACCTTCAAGGCAGAGAAAAGTATATCTCAATATTAGCAAGAAATGTAGTTTAATTGGGGAAAAGATAATTGATACACCTTCCTAGAACTCTAATTTGATTTTGTCCCTTTTCAATTAAAAAAATAGATGAGATTTTAAATTTTCACCAAGTCAACTGAAATTGTATTTTGAAAGAGGGTATCTAAGGGTGACATTAAGCTAGCTGTGCTATGTCCAGAACACGCTGCTACAACAGAGACCTTGACTTTCTTCAGAAGAGAGAGATGTCTTATAGATCACACACCGAGCTGGAGACAGACAAGTGGTCCAACTGACTAGACATGAGGCTGAGTGAACTTGTTCAGGTGCTCACACTGGAATGTCTGGGGATCTGAGTTTGGTGGGTAGCTTTGGAGCTGTCCAAGTTATCATGATCAGAACAAAGTTATCTTGATATAGAAGAATATAGGTAATAGCGGGGGATGGGTTTTATATGTTTGGTTTGTTTGTTTGTTTGTTTTACTGAATGATCTTTTTAAGCAAGTAGAAACGGGAAAAAATTTAGAAGCTCAAAGGGCAAGTTCTGTTCAAACTATGGGCTTTTACGAGGCACTGAAAATGCTTTGGGGGTTATCTGCATTGTGTAGACTTCTTCATGCTTCCTCTGCTGTATTCATACAACTTTGTAAATTGCATGCCATATCACAACATAATGAATAAGAAGAGAGAGAACGCATATCAAAGGGGTCCAGTGCATGCTATAGCCTTGCTTTAGAATAGACAGTTCCAAAGGGCACTAATTCCCTCTTAGAAGATGTGATCCTTTGCTGAAGCACAGTAGGAATTCATTCTTGAGGGTGGTTTCCCATGACCCAACTATGTTCCACTAGACCCTACTTTATAATGTTACCAACACGTACCAATGCTACCGACACAGAGGGCTGATTAGATTTAATTGCCAGCTTGACATAACCTAGACTTACCCAGGAGAAGAACCTCAAGGAAGGATTGCCTGCAATAGGTTGGGTGTGGGAATGTCTGCAAGAGACTGAATTATGTTAATAGATCTGGGAAGATCTAGACCACTGTGGGCAGCACCATTCCCTATGAAGCAGTTCCTGAACTGCAGCTAAGTAGAGAAAGGAGCTAAGGACAAGCAAGCAAGGGCATTCATACATTTATTTCTTTCTGCTCTTGTCTGTGGATGTGATGTGACCAGCTGGTCCAAGTTCCTACCACCTTGACTTCTCCACAATAACAGAAAGCAGCCTGAAATTGTGAGCTAAAATTAACCCTCTCCTCTCTAAGATGCTTTCAGTTGGGATATTTTTATCAGAGCAAAACATGACAACAAGACATTGATGGGAACCATATTCCCAACATATAAACCTCTGGAAAGCAAACATACTGAACATCCTTAACCCATTCTCATCTACGAAACTCTTGTGTCCTATAAGGTTACAGATTCCAGTAATTCAGATGCAGACATCTTTGAGATCATATTTTTACCACAAACATTAATAGAGCCATTCATGTTAACAGAAGCACAGCAGACATGTACAGAAAAAGAACATTTCCCCAAACCACAAATCAAAATTTAATGTGAAGACTGACATTGTTTTACATCCTATAAATTTCTTCAATAATTCATAGAAGATGGCTATATTCTCATCTATTTCTTCATTCTGTTGTCCCTCATAGGTTACATTATTTAACAGAAACACACTGGTATATATTTGTTTTAAAAAGATGTTTTTAAAGACTTTTTAGATAGCTGTGGGCATGCTCATTTAGTTTTGCAACAAAACTTGATTATGGTAAATTTTAAAAATATTTTTATTAATTCATTGAGAATTTCATATGATGTATTCTGATCAGATTCACCGTTTCCTTTCAGACTCACCCCACATTCTCAGCCTCCTAACTTTGTGCCTTCTTTTTTTTTTAATAACTCATTTAATCCAATTTATGTTACCCATATATTCTTGGATGTAGGCCATTCACTGGAGAGTGTCCAATCCACCAGGGCCAAGATCCTTAAAGTTAACTTACTCTCTGATTAAATTTTGGAACAACTTGACAGATCTGGGAGGAGGAACCTCAACTGAGAAAATACCACCATCAGATTGCTTGTAGGCAAGTCTATATGGAATTTTTCATAATTAATAGTTGATATGGGGCATTCTAACCCACTATGGGTGGAGACACATACCACCACCACTGTATCCTGGCCCTGGATGGTATAAGAATGTCACCTCAGCAAGCCATGGGGAACAAGCCACTGATTAGCACTCCTCTGTGGCTCTGCTTCAGTTTCTGCCTTCCGGTTCCTGCCTTGAGTTTCTGTCCTGTCTTGCCTACCTCAATGATGAACTGGGGGATTAAACTGTAAACTCAAATAGACCCTTCCTCCTCAAGTTGCTTTTGCTCATGATGTGTTATCACAGCAACAGAAACCCTAACTAACTTTCCCTTCTGAATGGCCACCAGCTTCCCATAATTCCTCGTTTAGATATGGGGACTAATGCCCTCTCTCCATGCTAGAACACTGACTGCTCCTTGGGCTGATCCTGTGTGGGTACCCACAGCTACTGTGAGTTCTTGAGGGAAGTGGTCCTGTCATGTCCAAAAGACAGTCTTTCATTTCTGTCCTAACTGACTTCTGGCTCTTAACATCTTTCTGACTCCCCTTCCACAGTGGACCTTAAGCCTTGGAGGCACTCAACAAAACAGCTTATTCCTGGCTGAGCACTCCACTGATGATTATGCTCCACACTTTGACCGGTTGTGAGCTTCTTCTGCGTTAACCACTACCTACTGCACAAAGGAACTTCTCTGATGCAGTCTGACAGCCTCACTAAGCCTTGTCATGTAGAGATACAAACTTAGAAGGCATTTCAATTCTATGTCCCTTTGTCTGAATACTACTAGTAGCTTCACACACAAACACACACATACACACACACACACCCCTCCTTAGGGTCTTCAAGCTCCCTTACCACGTATTCTTGGCAGAATTTACATTACCAGGTGAATGTTCCCTCCTGTGGAGCAGGCAGACATTAAATCCAACCCAGAAAGTAATTGAACACGGTAAATTTTTAAAGGTTATTGCGGTGTAGAACCCGTGACAGTATCATTGAACTTTTCATATTGTGTTGTATGGAAATTCACTGGTTCCTGTTGCGATTTAAATGCATCTTTTCTGCATGAACATCACATATTCGTCATTTGGAAAAAATGATGTACTAAGTTATGCATACCTTTGGAATTTTAGAAGGCGTATTACATGATAGTTTAAAGACTCAATACCAGTATCATGTCCATCAAAAGAGTCTTTAGCTACTGAGACACTGCCGATCTTATCCTGATAGATACGATGCTTCCACTTCTAATTTTCTTTTTGGTGCTTAAATTTTATTTCTGGCAACAAACACTGTCAGTTATTTTTTCTTGAAGTAAAAGACCTACTTCAGACATTTTCAAGTCGACATGTGCCCCGACTCAGTGTGAATAACTATAGTCTGCCTGTGTATTGTTTAAAAAAAAAAGAAATGATATGAAATTTAAAAATAAAGACTAAGTGAATTCTTCATCCTTGAATCTAGTTGCACAGGGCTTCTTTCCCAAGTGTTATCCTTCCCTATACCACGCTGTTCTGTGCTTATTTCTCATTGCTTTATATACACTGCCAAAAAGTCACTGTGGTCCTTTGAATAAGAATAGCCCCAATAGGTTCATATATTTGCATCCTCTGTATTGGTGGAACTATTTAGAAAGGATTAGGAGATTTGACCTTGTTAGGGGAGGTGCCACTGAAGGTAGGTTTTGAAGTCCCAGTAAGTCCTCCTAAGTCCCATCCTTTCTCTCCTTTGCCTCTCCATTGTTGTCTCAAAAGATGCTACTGCCCCAGCATCATGCTTGACTTCCTGTTGTCATGCCTCCTGCCATGATGGTCATGGACTAACCCTCTTAAACTGTAAGCAAGCTCCCAGTAAACTCTTCCTTCTATAATTTGTCACCCTTGAGCTGGTGGTCCTGTGGTATATAGGAAAGCAAGCAGAGCAACCACACGAGCAAGCCAGTAAGCAGCGCTCCCCCATGGCCTCTGCCCCTGGGTTCCTGTTTGAGATCCTGCCATGTCTTTGCTCAGTGATGAACTATGACACGGAAGTGTATGCCAAAAAAACCCTTTCCTCTCCAGGTTGCTTTTGTTCATGCTTTTTATCACAGAGATAGGAAGCAAAGAGGGATAGTGTCTTAAGATCCAAGAATATAAATGAGGAAAGTGTCCCTTGGGTCACTATCTTTGTTTGCTCCTTCAGTAAGTGCCTTTACCAGGGTTCATATGTCAGGAAGGTAGACTGGAAATGAAGAGCTAGCTGTGGATCTTTAGGCCAGTGATAGAGAAGTTAACACTAGTACCTCTGCTTGTTGTCTATTACTGAACTTAGTCTTATGACCACACCTAGTAACCGAGGATTAGTCTTATGACCACACCTAGTAACCGAGGATGATGGATAGCGTGGCTTCCGGCCACTGGGTGATGGTAGGGAATACAGCCACCAATTCGACCATCCTATGTTTGGTTAAAACTGGATTATTACTACTAACTAGGAAATAAACTTTGAGGAAAAAAAATGGATCGTGCTATCATATAACTGACATTTAGTTAGCTTCTTTTATTTTAGCAAAAATAAAAAACGTATTTAGAGGTACCATAGGTTATCAATGCAATGTGTATTTCTACTTTGGGTTTTTCTTTTTAATGTTTTATTATTATTATATTCAGTGTGTGTGTGTGTGTGTGTGTGTGTACAGTGTGTGCCACTGTCTAAGTGAAGGCCAGAGGACAACTTGCTAGAGTTGGTTCTTGGCAACAAGTTCCTTGAACAGTGAGCCATCATCCCTCTAGCTTTATAAATGGGTAGCTCAGGCTGGTCCCAAGCGTGTAAACTTCTCACTTCAACCTCTCAAGTGCTGGATTATGGGTCAATGTCTCAGAATCTAGCCTTAAGTAATTCATTTTGAGAGCTGAGTTCTGCTGACAAATACCCACTTCATATTATAAATATGAGATTGCAAACAGTTCATCTGGAACTAAAACTATGCACAGGACTCTGGGAAAGAAGGATGGGGAGTGACAGATCGGCATTTCCACTAGGTAGGACCAAAGTAAACCGAGCCACTGGATAATGCTAATGAAAAGGGAAAAATCTCCAAATGCTTCCAGCTAAGTTCCTCTCCTCTGGAGGTGAGAGTCTTTCCTATGGTGGCAGGAACATTTTTGTGGTTGGATTGCTGCTTCAACATCTATTAATTGTATACCATGCTGAGTTTCCTTATAACATTTCACAAAGCATAAATGTACTTTGACCGTTTACACTCCCCCTTTGCCCGTAACATCCCCTTCCCCGGTACCCTTCCTCTCCCCAGGGAGAGCACCTGCTACTGTCATGTCATTTTAGGCTCCCCATCCCAGCTCCACATGGAAATAGCTCGTGTTATGGCCATCTTTCTGCTTCTGGTTAGCATAATTTAACACTGTGATCTTTGAGGCCCTCCGTTTCCCTTAGACAAGGGAGAAAAAAAGTTAAATTCTCACTTCATGTTCCTTGTTTGTAAATGTTGAGAGATGAAAATCCCACCTCCTAACAGTATTTTGGTAGATTATCTTAGACAACCTATGTTATGCATTTGCTACAGACTACTCAATAAAGGCACCTTCAAAACTGTTATGAATCATGAGGACGATAAATGATGTTGCTGGCTAGGAACGGACGCTGAAGCCCCTGCCTTATCTCTGGTTTTTCAGTCCCAACATCTCTCGTTCAGTAACGAAGTCAAAACACGACAGGAGGAAAGCCCTCGTACATTCCCAAATCATTAGGCGAACATTTCCCAAATGAAAAAGTTCCCAAGTTCAAAGTTTCCTGTACCACATGGCCAACTTGTCTTATTCTGTGTCTTTGTAAATATGCTGAAAGACCCCTCTCCAGGTAGGTACAGAGATCACATCCAACGATCTCTTTCCACTGGGGTGGGAACCCTGGGAACCCGCTCATCAGGGTGGTCCAGTTGAAAACCGAACCAACGCGACGAGGGTTCTACTGAGTATTCCCTAACGCGTTGTGGTTTCCGAGAAGGCATTTGCAAGTTAGTGTTGGCTGGTCGTTTACTGCCAGAGTTTTGTCTGCTTTCCAGTCCAGAACAAACTGATCTAGGGCAGCCTTACTGAACAGATCCTCCTCAAACCCCAAGGCAGCCGTGGTCAATGTAAACAGAGGCAGTAGCAACCACCTGTTCGATAATTGACTAACACTGAAAACCTTAGGGACAAAGATAATTTTCTTCTCAGCTGCTGAGTTAATATGCAATTCGCCCGTGGCATACTGAATACTTTGATAAAGAGGAAAAATGCTCTTCATGAACTTGACTGCAGGGCTCTGGGGCCATTTTCCATAAGGACTCTAGGTAGGGCCAGGGGGCCAGGGCACAGAGACCATGCAAGTGAAGGCCTATCATTGTGCTGATTACAGGGAGATACAAGGAAGGGCACAGCCAACCCCACAGCCTGCCAAAAGCTCGTCTCAGCCCATCAAAGGGAAAGGAGACTCAGGGAGGCCAGGGGCTAAGCAGGCTGCTGTGATGATGCAGAAAGAATTGTAGTCAGTCCTGGTTCTGCCCTGACCATCTTCAGGACGGATCAATAGCCCATGGAGTTCTGTCAATCCCACAGTGATTCACACTGACCTTTAAAGGCAAGAAAGCATCACTCCTTCTGGTTAAAAAAAAAAAATCTGCAACATAAAAATTTTAAAATATTTTCTCTTTAGAAAAGAAAAAAAGAAAAGAAAAGAAAAAGCAAACTTGCCACTTGTCTGAGAGTGGAAAATAAGTGTTCCTCTTGACTGACCCTGGACAAGTAGTAGTGGAGTACAAACTACATCAAGTACCAGCATCCTCTGGGCCTTTCTGTAGCCCACTTTCCTGGGGGTTCTAGTGCCATATGTGTGCATGATTAAAGGTATGACACAGAGCTGTGGACAGACACAATACACACACACACGCGCACACACGTGCGCACACACACACGCATGCATTTGTGCTTGCACACACACGTGCATAGACACACAGATACATGCACAGATACACACACACATATACACACATGCACGGACCACACAGATGCATGCACAGACACACACAAATGCACGCACAGATGCACAGACATGTACACACACATGCATGCACACTCAAATGTACACACATGTGCACATGCACGCATTCAGGAAGTTTGTAGCTGCAACTTCTGCTGCCAGCTGCTGGAAAGAAGTCTTCAGGAGTCTACACGTTCCAGCAGCTGGGCACATGCAGCATGGCTGAAATACTAGAACATCACAGTGCACTGAATACTTAAACCTTGACTCCCCCAACCTCTTCTTAAGGTTGCTGAAGCATGCCAACATAACCGAAAGATAGCTTATTGCCATCTAAGCCACTTGTATAATAATATTTATTCAACATTCCATAAGTCAGTAAATAAAAGCAAACAGATTATGAAGTCAGGGCTCATGAAGGCAGAAACACAGAGTAAAGCACATTAGAAACATAAATAATTTAGAAGTGTTTACAACACCTCGTATTTTTCAGCAAAGTCTTAGGGAAGAACCATCCTTCATAATAATTACAGACCTCAGGGTTGATTTCTTTTCTGCTAATATCACCTTTATCCTTCTACTTCATTCGGAGAATACATCAAACCCATTTTCAAACACTGCGACAACTTTTATGGCCCCTTCCCCTCTCACCTTAGCTGAGTGTTTGCAAATTTTCTCTTTTCCCATAACTTGTTGAAATAAGAAAATTAGTCCAAGTAATACACTAATGACAAGATTCATTCAAAATACTAAATTGGCCAGACAGATTACCCTCCATTTCCCCCGCTTACGCGGCTTTACACTCTGGGAATATGAATCCAAACATTTCATTCCTCTCTCCTGCTTTATCTCCTTGATTAGAGTTCAGAATGCTTATTTTGCTCGACTCGTTGCTGTCGAATTATTGATACTCAGAAGCATCTAACACACAGCTTGTGTAGAGGCAGAGAGAGAGCCAGGGAATGGCTATATTTTCATCACACCCAAAACAGGAATCAAAGACTTCGAACGAAACTTTCATCCAGGGTAAAGATTTTTGTGTCAACACGCAATTATTTTGAATTTGAGAGCTCTTTCCTTTTCTTTTGAAACACTCTGCCATCTTTCACCACAGCGTGAACATTTCTGAGCCAGTTGAAATCACAATCAGACATCTTGCTACATACAGAAGACAAACTAAGAGTCAACTAATTCCATCCTGCATCCTGGTTATCTAGTTACCAGTAAACTCAAGTCCATAGGGTTTTTCAATGTTCCCTTTGTATTTAGAAACCAGTCAGCAGCCCCAGTAACACTGACCGTTATTATTACATTCATAATTATTGTGATTAAAATGATAACACTATCTGGTTTCTTCCAGGCCCAAAGGAAGGATGTTTGCTAAACTGGTAATCGAACTTCACTAATACACCAGTGGATGTATTAGATACAAACTACTTTAAACCATAGTCCTATCCTCAACCAGACCCTGTTATCTCTAATAATGGCTGAAACTTAAAACAGAGGGAATCTCAAGCTCGCCTGCAAGTAGAAACTCACCTTGGCAAATGTGCCAAATGTCAGGGAACAATCAAAAGGTTAAATGTTTAGTGATCCATACTGATCTTTAGTTTTTAGACAACATTTGGTCACCCTCTGTTTGACAGAGACTTGCAAATGCGTATCTCAAAGCACTGGCCAGTTTATGAGACAAAATTTACATTTCCTTTCATGGCCCGGCACATGGGATACTGTGTATTTTGTATGCGGCAAATGAGAAAAATTTTACCCTGGAATAATATTTGTCTCTCAGTCAGACTACATCAAACATTTTTAATCTCCCTTTGACATATACCATATACCTCATGAATAATTAAATAATGATTCACAATTGGCCAGTTTTTCCTCATTTTTTTTTAACTTTGCAAACTTCAAAGGGCTCTTGTATAGGTAAGAGGAGAGGCTGATGGCAAAGATCAATCAAAATCATCATCTTATCAGTCGTGTCTGGCTTTGCTAAGGAGAACTGCCGTCTTAAACCATGATGAGAGGGAGCCCAGACTGCAGCTTCAAAGCCTCAGAGCTTTGTTCACTCCATCCCATAATTCTAATCCTGCCACACCTGTCCACTCATCTACGGTAAAGTCTGTATGCAGTTATGTAAATGCATGCCCTGAGCTGGCCAAGACTGAGTCCTCCTGCTGACTAACTCTGTGCAAGTGGGGACCAGGGGTGCCCAGTGTGGAAAACATTGCCTCTATGCAGGAGTACAGCCTTCTGAGCACACACCAATATTCAGACAGTTTGGTTTGTGATAAAATCTGTAGTTCATGCTCTTCAGTAAATATTTTGTTGAATGATTTGGTTTCCAATAGCATAAAAACCAAGAGAGAACCACCATTAGAGCAAGCCCTGGTCCTGGCCATCCATTCTTTTCTTATTTAGAAACAAGAAGTACTAAGAAAAGGGTGGACTTGAATCCAATTACGGTAGATACTAAAACAAGAAATTCTTCAGAAATGGGTTGCAGATACTCATTTAATATTAATTATGGCATATTTGGCCTTCAAAAGTCATGCTCTTAGAATTTAATTATTTCTTGAAACTTTTGGATCTGATTTAATTTCCTTTGTATTCTTGCTTTAATCCATTGTTCTTAATAAAAGATGTGTCCAACTTTGACCAATAGAATTAAATTACTCTAGTTCAAATGTGAGCCAGCCTGGGGGCCACGTTCTGCTAGAGATGCCTATAGGGACTGCTGACTTTGGCATGTGGCTGCCAGAATATGGGCACTGTTCTTGAACTAGAGCAAAGGCAAGTTTAAGGTTGGCACCAGATTATATACCGCTGAGCCTTGGAAAAAGGATACCCTAACGTATGGTGCTTTGGCACACTGAGTACTTTGAACTAAAGGAACTTGGGGTGCCCTAGACAAAACGTCTCTCTTTGGACCTTATCCTGTTTCCATCTCTGGCTGGCTCCTCTACCTCTTCTGAAGAGAGTCAGAAAACAGAATTCTTCTCCAAGCTAGATCAGAGACACTGAAACTATGCCTTCACAAAGCAAGCCATAAGATCTACATGGGTTACCTATTCTACATTCTCTTCTCCCAGAGAAACCTTGTTACAAAAGGGGTGCTACTCAGTATCCAGGAGGAAGAACGCTCTCTACAGAGACCTAGAAGGATCTGGACATATAGGACTTGCTGGGATTGTGCCCTCAGTCCATTATCATCAAATCTTATACTTCTGTCTAGTTACATTTCTACACTGTCTATTCTTCAATTAATTGCAATATGGACGTGTCAACTCACTAGCTTCTGGGTTCTTGTCATAGAGGTAGGAGCAGGGTGACTGAACTTATCATGTTATTGCATATGTCCTGAAATATGTGTCCCATACTGTGCCACAAGAAGACATTTGATCATTAGAAGTAGGGTAGGATTGACTTCTCATCTCATTGACCAAGAAATGGATGCATTTTTTGTTGTGCTTTGCATGTTCTTTATTCCAGTTTCAACTAAAGAGGTGACTGTGGTCAGTGTTCTTCAGGTTACTACCCTGATGAGCTCATGATCACTTAAAGTAAGCAAAATGCTTCCAGAGTAAGGTGCTAGTGAAAACCATATGTGCTAATCTTAGGTCCTTGGGGTTTTTCTATCATTTCTGACCATTTTTTTTCTGGGTATTTCTTCCTAAAAATCTCATTGTCACATAAAACTTTGGTTACATGAGTCTGCTATGCTTCCTTTTGCATGGGAACACCAACCATGATCCTTGTGATGGATAAGAAAGGAAATTGGATCAGAAAGGATCAGAAAGACAGTGTCTTGTCTTTGTAGTATCATTCAAGTGCATTTAGTTCATTCATATAGAGTGCTTAGGACAGTGCCTGGTGCCAGGAAGAAAGAGGTTAACAAATATGGCTGTTATTTGTTCATGTTGCCCCAGTCCATAAGGGGAACTGGAGAAGCAAATTTCTGTCAGCACTGCTGAAACTAGGGAGCTGGAAGGGGGGAATCGATCTACATATGCTTACTGTTTTTACAGTTAGTTCCAAAGAAAGTCTCTTCTATACACACCATGTACTTTGGATATTTTATGTTGTATATATAAATAGAAGTACACACACAAAGGTCACTGCAGATCCAAACAAACGCTTAATTCAGTTAAGAAAAGGTATTTCAGTGTTGATGTCCTTCAGCCCAGATGAGCTTGTATGCAAATCTAGGAGAGGACGTTATAGTGAAGAAAGTGAGGGAAGGGGAAAAGCATATGTAAATTTCTGGATAGACATATTTGCATAATCTGTTGTGGTGTCTTTTGGAATAAAGGCAGGACTAACCTGGGCAGATCACATTTCAGCACCATGAAAATCAACCTTAAATTCTAAACTCAGCACCCTTGTTCCACTGTAATAAGTCAGCTTATTGAACCATGCATTCTAATAGATTCTAATAGAAAATCTAATAGATTTTCTAAATCTCTGTTCAATCATTTTATCAGTCACTGGATACCTTTTTTCTACTTCTCCACCACTTTGATATAAAATATTTTCAACACCAGATTAAAGGTGTCTAACACTCTGTCAACTGCTAGGAGAAACTTCTATTTCACAATAGACCCTCTAACACTTGAATCTTTCTGATCTCCCTTGACTTGAAACTTCAAGCTGAGTTTTACATAGCTGTGCCATAGCATTTCCTAGAACCTGCCCTTGATGACAGTGGAAATCTCTAACCCACTGGGCTGATGGAGATGAAATGACCAGATAGTACCATACACACTTGTAATCTCGGCACTCAGGAGGCAGGGGCCAGAGAGCTGTGAGTCTAGCCCAGCCTTAACTACAGAAATGGTTCCGAAGAGAAAGCATTCAAGATAGCAGAAGATAGACGAATCCCAGAAGCATATGGGTGAGCTTGTCCAACATTTGTAGCAAAAGCAAGAAACTGTCACAAACAAGAAGTCAAGGGCTGATGCTGAGATTGTCCTCTGAGCTCCATATTGCATGCCATGGCATGTATGTGCATACACACACACACAGTCAAACATACTCTCTCTTCCCTACACATTCACACACACACAGACACACACACACACAGACACACACAGACACAGACACACACACAAAGTCAAACATATTCTCTCTTCCCTACACATTCACACACACGTATAAAAGCAAAAACAAGAGAAAAAAATCAGCGTAATTCTTCCCTCAGTAATAAATAAATAAATAAATAAATAAATAAATAAATAAATGTCAGAAATCCAAAAACAAGTTAATAGTCTTTAAAGCCCCAACATCAGACTACACAGGAGTGTCGGTTAAATGGGAAGTGTGAAACTGTCAAAGCTTCATAAGGCCCTGTTGTTGTCAAAGATACATTTACTTAGTATTCACTCTTGACAGACGAAATTGATAGGAGAGAATGCTAGAGTTCATGCAGGTGTGCTCAGGGAGGTCATGTACAAAAGCCATTCCACAAGAGCCATAGAAATGAGGGGCTTCCTCCTTCCCACACCATTCCCAGAGCCTCCCCTGCACGGGCGTCTAATGTCATTTCACTCCCAGTTGAGTCTACATCATGGCTTGCAGGAGTCATGTGGGCTTGACTACAGAAAAGGAATTTTTAAAAGTGTCTCTCCCCACCCCACACTTTACTGCAATAAAGTTCTTATCAAGTAAAGCAAAGTGCATTTCGCTACTCACAAATACTAGAGCCACTCAGCAGGTGTTCCAACACTAACTACTGTGCCACAAGGAGGTTCTTCGGCTGATGTGTTTTCAAGTCTCAACTAAGAACAACACAAAGTTCAATTAAAATTTCAGTGTAAGTCTATTCTATTTGGACTTTCCTCATGCTTAGCCTTTTCACTTCCATAGAAATATATCCTTGTGTGGAACAACTTTCTACATATAAGCAAGTGAGATGTGAGTCTGTTTTTATGTTACGCCTCTCAAACAGTAAAATAAAAATAAATGGCATACAGCGAAGCGTGCCTACAGTGGAGAACATTACTCCTCTTTCTCCACCTACAGAAATCTGAGAGGAAGCAAAGAAAGAAAGTAAGCGCTGTGGTGGTGAAATTTCAAGAGAGATTGTAAAGCAGGCAGCCTGAGGGCTGGGGGCAGAACGTGGGGCGTATAAACACAGGGGGGAACATGTCTGAGGAACAAATTAAATCAACATCAGGAGGAGGAGTGGGTTACTAAGCAATAACACTTTAAATTTAAATCTCTAAGCTCGGGGAAAGATTAGCTCTCACCTGGTAACACAAGCGCGCTGCTTGTACACACAAAGAAGCAGGCTCAGGAGAAGTGGTTTCGTGACACTCACCAGGTCAATGAGTACAGCAAACAGACCCTATCCTGGTGAGAAAGGGACTCCATTTCTCACATCGGGCTGCCACAGGTCAGGCATGCTTTTTTTGGTGATCCAATTCAGCTTCCTTAGATCACAGATATTTCATTGAAATATTCACCACACACATATTTACTACATTCATCAACCTTAGTAAAACCATGCATGGACTGAAAGAAAAAAAAATGTGTGTCTGAAATGAGGGACCATGGAAATGGCTGGGGTTGGGGGTGGATAAAGGCACTTGCTGTCAGCTCTGATGACCTGAGTTCCACCCCTGCATCATACCTGGTGGAAGGAGACCAAGTCATTTAAGTGATTTTATGATAGCCACACACCCACTGTGTCATGCCTCCCCACCGTGCGTGACCCATGCACATACACTAAAATAAAATTTAAAGTGTAATAATGCAAAGCAAAAAGCCAAGAAAGGGATCTCCAGTGTTCACCTTGCTTTATGTCAGACTGTAAAATAGACCCTCATTTGTTGGCCAAGCCAACAGAAGCAAGTGACAATGTGCAAAGGCTTCATTTCCGCCTGTCTGTGTTCTGCTCCCTAGGTGTCCTTTCAGCACAGGGACAATTGAGGCCTGGGATGCTGTTGATAACCCAACTGCAGGCAGGTAGGTCATCAGGACACATCACACTAGCTGTGGCTTCTTAACACTGTTCTTCCAGCAGCTCCAAGCAGCGAGCTGGGCCAGGATGGCAGGAAAGGACCAAGTTCTTCTTCAAATGAGGAAGAAGCAAGGCTCTCTTCCACAAAGAGAGTTCCCTCAGCTATGCAGCCTTTCCTCCTACTCCCCCGCCCCTTGCAATAGTACGCCCATCTGTTGGCCTCATGTGCCGGCAGCTGTATTAGGAACAGAATATCAACATTCTTAATGTCAGGGGGTTGTGAAATTTTGCTTTTGTGACAAGAAGTCTTCAGGGTCATAATTAACAGACTGGGGAATTTCAGCCCAAATATTATAACTTCTTTAAAACTATGCCCATCTGCTAACCTTATGTCCTCGATTGAGCTGAGTCTGGAAAGCAGCAGGGGAGAGAGAAAGAAAATCATAAAAACCTATTTTTTCAGTATATTCTGGGGAAACAGGGGATATTGGGAAGACAGTAGGAAAGACAATGCGTGCACTGTTCGCAGTTCATGGAAGAAGAGAGAGAATTGTAAGTGAGCTTCTGGGTTAAGATTTTGCCAGTAGAGATGGGGGTTATTAGGTTTGGGGAACCCGGGTTTAATTACCAAGTTCACATTTTCTGCTCTCCCTCTGCTTGATCACCCCATTCCTTGCCAGCCTTGAAAACTAACTTCATCTTGCTCACGTAATATAGCAATACGTCTAGGCCTCACACGGATTTTTCTTGTAGCCAAAGCAGGATAGCCAACAGCACCCGAGACTTTTCTTGTCATTTTCTTCCTCTATGTCCTTTCCCCAAAATCTAAGACTTCACTAGAAGCATTTATTAAGTATTTATGTCAGAGTCTAAGGAGGCATTAAACGATAAGCATAATCTTTGTCCTAGGAACAAACACAAAACGGTTAAACAACTCATATCAACTACAGGTTGGCTGCTGCAATGAAGAAGGAATCAGGACAACCAAAACAGAGAAAGAAAGCGGTCAGGCTGAGAAAGCAGTCAGGCTGAGGAAGACAGACCAGGTTTCCCTGAAGATGTGGGGAGGTAGAAGAGAAGCTGATTGGGTAGAAAAGGGTGAAGGTGGGAGGGGGGTACCCAGAGGAAGAGACAAGTTGACCACACAGGGTATGGTAATGATGGCTCAGAATTGCTAGTGTGTGGAATTCCAACTCCAGTGGACTAAGACCGAGCAAAGAACAAGCCAGAGAGGCCCCTAAAATACTGTTACAGAATCTAGACTTTATCCTTTAGAGAACTAATCATTGGAATGGCCACGGTTATCATTTAAATAGATGCTGCTGAACTCAATGTGAAGTGTAGGGGTTTTTTTTTTAATTAATTTTATTTTAAAGGTGCTTTTTTCATAATTTTATTTTTATCTTCTGTACATGGGATTTTGTCTGCATCACTTATGTACCTGGTATTCAAGAGCCCAGAAAGGGGTATTAAATCCCCTGGTCCCAGAGTTACAGGCAGTTGTGAGCTATCATGACGGTATAGGTTCTCTGAGCCCTTGCTTCAGCTCCTAATTTATTTCATTTTTAATTAAGAGATGATAATTTTACACCATTTTAATACCATTTTGCCCTTTCTCTCCTCCCTCTAATTCCTGCTATACCCCTTCCCTCATAAATGTATGGCCGTTCTCTTTAGTTATTCTTGATATGTGTGTGTGTGTGTGCGTGTGTGTGTACATATATATATATATATATATATATATACACACATATATATCAAGAAAACATATACATACATACATACATACACACGCATGTATATGTATATGATGTATATGTATATGTATATGTATATGTATATGTATATGTATATGTATATGCAACCATATATATGAGAAAATGAATAAATATAACCTGATGAGTCTTTTTAGGATTGTTTGTATGTAAATGTTTTTTATTGGACCCCTTGTTAGAGGGCATATCCCTGAGAGATACTAATTCTCCCTTTCTCAGTCCATAATTGCCATCCAATAGAGGAGACACTAGTCTAGAAAATGAGTTATCTGGCTAGAATAAGTCCAGGGGAGCAGAAAATACAGACTAGGTAGGGAGTGAAACTCTAACGATGTACTGGTTAAGTTAACTGGACTTGGAGATTCGTTCTTACATCTAGCTGTTTCTGGAGAAAGAGTTGGCTACATCACCTGCAAGCACAAAGTGATAGTTGTCTAACTCATTCGGATGAGGCAAGAAGGAGACGGAGAAGGTGAAAGCCGAGCTTAGTTCTCTACCTTCCAAAGGTGAAGGATAATGTGCACAGCACCCCCGCCCCCACCCTCCTTTGCGGATAAACTTTTGGCATAGGTTGGGGGAGAGAATCGCAAGTTTATAATGTGTCTGCACGGGAGGAAAAAGTAAAGAAAGCACGAGATTAGATAAGACGAACTAAGAGCATATACAAAGTGGAAAAGGGAGCGGTAAGAAACATGAGCTGGCACGCTTCGGTCACTTTACAGCGGCTAATACTGTGCTCAGAGAGTTGAAGGGTCTCAGAAAACACCTGCTTTGTCATAACTTTAAAGGCCCTCAAAGTCAAGCTACAAAAGACAATTCGTAAGGCAACTTTTCCTACAAGATTATGCCAAGTGTGTTGGCTGATGGAATCATTCGTACTCAGCCGGTCTTTACTAAGCACCGTATAAAAGTAACAGTTGCAAACTGGGGAATGGTAGGGTTGTAATGGCTGTTGAGTTACATAGGCCTTGCTCTTCCTGCCGGCTTTAAACAGTGTTTCTCAACACTCAAAATCAACTAGAGTGATTTTGCCCTCAGGAGACATTTGAGAAGATCTCAAGAAAAAAAAAATCATAATGTATAGAAAGTAAAACTAGTAGCTAATGGTTAGAAGTCCAAAGTATTATTAGCCATCCTACTTTAGGACAGCCACCAAGAAAAACAAGAGTTATTGGTTGCCAGAAGAATGGCAAAAGTTTGTGTGTATGAACCCTTAGGAACTTCCTCATTCCTTCTTGTCATATCTCTGTCTGTCTGCTCCCAACTTCCCAGTACCCACCAAAGAAAGGATTAATATTTCCTGATATGTTTGACTTCCTGATTGATGTCTGCTCTGATTGGTTTGTCCCCCAGTATTATCCATTGTTAAACATTTTAAATATTTTGTAAAAGTGTATGAAATATAGCCTCTCTTTTATGAGTTTCCCTGAATCACTGTAATGACTTTAGCCAAAATGACTTCGTTTAAGACAGATAAATATTTCCACTATCTAAGACATACTACCTCGAACAAGAATATTTGAGACACCAAGCCTTTTCTCAAGCATTAGGAAATACAAATTAGCAAACATGATAGATCAGGACAAAGATTTGGATTTCATTATTACTAACATAAAGGAAAATCTAGAAAAACTTTAAGGAGCTTTGAAAATTGACCTGGGCTTAAAAGTGTAGTAAGGACTAAGGATTCAGATATTACTCAGAACAAAATCTTTATTGTAGCAAATGCCAATAGAAAAACAACTTTTCTTAAATAATTGCCAGGCCAATAATTTTCCACCCTGAAACTTCAATGTACATCTTATTACATATGAGGAACTAATACATTTTGGCTAAGTAGTACGATATGTTTAAAGCTTCAGTGGAAACACTTTAAAAAACAAAATCTCCCAAGGATCTTTTATAGCAAAGGAAGTCTGTTTCGAATATGTTGTTTCTCTCCGAACATCTTCACATATTGATGTGGTTAGTTACTAAAGATAAACATAAAATATTAATCAGCCACCTACGATGTTGCTTGCTGCTTAATGCTACTGGGAGTTAGACAACTGAATTATGCTTCTTATAATGCACTGCAAATTGGAAAAACAGTTTGGTAAAGCCTTATAATTTTCATGCTCATGCAACTTAAAACAGTGTAACATGCTCTTCAGTTTAGCATCCTTCAATGTCCCTGCTCTTCTGTTTCATCAGATCACTCTGATCTAAATAGGTGGCATTAGTGCAAACACTGTTTCCCCAAAGGGCATCTTTTTAGCAAATAACGTAAGCATTATAACTAAAGACTTCTGGGGAAAATGTGTGAGGGCTGTCTTTAAAATACATTTTTATTTCAATCAACAACTGACATAAAAATTTTTTAAAAACCAAGAAACAAAGAAGATGAACTAACCAAAGAACTTTAAAAATATAAAACGTGAAGATTGGGAGTATAGCCTTCCTGGTAGATCTCTTGTACAGAGTCAATGAAGACTTGAGTTTGAGCCACAGGAGAAAAAAAATGAAGAAACTATAAAATCATTATGTTCATTGTCATTGAGAAAATGGGGCCTTAAAAAATACTGGTCTGATTGGGAACAAGAGAAAACACAAAGAGGTATCCGCTGCTTTTTAATATTAAAATTCTTTCTTGCTACTTAAAATCTCACCTGCTGCAATGGCTTTCCACATGTCTCCCCCTTTTACAAAAAATGACTCCCTCAAATCCACATGAGGCTTGGTGTTCTGCCACACTGGGAATTTGAACTTTCTCATGCATGTCAAGATGTTGATTACAAGGTCAAATGTATTGTGTGTAGTTCAATAGGCCAATAGTCTTAAAAATCTGCTAAGAAATAGGTTCAGGTCAAGGTCCCTAAATGGTTTTCTTGAGTCATATAAAAGATTCAAATTCCCTTGAAACAAAGAGATCCATAGTAGATGCTTATTAAATATTTGTTAGGAAAAAGAGCATGGCCGTTTAAAGTGCATAGCTCTTTCATGATATCTAACACTTATGCTATTATATTCATTCATTCAGTTGCTTTCCTCAAAAATTTTAGGAAACTGACTTTTGTACATACATACATGCTTGACACTCCCCCAAACCCAGGTGAAAGGAATTCTACTTCATAAAAAGGTTCTTAAACTGTCTAAATAAATATTTATCTTGAAGCATAACACTTCCAAAACATGTAGTAAAATCAAACTTTGCTAAGGCTTCAACACACTTCAAATATGGGACCTGTTTGGGTCTCAGCAATTAGCAATAGCTATTACATCACCCATGGAAGCTAACTGGCTTGACAGCCCCTTCCTGTGAGGATGAAGGCTGAGTTTATTTAACCTTCTGCTCAACAGGTGCTGGGTGTCTACTTCCTCAAGTTACACATTCTTTCTAATTTTCCACCCTTGTACTCGATGCGAATGATAGAACTGCCCATGTAAGCTGTTGTTAGATAAACATTAACATAAGCTAATGTGCATGAAAAAATATGCATATGTGCGTTCATAGATGAATATTGAACTCAGAAGAACCTCAGTTATTTATTCTGTTTAGAAATGAGAAAATTAAGCCACAAGAAGGTCACAGAGTTTGTCATCGACAAATCCAAGTATCAAAGTCCAGGTCTCAGGATCTCCAGCAAAGCAATATCTGTATCCTACAGGGCACAAGTCAAACTAACTTTGAAATAATTCATAGTAGATTCTCTGTCAAAGACCACACTGTAAAGCTCTATCTTCTATTTACACACACACTCACTCACACAGACAGACAGACAGACAGACAGACAGACACACACACACACACACACACACACACAGAGCACACTTCAGGAGGGATTTTAGTGGAAGTATAGGCTGATGTGTTAAACTTTCTCTCCTCTACCCCAATGTTTGGATAATGTGCTCTCTGAAGAGAC
>NW_021620314.1:1162964-1183439 GCF_004785775.1 Grammomys surdaster
CTCCACCAAATATAATCTTTCTCCTTCTATTTTTATAAAACACAGCAGTTATCAATTGGAGACAGCTTCTGGCTTAGGAATGGGGCATGTGTCCACTTCTCCCCCGTTCAGCTCTAGGACCCCATGCAGGCCCTGTGCATGCTGCTTCAGACACTCGGACTTCGTATGAGTTTCAATTACTGTTGATTGTAGGGCCTCATTCTCTTGATGTCCTCTATCCCCTCTGGCCCTGAGACTCTTTCTTCCTCCTTTTTAGCAGGGTTTCCTGAGCCTTGAGGGGAGAGATTTGAAGGAGACATCCTGTTTAGGGATGAGTTGTTTGAAGGTCGCTCATTCTCTCCACAAAGTCTGGCTGCGTGTCTCTGTATCAGTTCCCATCTGTTGCAGAGCAAGTTTCTCTGAGCAAAGCACAGATCCATGAGTGTATCAGGATGCCAGCAGGAGTGCTACATCTTTGTTTTGCTTTGTACATTTGTTTTGTAGAATAGTAGTATTTGGCTTTCTTCTAGTTCCTGGGCTATCTTGTCTCAGGGTTTGGACCGCCTGAGCAGTGTAGAGTATGGATTCTACTTCATAGAGTAGGCTTCAAATCAAATCAGATATTAGTTAGTTACTCCTTCAAGCTCTGAGCCACCTTTGCACTAGCCTATCTTGCAGGCAGGACCGCATTGTAGAGCCAAGGTTTGCGGCTTCATTGGTGTTTATGTATCTCCTCTGTTAATGTACAGAATACCTTTCTGTACCATGGACACTAGCACATAGGGATGAAAGCTCTAAGTAGACACTAGCTTGACTTCTCCATGTTCAATGAGTTGTAGATGTTGTCTTCAATCAGGGCCTTGCCATCAGTTTATTGAAGGCAACCTACAGTCTTGCCAACAGTCTGGGTTGTTTGGGGGTTTCCATGGGACCAATCTCTTTGGCCAACAACTCAATTAAATGTAACCCAATCCCAATACTGGAAGTTTCATTTGGTGCCAAGAGATGTCCAGCTGGGGCTCTCCCCCCTCTACCCACCCCCCATTAATCGGCAGTTTCATCTAGATTGCCTTCACATATGTATATATTTTCCAAACTCCTCCAGCATTAGGTTTTCATACCACCCCTCAAATGGCTCTTATTTTTAGCAGTAGAGAGAGAAATGACTTCAACTATAGCAAAACTCTCAGCCAGTCTGTGGTAAGCCGCAGTTGGCAGGGGAAGAAAAAAATAATAAATTTCTTACTGTATATTTGATTTGTGGTTGTATAAATAAACACGTGTCATGGCACATGAGTGGAAGTCAGAGAACACTTTCTGGGAGACAATTCTCTACTGCTGTGGATATTGGAGAGTTTTAGGTCATCAGTCTTGGTAACAAGTGGCTTACCCAGTGAGCCATCTCATTAGCCCTTTAAAAAAAATTTTTTTTTCTGAGTTGCTGGAGAATAATCTTGGGGCCCAAGACATACCTAAACATATTCTATACCGCTGAGCTACAGCAAGTTTCTTTTTTAATATTTGTTTTTAATTCACGTATAAATGTGTATGCCACATACGCTTTGTTCATTACTCACAGATATCAGGAGAAGGCATTGGATGTCTAAAGCTGGAGTTACCAGGCTGTTGTGAGCCTCCTGATATGGGTGCTGGGAACTAAACTTGGGTCATCTAGAAGAGAAGCAAGTGCTCTTTCCTGTTGAGCCATTTCTCCACCTCTCACCCCACCTATTAAATGTGTATGTTAATATTAGTTCCTCTGAATCAAAATCAAAACATGACCTGAAAAAAATCAGGGTTGACACTCTTTAAGTCCCTCTAAATATTTGCTTTCTCCCCTATGGCCATTCCTAAGTTGCCCTTTTTGAAAAATACATTGGTTGATCTTTAAGATTCTCCTTATTTAGCAAACTGCGTCCTGAGAGTATTAATCAATGTGTCTCTCTATCCTTTCTGCTTCCAATAAACTGATAATCCAGTGCACGCCAGTTCAACTTTCAAGCACACATACTTCATGGGAGGTCCTTGCTATCTGGCTGTCTACTCTGGAGATGAGGGTCATCTCTGAGTCCCAGTGTTACCAGGCTGCTCTCTTCTTAACCTCCACCCTTTGTTTAACAGCTTGAAGACTTTTCTTACCTGTGCCTTACTTTATAAGAGCTCAGGGAGTGAACAGCCTCCACTTCCCCCTTCACTTCCACACCTCTAAGGTGGGATTCCAGCAAAAGGAGGGATTCCACTCCCCAGCTCTAAAGTTAGAAGTCAGTACAGAGAAGTGGAGCCCTTTTCAGCTTTAAGAAGTTTCACTCTCAATTATTTTTTTAAACTACCACAGTAACCTAACTTTCATATGTTTGATAGGTAGTAATCCACAGTATTCATTCTTTCTGTTGTTAAAGTATCTCCTTTGGTCTGCGAGTGTTTCCCAGCTTGGCATTGCGTCCTTTTGACCAGTTCTGAGTTTGGCAGCCTCTTTTATGTCCTGGCTCAGTAAGATAACCTAGAATGTTATAGGTAGTGCTCACTGCAAACTAAGTGGGTACCAGACCCAGTTTATATAGAATTATATGTATACAATTCCCTGGAATCACCTGGCCACAGAAATTTGTTAAATGTTAATAGTCTTCTAAGAAGGCCAAATGGCTCCAACCACAGCCACAGAGAGATTTGGTTAAGAATGGTTCATTAAGTTTTACCATTACCTTTGAAATGGAGGACAGTTGCTTGCTGTAGAACACTCCAGCTTGGCTAGTTACCCCCTACTGAAGCAGATGCTCCCTAACCTCTTGTGTGGCTGGTGGTGTGACCCCACAGCACCTCAGACTGCATTCTTTGTCCTTCCACCTGGGGTTCTCAGGCCACCACTAAGTCACACCTGCTCATCATCGAGTCTCCAAGCAGGCCATAGGTTGTAGGGAGGGTGACATAAGTCACAGCTGCTAACACATTCACCATGGTCCATTATGGTTCTATTAGTCATGCTGCCTGAAAGACCCAGGAAGAGAACTAGAAAAAATGGCAAGCTTTGACTAGTAAGGGGAGGGGTAGAAGACGACTCTGGAAGTAGTATTTACCATTGTCTCTCTCTGATGCTGTTCCACTTCACAGCACAGGGCAACAGAATGCATTGCTCCATGCAACTGCGCACTGGCATAGTTTGTGAACAGGTAGAAGGCTGGATTCTCTATACTATAGCTAGCTGGTGACGCACTGCCTTGCATTTGATTCTCTTCCTCCTTTCCTCTTCTTTACTTTTGATTCCCTGGGGTCACCACACAGAGAAGCAGAGCAATAAATAGTTAGAATATGGATTTTAATGAGAAAAAATACATATTGTTAATAAGTAGCAATAGCATATTAATTGTCAAGATCACATACAGAGGTCAAGGAAGTAGCACAGTAGTAGAGGCTTTGAGTGACATGATAGAGACTCTGGCCTTGACCCCTAACAACACACACACACACACACACACATACATCATTGAAACAAGTTCAACAGTGTTCAGCACAGCTTAGATTTTGAATATTCTATAGCTTAAGTTTAAGAGTTATGGGACATACTTTTTTTTTTAAATTGTCTTTGTGTGAGTGTGTTCATGTATGTGTGTGCAGATAACACACATGCCGTAGTTTCCATGTGGAGGTCAGAGGACAATGTAAAACATTGGTCCTCTTCTTCTTGTTCAAGACAGGTCTCTGGTTCTCTACTGTCTATCTGAGGCTATCCCACAAGCTTCCTATTTGAGGCTATTCCACAAGCTTTTAGGGATCCTCCTGTCCCCATCTCGCATCTCCCTGTGAGTGTGTTGGGATGACACATGTGCACAATGGTGTCCAGCTTTACCAGGGTTTCGGGAATCTGAACTCAGGTCTGTATGCTTACATCACATGTCCACTTGCTGTGTCCCTAGCCAGTGTGTGCTCTTAAGGGAACACATTCTCGACATAGCAATCAGGAAGTATTTTGTATATGGAAATTTTTAAATGGTTGCTTGTTGTTCATAGGAAGTGTATCAACTCTCTGAAACTAAAGCTTTTCTGATTCATATTTGGAAGATTCAGTCTTAGTAGGATTTAAGGTGGAGCCTGGAAGACTATCTTATTCAAAAGCTTTCTAGATTTTTCTGATTGGGTTTCAAGTAGCAATGCAGGATAACCCTGCTCTCTTTCAGAAGGTAAGAGAACAAAGTCCAGGGGTTGACATAATCAACACATGCCTCCCTTTGCCCCTTTTCTTGGTTCCACTTGAAAAGACAAAACAGAGGAGGGAAGACAGATCTTCATGGAAGTTTTTAAAACCCACGCAAGCCCTTTTACAGAATTAAAATCAAATTTTCTAATTGAGCAAACCAAGCATGCCCAGAAAAGTAATTAGCTGACTTTGTATGCTTATTGCCACCACACAAATGTGCATAAGTTTAATACTAGTACAGGGCTTGTCATCATCATTATCTTATCATTATTATTTTGATTCTTACGATCTCAGGTTTATTTCTGATGGACCTGATGTTGAGTTATCAATGTTAGTCAGACATTTTCACTGCTATGACATACTGCCTGACCTAACTGGCTTACAGGAAGAAACATGCACTTTGGCTCATGGGTTCAGAGGTTCCTATTGATCATAGCTGGGAGGATGTGGCAGAGATCAACAGCTTATAAAATGAAAGGCAAGATGCAGAGGCAGACAAAGCCTATGTTCACCACCCCTCCAGCTGAATCCATCCAGGATGGTCAACCTATGGGCTGCTGCTACCTTGCGTTAGGAACAAAAATGGGTTCTTTCTCCCTCAGTTAATCATCACTGGACATGTGCTCACAAACACACCCAGCAATTGGATTGATAGGCACTTATCAGTCCAATTGGGCTGATATTCAAAATTCACCATCACAGTTTCTCTGTGCTGTGAACCAATCCCTCCCTATGGAGACTTACACTAGAATACTCACCTGGACACCATCCAGATTTGCCAAATCTTGACATCTTTTCCTCTATACAGGAGCAGTTCTGTTACCCGCACCTCAGAAATCTCCCTTTTCTTGGTCCTCCACCAAGTACAATCATTTTCTTGACTTTGGATTTATTGTTCTATTCACCTTTGAATAATTTCTCAACATACACACCCAAAAATAATATTTGGCATTTTCTAAAACTGATGATTTGAAAACTACATTATAACTTTCCACAGTGCACTTTTAACTCCTTGACATTATATTTTAAATTTATGTGTTGATATGCATAGCATTTGTTCATTAAATGTAACCACTGCTCTTTAGTCCATTGCCTAAATATTCTACAATGTATATTTGCTCATTTTTTCCCCATGGATATCTAAGTTGTTCCCAAATGTCACTACTTAAAGTGTTGCAGTCTGAAGATACACATTAGTTATAGTTCAGGAACTTACAACATAAAACACTTCTTTTCTCAGAGGCACAGTGATTTGGAGAGAACCCTCTAAGCCTGGGGATCCAGGGGACAATGAACAGGGGAGTTCTAAGCAATTTCAGAACATTGTACTTTGCCTGACTTTCGAAGTAATGTTTATCAAACACGGGGCTCTATATACACTGGGAAATACTTTATCACTGAGGGACACCCCAAGGTCTCTGTAGCCCTTTTTCTGCTCCTTGAGTCAATACTAGAGCATCCTGAAGTGTTCTCTTCCCTTATTTCTGGGATGGTCAGAGACAACAGAGGGATAAGAAAAACCTAAACAAAATGAAAGATAAAACACCATGGGGAGGTTTTCTGTGATCTGCTCACCACTACAGAAAGTACTAGCTGTTCATGGTGCTCCAACAGCTGTCTTATGAACTTTGACTTGGACTGGAGAACAGCAACTCAGAGCAGTTGCTACATTCTGCATCATACTATTAATATTTATTTTTATTTTATATATCTAGGTGCTTTGCCTGCATGCATGCCTGTGCACCATATACACGCAGAAGAGGATGCTGGATCCCCCTGGAACTGAAGTTACAGGCGGTTGTGACTTGCCAGGCCGATACTTCTGTCTGCTGGAAGAACAGACCCTGCTCTTAACTACTGAGCTAGCTAAATATCTACTCCCCAACCCAAAGTTTTCTTTATACATTTTAGAAATATATCTTATTGTTAACTGTGCTTCGAAGAAAACGGTTGAGTCTATTGATAGTTTGAATTGTTTGAGGCCTGCTTGGTGATCTAATAAACTTTAATTATTACGAATGTTTGTGTATGGAAAAGAAATCCTGATTTTGTTCTTGTGTCTCCTTTTATTCTCTTCTCCCAGAGCATATCTCACAGTGCTGTGCTTCTTCAGTAACTTCCCACTTGCCGGAGCTAACTAACTCTGTACAACTCTTTTCAATTTGCTACAGTGATGTCTCATTGAGAACTGAACCTGGTATCATGAGAGTACAATAGGACATTAGAGGTCTGCCTGTTCCTCACACCCACCGCAGACAGCTGCATTTACTCGTGTCACAAAATGCCTCTCCTTCTACCCTAACAGAGAAATGAACATTTCCTAGTAGTTACATTAGAGTTCTCCAGAGACAGAACTAATGGTATACATATAAAGAGATTTCTTTCTCTCTCTCTATCTTTCTTTCTTTCTTTCTTTCTTTCTTTCTTTCTTTCTTTCTTTCTTTCTTTCTTTCTTTCTTTCTTGGAGATTTACAAGAGGAATGGTCATACCACATTGTAAAGACTTGATAAGCCTCACTATAGGCTGTGTGTAAGCTGGAGAACCAGAGAAAGGGAAAATGTGGCTAGATCCAAATTGAAAGTCCAGGAAACAAGTAGGGAAATTGTCAATCCAGGGATAAAGCCTATGATTCCCAGGATGCCACTGTGAAGGTAGCTGAGTGCAAAGGCAGAACAACTTGATGCTCTGACACCCGGGGCAAGAGGAGGATGCTCTGCTCCAGAAAGGGTGGGGTGATTACCTCTTCCTTGGACACGGCTGATGAAATGATATGACTGTCCCTAGGAAGCTCACCATACATAGGCCACTCTCCTCTGAAAACACCTTCACAGATGCATGTGTTGAAGCAGCATCTCACCAGTCATCTATCCATCTCCTCCATCCAGGGAAGCTGACATCTAAACTTAACCATCACAAATATCACATACATAAAATGAGAAATTTTGGACACTTGACTGACAGGCCTATGACTAGCAAGCATCACCTGGGAGTTTGTCAGAAATGCAAATCTTCAGGCCCCACCGCAGCCCCCTGGTTCAGAAACTCAATGGAAATGGGGGTCCAGCAATCTCCCAGCAGCTCTTGGCACCTGAGAAAGTTTGATAACTGCTCACATAAAAGCATAAAGGATAACAGTAATTAACTTCCCGAGATAAGTAAAATGAAGACATATGTGGTCTCTAATGCGTCTCAGGTTGGCAAACAGAGAGATATTAAACAGTAGGGTTCTTGCTACACCGCAAAAGGTTACATTAAAGGAGTGTCTGTAATCTGTGTAATCTATTACACATGAAAAACATCAAAAGCTATTCCATTGACATATTTGTAAATAATTCTGATTTATGAGAAAACAAAGAACATTGCTATTGATTTATAGGGAGAGTCCACTTTGATTTATGTTTTTGTTTTATTACTACTGACCTCTGCATGATCCTATTTTGGGAGGAAGTTCTTTGGATCATGGTACTGCAATATTAGTCTCTAAATGAACACTTCTATTGGAGTTCATTTTCTGGCTAATTTGCATCCAAATGGCCCAATCTGAAACACTGATAACAGGGCTAAAGATAGTTTAAACAGCCACATCTATGGAAAGGAGCTTATTAGTGTTCAGCTCCAAGAGTTGGTTGTATAATGCCAGAAGATCAACTTCCCCATATAACAGTTCTCTAATCTCTGCCTTTCAAAGATATAAAATGCACTTTCAAGCTATTGCTCAAATAAATAGAGTTTGAATATATCATGGAATACTTATAAAAGATGGTGAAAGTTGTAACGTTTATTTGAAACTTTGCTACTATGCCCTTACACATGTTATTTCAATAACCAATTAACTAAAAATCATTCTACACATTTTGAAAGAAGCCACCAAGGCTCAGAACTGTTAAGTTACTTGACCAATTACAAGTTACAAGTTGCAACTTAATCCAGGTCTACCTGACTTCAAAGCCAATGATGTTCTTGCTACTAACATTTGTAATCTGTCCAGTGTGTGAGTGGGGGTGGGGGTGGTTCCTCAAAAAATTCCTAGAAATTAAAAAAAAAGAGAGAGAGAGATTCAGCTCATGGAAAATGCAATAAAACTTACCCAAGCAAAGGTTATCTCTGAGCTTGAAGTTAATTGGTAGCCAATTCCAGGAAATGTGTTAAAACGGAGATTATTCAGGTTTTTCAAAGCTGGCATTTCAGAGTAGCTTTTTTACATTTGATGAGGTAATCTTGTCCAAAAATGAGTTATTGCAGCATGCCAAGCCATAGTGATCACAGTGGCACAATTAGTTACGAAAACGTTGCCTAATGAACATAGCAGCTATTCATGGCCACTTTCCTGGATCCCAGGTCTGCATCGTTCTTTCTCAAGAAACATCAGTATCAGAGTCACCTCGTCCTCCATACCCGACCTGAGGGGACAGCACACATGGAAGAGGCTCTCTGTGATCTTCAATCGAGGATGTGATACTCCCATCCTCTCCCTTTCAGCCATTCTGTGGTTGCTTGTAAATGCTTAGGTTTAAAATAAAATTCAAGTAAACCAAATTGCGGCTGCCTTTAGAGGAGAATTGAAATAACCAACCTCTTATGTGTTTCAGAAGAATGTGAAACTTAATGACGGCTCTAGAACATTCTGGAGAGATGCTCCACAATGGCTTTATTTAAATGGATACACTAAAGTCTATCAAAATTACCCTTCTCAACAGGATAACTTGGAATACAGAGAAAACATATAGAAAACATATACAAATAAAGCCACTACTGGAAAATGATCATCCAATAGGAAACATCTAAACTTAAAGAAAATCTAGAAAGTTCCCACAACTAAACTTGTCCAAAACAGATATATGCAGTCAGAAGAATATCACATAAAATTTTATATAAATAGAACATCTTAAAGCTGGAACATCTCTCAGGAAAAAAAATGGGTATCTTTCAATTATTTATCTTTATTTCAGTCTCTAAAATTTAGAACATTCCATCATCACCACTTCATAATTAATGGGCCAGAAATGACAAATGTACAAGAGGCTCAGATAAGAAAATCCAAAACCTGAATAGAGGTAATGCGGTTAGCTAAGGCTTCTGTAGTCAGAGCACCCAGCTCCCTGCCAGGAGTCTCTTTCATATCCAAGCAACACAATACCAGGCAGCCAGTACCAACTGAAGCACTGGTAAACTCATTTTATGGCTGGCTATGTACTCAAAATGCGCTTTATCCCAGAAAGTCTATAATAGGCATGACTAAGGACACTTAAAAAAAAAAGAAAAATATGAAATCATGTTTAAAGTGAGCAGTAACTTTTATCAAACTGATACATACATATGGGCTTCACAAGTTATCTGCATAGACACTATACTCAGGCTGTACACATGATAACTTGATCCACAAGAATGCCCTGACTCCTGGGAAATGACCATAGATGGTTGAAGCAATTCTAAAGTATTATGCTAGAAATAATATATAGCAATGACAAGACTATATTTTTATGCATAGGATGCTGACATTCGTGGTTTGCCACTTGTCTGCAAAGACCTGAAAGGCAGAAGTAAATGTGAGCCCATAGAGTAGCTGTGAGCCCATGGAGTAGCTGTGAGCCCATGGAGTAGCTGTGGGCCCATGGCGTAGCTGTGAGCCCATGAAGCACCCCTTCGAGTAGTAAATCCTTTGCAAGATAAAAAGCGCCCCCTTTCTTATTCCTCCGACTTTACGCACTAACAAACGCACAGACTTAACACAGTGAGTGCTTATCTTCTCACTGAGCTAGCAAGTTCCTCTTGAACTTGAACTCTTTTCCTCACTACTTTGGTGTGTATTGTTGTGACTGGATTAATTACCACAAGATGAACTCACTTTGGTTGCTGCTTCCTTTTTCCCCACCCTGCTCCATTAGCGACTTTTAGAGGGCATGGGCTTAGGAGTTACATGCTGATCTCATTAACACAGCTCTCTTCAATGGGGTCCCTCAGTTCATTAATCTCCAGTAAAAGTAACCTACTTAGGATAGAGTCAGAATAGCCCAGAGTCACTTAACATAATGGTGTGGCAATCCAATAAAACACACCCCAACTTAAATGCCTGCAAAGGAAAACTCTTGTCTCCCCTGGTCTTTTACCTTTACTCCTAAATTTGTCTGCATCCATTGTTTTGATGAAACCTGTCAATCTGGTACCTGAGTCAAATGGCGCTATCTCTGACTGTCATCATAGTATTAGAGACTGGAGCAACAGCCTGGTAGTGGTGGCACACACCTTTAATGCCAGCACTCAGGAGGTAGAGGCAGGCAGATCTCTGTGAATTTGAAGCCAGCATGGTCTAGAGTGAGTTCCAGGACAGCCAAGGCTACATAGATAAAACCTTGTTTAAAAAAAAAGAAAGAAAGAAAGAAAGAAGAGAGAGAGAGAGAGAGAGAGAGAGAGAGAGAGAGAAAGGAAGGAAGAAAGAAAGAAAGAAAGAAAGAAAGAAAGAAAGAAAGAAAGAAAGAAAGAAAGGAAGAAAAGAAAAGAAAAGAAAGTGGATCAAGAAGTCAGGATTTTACACATGGAAAGGACCCATGGCTCCGGCTGCAAATGTGGCAGAGAGAGGATGGCCTTGTCAGACATCAGTGGGAGGAGTGGCCCTTGGTCCTGTGGGGGTTTGATGCCCCAGGGAATGCCAGGGCCTGAAAGCCAGAGTGAGTGGGTGGGGGAGCACCCTCACAGAGGCAGGGGGATGGGATGGGGGTTTCCAGAGGGGAGACCTGGAAATATTTGAAATGTAAATAAAGAAAATATCCAATTAAGAAAAAAAAAAGAAGTCAGGATTTGTGTTCCCTGCTTGTCTCCAGTCACATCACCCTCAACTCTTCCTCTTTGTAGCTAAGAGAAGGTCACCAAAAATTATCTTCAATCTCCTCTTTACTCATACTCCCTGCTCCAATCTCAGGAGACTGACTTGTGTCAGTGGGGCTTCCTTGCTCTTCGGTTTCCATGGTGAAATCAGATGGAGGCCTGTTTCTTTCCTGTGACATTACTTTGTACCCGTCATGACCTTGAGTGCTGAGTCACTGCTGTCTCAAGGTGGAAGCCTGGGACTCTTCCTTCTTGCTTTGAGCCCCTCCCTCCAGGGTGCGCTTGAGATTCAGCAGCTGCAATAATCAAGATGGCGCATTATCCCCTGAGAGTCCCTTACAATGGTGGCTTTTATGCTTCCACATTGCCCGGGATCACAGGAAGAGATTATTAAAACAGAATGCTGACTTTTGCTCCCAACGTTTTGGATCTGATTCTCTTTGGCGAGGCTGGAACATTCCCGGTTCTAACACCTTCTTAGAAAGTGCTGACTCTGCTCATCTGAGATCAGACTTAAGAATCAATTAGAAAATGCTGTTCTGTAGAAACACCTTTTGTTTACAAGCCAAATAGCAGGTGGCTAAAACTACCCAGGAAACCACGCCCGTACTTGCAAACAGCTGGTTTGAGAAATAATTAATAGTGCTGCATCTATCAGTTAGGGTCGAAACTGGAAACAGATGGCACACTGCAAATAGGGCAAGTCCCTCCAGCCGATCAGTAAACTTGCAAACCTCTCCAGGCTTTGTCATTTTGTACTAAAGACCTAGGCCCATAGATTTAAAAAAAAAAATCAATTCTCCCATCTCCATGTGCACTTGCTTAAGGCAACAAGGTACAAGGTCAGTCTTTGAGGTTGCAACCATCTATCTGGATCTATCCCAGGCTAAAAGGCTCAGGAGGAAACCAAGCTGTACATTCTGCAGCTTGGAGTCTCTCTTCCCAGGAGTACCTGCCATGCCCTTGCGTTCTCCACAACAGGAATTTATCGTCATTCAAAGCGTGACTCTCCTGAGTTTAAGTTTCTAGCAAAGATTTTTTATGATGGGTCAAACTTTTACCTTAGTAGCCCTACTTCCTTCTGCTGATCTATGGCCCATTTCCCTACGACCTACAGCAACAGACCTTCTTTCTTCAACATGTGCAGAGAGTGCTTTTCTTTCCATTTCTGTGTGAGAGGTTATATGTACTCTTGCTACCTTCTGTTTCTTCACACTCCTGTTAAAGGCGTATTAAACCGGTGCACCGAAATGAGTCTTCATTTCACGCACCAGCGTCTTCCCAAGTCATAGCCATTCTTTTTAAAAACAAATGTTCTATTTCATATATACCCCCACCTGAACTACAGATTGGTTAGCATTCTAGTCCTGAGGAATTTCTCCACCATTTCTATTTCTTACCCCACTTTAAGTTTCTAAGAACCCATCCTACTGTTAAAGGCACATGGTACCTTCACGGTAGAGAAGTTCACAGTAAAGAAGTCCACGGTGTCACTATGCTTTAATGTACATACTTTCCTGTTGCTGACCATGTGTGTGCTTTCTTATAGAGACAGCCTGAGCTTCTCCTGGGTACATGGAGACTTATTTTTACAAGGTAATACTAAATTGTTTTCAGAGTAGTCACATTAATTCAGGATTCCAGCAGTATTGTGTGAGAATTCCTCTTTTCCATGTCTTTGCCACCTCTGGCAAGAACTGGTATGAACTGACTTTCTTTCTTTCTTTCTTTCTTTCTTTCTTTCTTTCTTTCTTTCTTTCTTTCCTTCCTTCCTTCCTTCCTTCTCTCTCTCTCTCTCTCTCTCTCTCTCTCTCTTTCTTTCTTTCTTTCTTTCTTTCTTTCTTTCTTTCTTTCTTTCTTCCTTTCTCTCTTTCTTTCTTTCTTTCTTTCTTCCTTTTTTTCTTTTTTAATTATTTTACTTTTGTTGTTGTTGTTGTTGTTGTTGTTGTTTGAGACAAGGTCTCTCTGTGTTTTCCTAGTTGGCCTGAAACTCATTATGTGGAGAGCAGGCTGGCCCCTAACACACAGAGATCCACCTGTCTCTGTGTTGGGTAAAAGTGGTAAGTCCCTGCTTCTGCCCTGCCACTAGGCTCAGGCAGCTCAGGGAGCGGGTGGGTCACGCGAAGTTGACTGTGTTTACCCCATGTTGGCACCAGGTGGGCATCAGGCTATGTGAAGCCTCGGGGACACTACTCTGGGGGTGGAGAGCGCAGTCTGAGGTCTGGTGAGGAGCCGGAGCTGGCTCGGGGTCCCCAGGCCTTCAGGGAGGCCAGAGTTGTCTGGTTCTCAGGCTCTTGGGCACCCAGGCACACTGGCCCGAGGCTGAAGCGGGAGAAAGGGAGAGAAGCTGCGGCTATGTCCTGTGGGGATGAGAGTTCTTGGCTTGGTCGCAGAGGCTCGCTTGACTTGGGTGTGTGGTCACAATGGCTGGGTACGAAGAGAGGTCTTCTGTGGGAGATTAGATGACAGCTCTGTAGATGAAGACCTTCTCCATTGCTCTCCATGGCAGATCTTGAGGAAAGAGAAACAGCCTCTGGTTTTAAGGCTTTTATTGTCATGACAGACAGTAGATGAGTAAAAAACTGTACTCTAGTTTTCTCAGGACAGGCCTGAGGTTAAATACCTTTTGCAGGTAGGAGGGTCTGGGAAGGAATGCTTAATTGGCTAAGCCCTTCTGGCCTTTAGGTACCTCATGAATATGGAGATCTGTCTTGAGGCTACATGACTGAAAGACACAAATCTATGGAGGGCAGCAGCCTCATGTCAGGAGCGTAGCGTCTGGGGGCATGGCGAATCGCCTGCCGTCTCTTAGGGTCACCTTGGGGTCTCCTGTAGTTTCTAGCCTGTGCTTGACTAGAAACCGGGCTGCCTTTCATGGTCCAACACCTCTGCCCCCCCAAGTGCTGAGATCAAAGGCCTATACCACCACACATGGCCTCCAACTCTTTCTTGATGCAGTGTTACTGTGTAGCCCAGACTGACATCAACCTCACAGTTCTCCAGCCTCTACTTGCTAAGTTCTGGGATTACAGGTTTGAGACACCACATATACTGTTCTAGGTGGTTGGGATCAGTTTGCTAATGTTAGTCTTGGGAAAGGATATTGATATTTCAACTTACATCATTATTTTAAAAGCAAATCTTTCTCTGAAGACTAATGAAATCAGTTACCTCTTCATGTATACTGCTAGTGTTGTGTGGAATAGTCTCCTTCAGAATTAAAATATTCTGTTCTGCAGGGGCGCTCCAAAGACAGGAGGGTAAACAGTTCAAAATACCGCCAGAAAGTCCCCCAAACTGACAAGATTTGTCAGCCTCCAGTTCCTGTGCCAAACAATAAAACTGAGAGTCACTCTCCTATAAGCCAAAGCATAAAGAAGACTCCAATGCTAGACCAGACCAGTTGCCTGGAAGAAGCAGAAACCAACCCAGGTACCTGGAAGAGATTTAGGCCAACTGAGTCACTTGGAAACAGCACTCTTCAACCTATCGAGCTTCCTGTAAGCTGTACAGTATGCTCCAGGATCCCTGCCGTTGAGAGTCACCATTCGTGCTGTGGTGGGCTTGGGTTATGCAGCTGTCCCCGCTGGGTCATTTCTACCCATCATCTGTATTTTTGTAACTGATGCCAATAAACCTCATTGGCCCATCAAAGTGGACTTTGGTGTTATCTATTCTTTGGTCTACCATGGAGACCCTCTTTGGGGAGAGTAGATGCATACATGTGCTGGTATATGTGTGATCTCTTCATGGAAAGTTTTGTCAAACAAGAGTTGGTTTCCTATAGCTGCTGTAACAAATTAAACTTACTGAAATATCTTAAAGCAACAAAAATAATTTCTTTCACACCCCTGAATGCCAGAAATCCAAAATGAAGAGATGTTGGCAGGACTGACCTTCCTACTGTGTACAGAAAACGTTCTGCCCTTGCAACTTGTAGTGGTCCCAGGCTTTCCTTGGTTTGTGGCTATGTAACTCAGCGTCTGCTATGGGCTCCACATGCCCTTCTTCTCCAAGTTTCTCTTCAGAGTGCCTTCCAAGAGGACGGATTATACAAGATTTCACAATTACCCAGAAGACCCAGGTCAGGTCAATTTTTTTTTCTAATTGTTTTTACTTTTATTTCCCTTGTTTGTTTTTGTTTTGTTCTCATTCTGTTTTATTTTCCATGCCAAGGATCAAACTGTTCAAACTAGGCAGATGTTGCACAACTAAGCCAAAATCCTAATTCCATCCTTCCCATCTAAGACAATTTCGGGGCGGGCATGAGGGTTAGATGTGGGGGTTTGAGGCAGAATCACACCATGTAACTCTGACCAGCCCAGAACTCACTTTGTAGACCAGGATGGCCTTGAACTCACAGATATCTGCTTGTCTCTCCTTCCCCAGTGCTACGATTATAAGTGTGCACCAACACTCCTGACTCCAAAGCAACTCTTAATGTTAGCTGTGTTTCTAAAACACTTCATCCAAAAAATGTCAAAAGTCAGATATCCTTACCCTGATGCCCACCCCAAGACAGGATTTCTCTGTGTAGCCCTGGTTGTCCTGGAACTCACTCTGTAGTCAGGCTGACATCAAACTCAGAGAGATCCACCCACTTTTGCCTTCAGACTGCTGGGATTAAAGACATATGCCCCCAGCACCCAGGTAACGTCATACATTCTGATGATCAGGGCGTAGGCAAATATTTTAGGAACACTGTTTAACGCACTCTATGTACAATCACTGTTTCTATTTCCTCCTCTAAAAATTGCTCCCGTTTCTTCCCTAGGATCTTAGACCACTTTTTATTTACTTTTTCTTGCTGGTTTATGGGACGTCTTTCTATTAAGCATATACTTTTAGAATCAATCCTATTAATGAGTCTTCTCCCTCACTGACTTTTCTCCACTTTGACTTACATTGGTGTCTTTGGATGGAGTTCCTTATTTTTCATGTAATTGAAGTTGTAAATTGTGAATCTTTTTCTTTTATATTCAGATATTTTTTCCTTTGTTTTGTGGGCCTGGGAAGGATCTCAGAGCCATAAACATGGTGAGGAACTCGGCTCCACCTCTGAGCTGCTATTCAACTTTGCTTACAACATTTTATATCATTCATTTTTATATTGTTCTATCATAGTAAACACTTTTAAATGAATTACTTTTTAAATATTCTTTTCTAAATCTTAATAATTGGCTTTATAGCTTTACCTTTTAATCCACCAAGAAAATGTGTAAGCCTGGGCAGTGGAGGTCCATGCCTTTAATCCCAATATTCAGGAGGCAGAGGCAAGCAGATCTCTGAGTTCAAGGCCAGCCTGGTCTACAGAGTGAACTCCAGGAGAGTCAAGGCTATACAGAGAAACCCTGTTGTGAAAAACCATAAAAAGAAAGAAAAAGAAAGTGTTTGTGTGTGTGTGTGTGTGTGTGTGTGTGTGTGTAGTTTAGTTAAGGGTACACAATTCTTTTTTCTAGGTATAGGAATAATGTATTCTTCTTTAGCTTCCTTTGATCAATGTCTGCAGCAGCTACAGTTATTTTATAATAAGATAACTACTTGACAGCATGTTCTGTCATGACAGAAGGACTTAGGGATAGAGTCAATGTTTAACTGATAACTAGGTGTACTACAAATCACAACCAGCACAAATCATTTAGAAAGAACTGGGAAATCCCTATCAACCACCCTAATTTTCTAGCAGCACAAAATGCATGCTACCCTACAAGTCAGAACAAGCAATTCTATGTACTCAGAAGCCTATCTCTAGGCAGGTCTGACTATAAACATAAGTAACTTAGGGCGATTCATTCTGCCCTCTTCATCGGGTGCATACTCATCAGATGACATCATCGAACGCAGTGGTGCCAAGAGACTCAGGGTTTACCTTTCATTCAGCAGGTGCGTGAGTCAGCACTGTCCTGTATGGCTCTGGAAGCCGTGGACACAGGGAGTCATTGCAAGTCTCCTCAGTTTCATTGTACAAATTAGTCAGTTCTGTGTGAGAGTCAGTAGAACCCACAGTTTCATGTCTACTACACCACACGAATACATGAAAAAAGAAACCCCTCTAAGGTCTCAGAATAATCCAGTTGTTTTTTTAAGTGCATTGTTCTGTTTTTCACAAAGAAGGAAATCATTGTGGAACTTAAAATAGCCCATCATTTCTGTACCTTATGAAAAGTCACCTTCAGAGGAGAAAACATGCCTATGATTTGATTTTGAATGGTGTTCCTATTTTTTGGGGGGTGTGCTTTGGAATAATCATTTGTTGCTTTAGAATGTCTCTAGACCAACACGGTCTAAAATGGTAGTCACTACGGCATGTGGCCATTTAGATTTAAGTGAATTAAAATTTACTAAAATAAAATCTCAAAGTTCCTCATTTTGCATGAGCTACACACCAACCATTCAACAGCACCATGCAGTATGACACAGATGGGACATTTCTAGCAGCATGTAAGATTCTTCTGGATAGTGCTGCTAAAAATATCCTCCCTAATCTAGTCCATGCTTGCACCATTCATGCTGTTATCTGTAGTTCACCAACTTTTCTCATGAAGCGTATGTGTGTGTGTGTGTTGTATGTGTATATGTCTGTATGTGTATGTCTATGTGTGTATGTATATGAGGTATATGTGTATGTGTGTATGAGGAGTGTGTGTATCTGTCTGTGTATGTGCCTGTGTATGTGTCTATGTGTGTTAGTGTGTATATGAGGGGTGTGTGTATGAAGGGTGTGTCTCTGTCTATGTCTATGTATGTATGTGTCTATGTGTGTGTGTATGTATGAGGGGCTTGTGTGTGTACATGTATGTCTGTGTCTATGTGTGTGAGTGTGTGTATGAGATGTATGTGTATAAGTGTTGTGTGTATGTGAGATGTGTGTGTATAAGGGCTGTGTGTATGTATGTATGTGTGTCTTTATGTATGTTTGTATGCATATGTGTCTATGTGTGTATATATGTGTGTGTATATGAGGGGTGTATGTATATGTGTGTGGGTCTGTGTTTATGTGTCTATGTGTGTGAATGTGTGTGTGTGTGAGGTGTATCTGTATGAGGGGTGTGTGTATATGAGGAGTGTATATGTGTGTCTCTGTGCGTGTCTGTGTGCATATGTGTCTGTGTGTCCGTGTGTGTGTGTGTGTGTGTGTGTGCGCATGCAGCATGGATGTGGAAGCCAGAGACTGACTGAGGTGCCTTCCTTAAATGCTCTCCACTTTATTTACTAAACCCAGTGCTGATGGATTCGGCTAGTCTATGTAGCCAGTTTGTGTGAGAAATCCCCTTTCTATGACTTCTGAGTGGCATCCATGCCTGCAGAGCTTTAATGTAAGTTGTGGGGTGGGAGTGGATGGGGGTCGGTGGGAGCCAAACTACAGTTCTCACATGCTCACAGGAAGCTCTTTATCCACTGAGCCATTTCTCCATCCCTCATCCACTATTTTTTCCCACAATACTTTTGGTGGAAAGCTGTTTTTCTAAACTTATCTATGATTAAGGAACAATATATCCCCCCCCAAAAAAAAAACACTTGAACAGCTAAAATCTTCTCACATTGTTTCTAAAGTGAGAACATTGGGAGCAGCTGGGTGGAGTGATACGGTACAGGGTCCCCCTTGCATTTAGGGTGTCTAGTGGGATTACAGGTCACTTTGAACCTCTATGCATGGCTGAACCTCATGACACTCTTTCATCTCTTACCATCTGTGAAGTAACATATTGTCAGCCCTGTCTACCTTCAGCAAGGATCCTATCCATGGGGTTAGCTAGAATCCTCCTCCCCCCCCCCATCATGTCACATGTTCATAACTTCCCACTCTCTGGCCCCTTTCCTGCTCCTCAGACATTTTGTTTTCAGGGGAGCTCAATCTCGCTCGCCTACTGCAAAGTCCATTGCAATAGTTCTTCCAACTGTCTCAGGAGTCCAGAATAAAGTCTGCTTTTCTATTTTAAGGAGTCCTGAATTTTTTTCTTTAATACTACCTGGAACAACTATCAAGTTGAGAGGAAAATTAGAGGAATGATTACTTATCTGTTGTCATTCAATTAGTTATTTATTATCATTTATTACTTATCTGTTTTTCATTTAGGCAAAGGAGAAAAAAACTTTTACAAACTCCTGCCCAGAAAAAGGATGGAGTAGTAGCATGAGGTCAGCTGTGTTTCTCTCCTAAACAAACAACTCCACACGGCCTGCTTACAGAGGCTTCTTCCACTACAGCACAGTTATTAAAAAGACAAAGTACGGGCAGAAGGGGCCTAGGTGAATAAAGGCTGATTTTGGGTTTTGGCTTGGCATTTGATATTGGCAATGGGAGCCACAAACAAATTCCAATTTCAAATGTCATGGGCTTGCTGAGAGTATGTGCTTCCAGCTTATTAGATTATTCTCCAGTAATTATTGGGTATCCAGGTTTACTTAACATTCATTGGAATAGTTTATGAGCAATCCTTAAGGAGCTATTGGAAATGATGCTAGAAAACTCGGGAACATTTGAGAGGAAATACCAGGAGTAGTTAAACAAAAAATGAAACTTCACAATCTTATTTTGTTTGCCATCATGATGGAAAAAGAGGTGCTTGCTATACTAAGTTATTCCATAGAGAAGTTGTCTTCTCATTGTGAAGGACTGAACTGACGTTGTAACTCCCAAATGGAAGAAGGTATGAGAAGAGGAGCATGCTCTTTCAAATGTTGCCAAGGTTAAATCACTTCACAGTGGGAGCTGGTAACCCAGTAGCAGTGATGTGAAATGAGAATTTCTGGTTTTGTTGAAGATTCAGTTGTGGATATTTTTCTGGAAACTGTCTTTTGTGAAAGGATGTTTTGCTGAGAACAGACCCGTGGTGTTTTTCTGGAGGTTGTCTTATGAAAGGGCATGTGATGTTTGGCTGGAGTAGACACTTGAGAGGACACACGACGCTTGGAAGGCGTATGAGTATAACCCAACAGACAGTGGACCACACTCTGGCATTACAGCTCTTTGCTGGACATCGTTGGAATTTGCTGATGCTGATCTTCCCTGAGAACATTCTTGCGTTGGTTCGCCTTGCTTTCTTTCCTGATCTTTGTTCGTCATGACTTCATAGAAAGAACCACACCAAAGAACTTCTGGCTGCTTTTTGCTGTTTCTGTGGACTTGTGCTGACCATCAGAGCCTCGCGTTTTCTTCTGGATCCAGCCACTCCTGCTGATCTGTGTTCGGTGTTTTGCTAGTGGACAGGACTGCTAACAACAAAGATTGGAATTTCACCAAAGAAATATTTCTAAACAGGTCCACAACCCCTGTTTCCTATTAACCTTTCTTTCCCCCTACCTCTGGTGGAAGGTGGGCTATAAAGGAGGTTGAAGCATTAAAGAGCCATAATTAACGTAGGTTTTGAAAAATCTAAGCCTACAGTGATCTCCTTAGACTCTTAGCAGAGGAGGAAACTACCAGAAAATTTTCTCTCTCTCTCTCTCTCTCTCTCTCTCTCTCTCTCTCTCTCTCTCT
>NW_021620314.1:1183449-1240482 GCF_004785775.1 Grammomys surdaster
CTCTCTCTCTCTCTCTCTCTCTCTCTCTCTCTCTCTCTCTCTCTCTCATCTAGCTATCTCTGTCTTCAAGTACAGAGGAAGTAAGTACCACTGTAGAATAGTGCAAGGGCATTTCATAAGTCAGGTAGAGGAAGAACGGTCTCAGCAGAAACAACACTGCTGGCATCTTACCCTTAGACTTCTAGCCCTTCGAACTGTGGGGGAAAAAATCACTATGGCTGAAGACACTCAGTTTGCAGTATTTTGTTATGTAACCTGATTAGTTACTTGTCTCATTGCTCTAATAAAACAGCTGACAGAAGCAACTTAACAGTTGGAGAAACTTATTTTGGCTTACAGTTTCAGGGTATACAGTCCATTGTTGTAGGGAGAGTGTGGAAATGGGAACATGATGCAGCTGGTCTCAGGATAGCCACAGTCAGGAGGCAGGCAGTGATGGCTGCTTCTGCTCATCTCACTTTCTCCATTTTATTCAGTCTGGAACCCCATTAATGGAATGATTCCACCCATATTTAGCATGGGTCTTCACACTTCAATTACTGTAATTTGGGTAATCCCTCCCTCACAGACAGGGTGTGATAGATTTTTTTTCCATTGTGATTCTAAATCCTGTCAAGCTAACAATCAACAGCAACCATCTCAAATACCTCCAGGAGACCAGTGTATTTGCTGCTGAAGGAAAATCTCAAGAATCTTTCCATTTTTATCATTAGAATTAGTCCCAATTCCTGTTAACCAGCAAGTGGAAAGAGGTATACAATATATTATTGTTTTATTTTAAATAGTTCCTTGTTCATTTATAAAAGGATTTTTAGTTGTCATAGATCATGCCAGATTCAAGGAACTCAAATTCTGATACATGCCAGTTTAAATAATAGGGAAATGTGTGCTCTCCCATATAAAGTCCCGAGCAAGATGTGATTCTCGTCATTGGCCTCTCCCACCACACAGATCCTGGTTTAGATCTCTTCCTCAGTAAGCAAGTACCCAAAACAGTCCCTAGTGTGATGTCCGAACCTAATAATGTCCTAAGAGACAATATTTCTTATGTATCTTTATTAGAAGAAGGGGTTTTATTTTTTTGTTTGTTTGTTTTGCTTTTCTTCTTTGGCGGTCCCAACATATTTACTCTATAATCTCATTGGCCATCATTGATTCACAGGCCCGTGATGAGGAGTATAGAACTCCTATCATGCTTTTGGTTATACCAGGTGTTACAGAATAGACATATAAGACATCACAATAGCACGTTTCACAAGTAAGATCCAGAGAGTTTCTGCTCAAGATTTGTTTAAAAGTGATACCAAGATAAGAGATGGGATCTGGTAGCAAAAAAATGTACAGATGAGGACTATTCCCCTAGTGAAATGACTTGTCATATTGTATTAGTTACTTTTCTGTCACTGTGGCAAAACACCATGACAAGCAATTTATAGAAGAGATTATTTAGTCTCAGAGTCCCAGAGGGGTAACAGTCCATCATGGTATAGGAGTGGCAAGCACGGCAGCTGGAGTACCAAGCGGAGAGCTCACACCTTGAGCTGTAAGCACCAAGCAGATAGAGTGAGCTAGAAATGGTTTTAAACTTTCAAAGCTCAGGCTAGTGATATATTTCTTCCACCAAGGCCATAACTTGTAACCCTCCCCAAACAGCACTACCAACACTGGGGACCAAATGTTCAAATGCATGAACCTATGGGGAAGAGTTACCAAATTACCACATACCTATAGGCATAGGTGAAGAAAAGAAAGGAGAATTACAAAGAGAAAGAAACACCAGAAATTCTAGACTAAGACTGGGAAATGCAAGGTAAATATTAAAATGCTGGTCATGAAATCCTGAGATAGTCCTTGTCAGAATTCATTGAGCATCATTGGTGTGTGTTTTTCTGTTGTTCATCCTAAACAAGTTAAAAGCCATATGCTGAGTTTGAATTTAAAATCAATGTGCCAGAGTGTATGTGTATCTACCTCGCAAAAGAAGTAATCCAAACAAGTAATGGATGCATTGCATACATATTCCTAAACACAGTCAGGGATGTTCTTCTTCTGTGATTAAAGGACCCACTTATGAAGAATAATTTATTCACATATAGCATAGCTACTAGAAAGAAACATTCCTTTCTGGCTGAGGCTTGGGAAGTATTTTACCCTCTTCCAGGCTGGTTTTTAAACTACAGCATTGCTGATCTTTAATGCAAAACAGCCACGGTTCATAAGGAGTACAGATGGAGAACAGGCTCTCAGGAGCTGTGCTGCATTACAGTAGACAATCACGTTGGCTTTACAGCTAGGCAGCTGCAGACTTTAGTCCAAAACATTGAATTATCTTATCTACAGTACACTTCAAGTCTCATTCGTGAAACGGGGGTAGGGGATTAATGACTAATGCTTCCTAGAATTCTGTATTAGGAACTTCCAGGGACAACCTAAGGAAAGGAATATTTGTTTTAGCTCAAGGTTTCAGGACATTGCTGTATATCATGACAGGGCATGGCAGGACAGTCCATTCAGAGGGATGGAGTGGCTGAGCCTGATTTCTGGAGATCCGGGGTGCAGAGGGAGCTATGATCCTCAAAGATCTGCCACTACACTAGTGGCTTGTTTCTTTTAGGTAGGTCATATCTACTACATTTTCCAGTCTCCCAAAACAGCATCAGCCATAGAAGAACTTAAAACATGAGCCTGTGAGGGCACTTTAGATTCAAACCATAAAAGACTTTGTGAGAGGGGCTGGAGAGATGGCTCAGTGGTTAAGAGCACCCACTGGTCTTCCAGAGGTCCTGAGTTCAATTCCCAGCAACCACATGGTGGCTTACAACCATCTGTAGTGGGATCTGATGCCCTCTTCTGGTGTGTCTGAAGAGAGCAATGGTGTACTCAGATACGTTAAATAAATAAATAAATAAATAAATCTTTAAAAAAAGACTTTGTAAGAACTAATTAGTATATATATTTGTTACTATATATTTATTAGTGTATATATGTCACTATATATATTAATTAGTATATATATATATATGAGAAATATGAGAATATGTATATATGAGGAAAAAATGAGAATGTATATACATAAACATATATATGTGTATATATACATATATTTGCCTATTTCTAATTATATATTTGTGTGTGTGTGTGTGTGTATGTGTGTGTGTGTGTCCTAAATACAACCATAGCACAACTAACTGGTTCTGAAGTAAGTGAATGTTACTTGTTATTGTGGATTCTGTAAGCTTCAGAGCTGACTTGGGAGTGTCAAGGTGAATACCAAGATAAGCACACCATTGTAACAATAGTAATTCTTTATTGATATCTCTCACAACCAAGAGCTGAATTTGGCTTTCGTTGTTAGTCATTTTGGAGACCTAGATCGGGGAAGAGTAAGCAAAACTCTGTGAAATCCTTCAAATTTAGACTTTTATCTGTTAAAGACAAGTTTCATGTCAAATCTTCTGACTTAAAGCCTGATTTCTTTCTTTGTTATTCCTACTGAGAAAGCACTTAAACATGGTCTTGATCCTTCTTTTTTCCTGCTTGAGAAGGTATGCCTGGCATTCTCTGATGGCTGAGCTGAGAAAGTATGGCAAGGATTCTATTTTGTTTGCAAAGATCTGTTCCCAAACGACTCGGGGGATATTGAGCTTACATTTTCGAAGGGACAGCAAAGCTCTACAACTACCCTGTTTCAGTGTGTTTTTCAAGAAAATGAAGAATGTGTGTGTGTGTGTGTGTATATACAATATATATATATATATATGTATATATGTATACATATATACATATATATATATATATATATATATGTCAAGAATGGCCATCAAGAAACAATTGGTAAGGGCTCTACATATTTTCATGATTGAATGTTTATGGTGTCTTAAAATTTCACCCTTAGAATGAAAGGTTATCCTTAGACTATATTTTTAAGACAGCCCCCATGACTGAATTGGAGAAGGAGGGGTAACATCACCACACCTATAGTTAACCACAGCTGATTCTCACCAGGCTGGGTAGTTGTGTGGTTTAAGGTCCCTCTTAAAGGGTATAAGCAGATCCCAAAGGAGAGCTGGATTTGAATTAAAAAAAAATATCTAATATTTGGGGTCATGGAGAGGAGACACTTCTGCCACTCCCAGAAGTGTGGGTGCAAGAAGAGGGCAAAGGGAATGTGACAGAGCTGAAAGAAGTGCAGAGGGATGGGGAGGGGAGGGTGCAGGGGAGGGTGGGGTGCAGGGGAGGGTGGGGTACAAGGGAGGGTTGGGTGCAGGGGAGGGTGGGGTGCAGGGGAGTGTGGGATGCCAGGAGTCAGTGTGGCTTATGGAGAGGCATTTGGTTCTAGGGCTAGTCCTAAAAATGACTGAGAATGTTATCTTGTTTAAAATTATGATTTTCCCTGTGTTCTGTTCTAAGCAAAGATATAAAAACAGCTAAAAGGCCGTGTTAATATTTCTTAATCACATAAGCACACCTCATCTCTTAGGACTTGAATCTTACATAATTTCATTTAGCACGTTGTTGTTGGTACTTGAGAAATACCTGGGGAATGAGTGAATCCTTTCATGATTCTGCACTCCCCTTGCTTTAGGAGTGACTCAGCACTGAAGTGGGAACTTGAAATTTAATGCTTGATGTAGCCTTAAAAAAGTAAAGATATATAGCAAGGTATTTCTAGTAGTATTCTCTGTTGTGATCAAGATGCTTTTAAATTCATTTTGACTTGAACAGCCACTAACCAGATGTGGGTAGTCAACATATGATTGATAGTTTGAAAGATTAAGAAATTGAATGTTAATTTAATTTTATTTAAACCAAAATAGCCAATGGCTAGTCCAGATCCAGTCTCATTGCTCAGGTCAAATGGTTTTGTTCAAATTATCCTGTCCTCGACTTTTAAAACAAGCTATTTTTTAAAGAACTAATACTATCAATAAAATGTAAACTCCTCTGTGTTCTTTTAAAACTGGAATATCTTGGTTTGCCTAAAGACTGGTCTATCAAACCAAATTGACTTGTGCGTGCAGCAGTGCCTCTGGAGAGTTTGCACCATTTTGAGGACTTGTATGTGCGGTCAATGCCTAACACTGTAGACCTAAAAGCAGCGCTGAGCATGCACAGTTGCCATAGTGAAGGATAGACGTGGCTAGGCACTGACAGGCTTGCTTGATGAAACAGTGTTCTCTCGGATTCCCCCTCTCCAGCTGCCCCTGGATGTTCAGTGGCCTCTAAGGTTATCCTCCACCTCACCCCACCCCCCGCCAGCCTTCTAAAGCCTTCCCCCTCTCTTATAAGAAATTTCAGATCGCAAAGGAAAATAAGGGGTCCGGGAGAACAAGTGATAAGAAGTATCTTTTAGTTGCATGCTAGACATTTTCTAAGATGCTCAGTAAAAACAGATTGTCTGCACGAATGGATGCTATCCGTGTGGCAAACAGATGAGACCAGGGAGGCTTGCTTTTAACGTACAAGTTTTACCATTTACAACAGATAATGGGTTCGTACTATCTCAGACCCGGGAGTTCACTGGAGCTTGGAGCAGTTCTCAAGCCTCTCAAGCCTATACACACACCCACAACACTCTCTCTCTCTCTCTCTCTCTCTCTCTCTCTCTCTCTCTCTCTCTCGTTTGAACTCCCTAGCTTTGTTTGCTCTTAACCTTTCGAAACTACACAGACCAATAATATTTACGTAAACAGATGAAAATGTGTTGATAGAACCTGCCTCCGGGGTCCCATCCCCTCCTCTCCTACGTTCCTTCAAATCGAATAATAATCGCTCGGAGCAGTGTCAGTTTACATAAATGGCTCCCTTAGAATCTCACGCTGTTCAGGAGATGCATTTTGGTAGTTTAGTGGCATTAAAAAATAGTAGATAGTTTCCCAGAGCCTGGACACTTACATAAAAGCGACCTGTTCATTTATAAATTAAGCTTCAACGGGGTTTGCATTTTTGTAAATCTATGTTGTTTCGAGGTGTAGGCAATTGATTTGTGTATTAGCCATTATCACTACAGATTACTTGTATGGGACGTTAAAAACTGGCTCCGCCCCCGTTGCTTCCTCCTACCTCTCGAAATCTATGATTCGGACTAGGTCTAAAGAGAGAGGAGCATTTGGAAAGGATTTGGAGATTAAAAATACGATTTTCAACACAAAGACCACAAGCAGCGTTGGACAACAAGAACTACTTAAAATTTAAATAGTTTAAAAATTTAAAACATCACATCCCCAGAAGTTGGAGGACGACAAAAGTCCGAGTCGTCCAGTAAGCTTCCAGAGACTGATCGCCCTTCTGCTCTGAAAAAAAAAAAAAAAAAAAAATCCGGGCAGGCGACACGGACACGTTGCGATGAGTTTCAGCTGCAGAAGAGGAAGAGCATCACCTGCAGTCCGAGGCGTGGGAAACACTGCTGGACCCGGTCTGGAAGCCAGCGAGGTGAGCGCAACGGGGGGCCCTGGCTGGCTGATCCGGTGGTGAGTGCGAAGAAGCCGGCGCTTGGCGGAGCCGGGAGACTCCGCGGGGAGGAGAGGGACGTCTGCGGCCAGGAAGATCACTGCAGCGGGGAAGCTGGCGGCAGCCTGGGAGTCCTTAGCTGCAGCTGGCTGGGAGGCCGACTGAAGCCGGAGAACCCGGTCAGCGCCGGGGAGCCGGGGGCGAGGCGGGGCTCTGACGTCACCTCCCCTCCCCCAGCCGCTCCTAGAGGGAGGAGTAGGGAAAAGAGGCAGAGAGATCCGCCGCAGTTGCCGGCCGTAACTCCTCAACTCGGCAGCTGGCTGCCTGGACATGTCCTGACAAACTTGGCTTCCCCTCGGCTCTCTCTCCAGACCTCGTGCGCTCTCTCTCCACCTCCTTTGGTGCTCAAACTTTCCCCGGGTCGAGAGCCACTGGAAATGCGCCCTCCTGAGTCCCGCCAGCACCGGAGGAGGAGGATCGCGCTCTGCTTGGGGATATGCTGAAGAGCCAAAGGAGGCAAAGTTGGTACTTGGAGCCCGGATCCTAACAAATATCCGAACGGCGTGGGAATTACCCAACTGCCAGGGACTGTAAGGGAAAGCACCGAGGACCGGGCTACTGTGGTGAGTTCTTTGTTCAGTGCATGCCTTGTAGAATTTAAGTTTAATCGTAAATGAAATAACGTGGGGGATGTTTCACTGTGAGCGATTGGGGGGAATTCATGTGGATCCTCCACGGTCTGCGCTCAGGGAACTGGACTACCCAGTGGCCTTCACGGGGCGCGGGAATGGAAGGCAGGCATGCGCAGCTTTTGGAATTCACAAAATACACACAGAGCGCTGTTCAAAAGAACTTGAGAAGTGAAGCCGTTTGTGCATTATTTTCAGTGTAACTTGTTATAGAAATGGTGCCCAGGGAGGGCGCGTTGGGGACTGGGTGATCTGCAGTGGCGCAGCGCCCTCTAGTCCGAGCATTAGGCAAGGCGCGCTCCCAGCTCCCAGCTCAGTGCAGACCCCGAACTTGGACCTGCCGGGTACGCTTAACGACGTGGACCAGACAGAGCTCGATCGCTTCCACCTCAGCTTTCATTTACACCGGACGACACTTAATACATTTCAAAAAAAAATCAGCTTGGGTGGACTGGGTGTAGGGGCAGTGCTGGGGGGAAAGGATTTTTTTTTGGGGGGGGATGGGGCAACGGTCCCTTTTCCACCTAATTTCAATGAAGCTCGGGGTCAAAGAAGATCGACTATTTAAAGGATGTTCGCGAAACTTGAACTACAGTTCTCTTCATGTGAAGGCAATTCGCTCGTAGCCAAAAAGGTATCTCCATTTCGTTCCGTTGGTGGCTAAAGGCTTAGCAAAATGTGGCAACACAAGAGACTGCATTTTTGGCTTTCAGCGGTTCCTGTAACGACCAAGTGCAACTTCTTCCAGGCAGTGAGATCCATTAGTAAGCCTGGCTATTTAGGATTCTTAATTAGATATTTTAGTCCGAGTAAGCACTAATATATCAATGAATTATTTTTTTTCAGGAATTCCTTTGTACCATTTAGAAAATTCAGTGATGATTTAATGTTATGGAATGATGTGTTTTTATACTTTTTATTGTTCTTTCCCTCTCCTAGGCCCTCTCGCACCCCCTCCCCCAACGGCTTTGTGTGTGTGTGTTGTGTATGTGTGTGTGGCTATGTTTTGTTCGGAGTTAAAATTCCGGGGAGGGGAGGGGAGGGGAGGGGGTCGCAAACTGGTTGAGGTTGGAGATCAGGTCTCCCACTTTCGCTGCGTTCACTAACCGGTAACTCCGCGAGCACTCTGCGCAATTGCAGCCGGGGCCAGATGAGACTTTGGGTTCCGATGCTGTTTTGCCTTTTCTGGGTGTTGTGAATATATACGTTCTAAATAGTGAGCGGGGAATTCAGAGGTACGAATCAGCACGCTCATTCTGCAGGCACTACTTTTTCTTCCCAGGCGTAACCTGCTAGACAGACACCATTATTTTTTTTTTTCCAGCCACCGTGCTTTAAGATGGCTTAAGAAGTGACGTTAACTTTGAGCCAAAGAAATACACTCTAGCCTCTGTCTGCGGTGCAATTCCCTCTGCAGCCCCCTCCACCCGCTCCTAGGGAAATCTGATCTCTTCGTCCTCGCAGCGTTAAAATGATCGAGCCCCACAAACTTTCCGAGGTCAAGTCCTTCCTCTTCTCTGGGCTGCGTCCCAAAGCGTGGCTGGCTTCGGCTGAGTCTCTGAGTCTCGTTTGCTCACCAGTCGGTACCTGGAGCTCTGCAGGCGCCGGGGGTAGACTTGCAGCCCTAGGATGCACTGGCTGGACGTTCGGGCGCCAGAGGGAGTTCTGCAAGTGGGGAGCCTGCTCGCCCTGTATCGCCCTATCTCGCAGGAGAACTTGTAGCTGCGGGGCCAGGCTCACCGATTACGGGACCCTTGTGGCAGAATTAAGCGCTGAGAATGCGCACCGGGATGCTCAGCTGCCTTTGTCCTACTGACCCAGGGATTGAGGAGGTGCGAGCAAGTGTGGGCGCCGTCTGTCTCGGGAGGCTAGCAATCCGGCTCACCTCCGCGATCCGGGAGGTCCAACCGAGTCTGAATTAACAGGTCGCGGGAAAACTTATGCATTTCCCCTGGCCTAATGTGGATTTCAGGAGGAAGTAAATTCCGACCTAACTGCATTCCTTTCCAGACCCTCTGTAGTTTTTTTTCACTCCAGCGGCTGCAGCCTCAGAGCGAGGCATTCAAATGCGGATTCGGGGATTTCCTGGAGGTTGGGGAAAAAAAGTCTAAAGGAATGTTGGGGGGACGTGGAGGGGCTGTTCCTTAGGTCCTAGGTGACTTCTCCCTACTTTCTGACTTTTTTTTGGGGGGGGGAACAAATGTTTCCCCTTTCCTAGAAGGGAAAATTGAATAAAATTCCTTCCAACAGCAACAGCTCGATATTCTAGCACAGTCCCCAAACTGTCCCTCCGGGTCTCATAAGCTCCTGGAAGGCGCTCGCCGGGCTCCACGTCGGAAGCCCGTCTGGGTAGCCCCTGGGGCGGGCGCTTCTGCCCTGGGGCGGGGCGGCCTCGGGCTGCGCGCACGGAGTCGGGGAGTCTCGGCGCTGGAGAAACGAGAGCCGGCGCTGGCAGGCGTGGCCGCGGGCGGAGGGATACGCACGGCGGGGAGTTGGGACGCGCGGACCCGGCTGGACGCGGCGGGGCTGGACGGCCGGCGGCGCCATGCGGACGTGCGGGCCCAGTGCGGCTCCCGGCACAGCGGGCTCCCGCCGCCGGGTGCGCTGAGCACCTGGGCCGTGCGCTCCGACCGCACCGCCGCTACTTTGGAGCCAACTTTGCAGTAAGTTTGCTAAGGGTGGAGTTGAGGCTGGGGCCGCGGGTGGGTGCCCTCCTTCCCTCCCTCCCACGCTCCTCCGGCTGCACGGTGGCCGGAGCTGCTGCTGGTCTCCTTGCCCTCTCGCTGAGATGAGTGGCGGCTCCAGGGTGCGGAGGCGGAGGGGTGGAGGGACCCGGCGGGACGTGGAGGGAATGGTGATTGCAGAGTCGGCGTCGGACGCTGCGGTTCCCCAGCAAGCTTGCTACTCCCCGGCCAGCATGCTACTCCCCGCAGCGCCAGGCTGTCTGACCCTGAACTGCGGGCTCCGGGTTCGACTCCTGTCCATCTCGGCTTTGGAGCGGTTTCCATGTACAGAGATGAAAGCGGAGCCGATCGCTTGAGCGTGGGATCTTTGAAATGGAGTCGCTGAGTTTCTTAGATGTTCTGTGCCCGGAGGAGTGCAGTGCCGAGGTTTAATGCGGCTCCTTTACAAGGCTAAGCCTGGGGGGTGAGGGGGAGTGTGCGACCAGGCAGTTAGTTGCTTGTCTGTTTTCTGGAAGATAAACTTTTGAGATCTTGATTAAAAGAGAGGGTCTGCTTCACAGTCTTCTCTGATTTCTTTCAGAGAGCTAACTTTCGGTTGTCTTGTAAGAATCCCACCCCCCACTGATGGGAATTGCAGGGCCTTGGAAACAAGGAGACAATTGTGTGCTATAGCAAAGTAAATTCGCAAATATTTTCTATGTAGTTAATTTTTTTTTCTTGTGCCTGAACTATAGTTTCATTAATTGGCTTTTGTTAAGCAACTCCCGAGTGCTGGTAGAGATTAAAAAAAAAACTGAGAATTTACTTAGACTATTAGAATCAGAAAAGATTTAAAAGACACATAAGTTACCTTTGCAAAAGCTAACGTGTGATCCTTCGTGTATTCGATATTTAATAGTTTAAGAGCATATTTTCATGTGCTATGCTAAGAGATGTTGATGGTTTTCACATCAGTCTTAGCTCTGTTACCCAACCACACAAACAGTTGTTGCCTGTACTCCACAACTGTATCGGTTCATTATAGGTTATTTGGCTTTGGGTTTCGGGATCATTGTTCATATCTAGGTGTTAGAACTTTTCCTCTCTCCTCGTTAAATATATATATTTTTTAAGATATACAGATATTTAAAACGTGATTTTTTTAAAAAAAATGATGCAACTCTCAGCTGTGGCTGAAGTAGTATTTTACAAGCTTAGTGTAACTTTGGTTTAAAAGTTTGCCCTTGTGTGCCAATTTCTTGAAAAATTAACATCTTAAATGAGCCAACTTTTTTTTTTTTTTTTTTTAGAAACTCCCACTGTGAAAAGAAGTAAGGTTGTTAGAGGCCTTCATAAAGTCATTTGGGCCACCTGTGAGTTCATTTTTGTGGGTCTCTCCACATGTCTTTATTGGTTTCACATTGTGTGCTAGTAGATTGATCTAACTTCATTCCAAAGATATATGTTCAAAGTAATAAAGAATGAAGGTTTCCTTTAAGTAAGTCCCCCTTTGTAGGGTCCATCTGCAAAGTCAGCTCTTGGGCATCTTTGGAGAAGGCCTTTCTTAACTTAACGTGTTCGAAGTGGGAGAGCTCTTAGGGCATTGATTCTCTGTGTAATGGTCTTCGGAAGTCTGCTTAGGCTACCTGTTTTCCACTTAGGTCTGGCTAGTTTTATATTCAATAAGCCAAATCACATAGGCACATTCTAGTGTTAAATGCTGATTTGTAGCTTGAAAGACCTTAGTTCATAAAGGAAGTGGAAGGACTCTGCATTCTAGTCTTCATGGTTGGGAATTTACAGTAGGAAAGTATTCCTTTTTGAGCAGATTGTGTGGAAGGTGAAGGCAAGCACTATCTTAGACCCTGGAAAGGTGTTTTCAAGTCGGATGGTGTACACCGTTTAAGATCAGAAAGTGGCTAGTTCTCCTTTGAGAAGAAGCAGTTTTACTTAGAAACTTGTATGTTGACTATTTTCAAATATGAAAATAACCCTTTTATTATTATTTTTAATGTGTATGGCTGTTTTGCCTGTTTGTATGTCATGTGCCATGTGTGTGCCTGGTGCCCTCAGAAGCTGGTAAAGATCTTCTGGAAATGGAGTTACAAATGGTTGCAAGTTGCTATGTGGGTGCCGGGAACCGAACCTGGATCCTTGGGAAGAACAGCCAGGCTCTAAAACTCTGAGTTATCTTTTTTTAAAAATAAACTTGTCTTTTCTTGAAAGGTCCAGATTTAAATATTTCTCAGATTCTTGATTAATTCCAAGAGCTCCTTGTATACTTGAAGATAAATACATCTATTGCTTATGTATTTTGTGCAAGCCCTTTGGGAATTCAGTCATTTAATCTTTGTCCTTTGTAGAGTGTTTAATCATGAGGCTCTGTGACAAAGTCTGCAGTAAGACACTGATAGTTCTGAAGGCTTTTGAGGTGGCAGTGACCTAATTTTGGACCAGCTAGGAATTAAGAGCCATTTAAAGGGCCACCATCTATAATGCTGTTCCTGACCTAGTGGTTGTCCCTGAATTTTTTTCTGTTAAGGGAGCAGAAGCACTCTCATATTTTCCTTGTGTATATCCTCTCCCATTTACTCTTGCCTTCAAGCCTTCCTTCTTGGTCTTTTATCCATCTGTCCATTGGTCAATCCAGAAACTGTGAGTCTTCTCTGCAAACATCAGGGCTTGACACAGTGTACCTAGGTGAATAAGTCAGGTCTCCTGTCCTTAAAGAGCTCAGGCCCGGTAAGAGAAGGCTAAGTCAGTGTTGGATGTTGGAAGAGATCGGTTAAGATCATCCTAACACTTGAGCAAGCTGGGGCACCTGCAGTGGATTTGGGTGAGTTCCTCACGACTGAGGAGGGAGTGGGTTGGGGAGACCAGGAATGTACAAAGTAGCATGTGGGTTGTGTGACTTGACTGTGGTCTGCTGACTAGAGAGAAAAGAGACCTTAGCTAGAAGAAAGTAAAAGCTCTGGGTGAGTTACCGATGCTGCTTCTAACTTAGGTTCACTGGACTTTCTTGTTTCTGCTGTCATCTTTTGGCCGGGGGTAGAACCCAGAACAAACAATAAATGACAGTGCCGGAAACTAGCCTTTGAACACAGCAGGGTAATTTTTATGGGGCAAAGGTTAAGGACACGTAAACAAGGAAATGCTGTAGAGAAGCCACTGAACTGTTTTAGGAGACTTAAGTTGCATTTGGATTGTCTTTCGAATGAAGATAGTATAGCTAATGCCTTAGGTTAACACACCCCCTAGACACTGGTTGGGAGTCCTGTGCTCAAATAGCTTGGCATGATCCAAGCCTATGAGAAAGTGCCCCTTTAGTTTGAAGTAAGTGACACTGATTACATTAGATAAGTAGCCAGAGATCAGATTATCAAAATTCTTTCGTCAAAACCTAGTAGGAATATACCAAGTCAGGGTCTGGAGAGAGAGCCCAGGGGTGAAGGGGTACTTCTCTTTCAGAGGACCTGACCTCTGTTCCCAGTACCCCCATTGGTGGCTCACAACAGCTTCTAACAGATGCTGGGCATCCCAGGCCTCCTGTGCGCACACTCCCACACAGACACACATGCACATAATATAAGATAAAATAAATCTTAAAAATATACACATATATTTATTCAGTACACACTGAATCAGCAGGCAAAAGAAAAAAAACATTAGTGGGCCAAAAAAAACACCCCGAGTATATTCAAATGATACATAATAGGAAAGAAACGTGAGTGGGTTCAGTGGGGTAGGGCTAGAAAACAGGATTACTCAGGTACATGACGTACTGCGTCTGAATAAATGCACATATGGATCAGGTGCGGCAGCGCAGGTAGAAAGCGGAGCAGCCCCGAGAAAGAAATAAGACAATTCCAGGTAACATTTTCTAAATGGAGGTTTGGCAGATATAAAAGGACAGCTAAACTCTGAATTTGAAGGGGTTGAGGGGCAAGAAGGGTTGCGGGGAGGGTGGCAGGAAGCTGTAAGGACTGTCTAGTGCAGCCCCCAGGTTCTCAAAGAAATGCAGTCCACAAGATTTAGCTTCTGTGCCTTCGCTTGGTCGGTAGGTGACAGATTACAATGTTAAGTCTTCTGCACCCTTTCTCTCTATTTGATCCCTTAGCTTACAACTTGGAGTGCTGTGGGGAATTAGTAAGACTCTCCCCTGAAATAGAAAAGTACAGTGGACCTGAATGATTTTTTTTTTTTACAGTGAGAAACCAGCGGAGAGGCTGTCTTAACTTAGAGCAGATGGTATTCCAGGAGGGCTCTTCTTTAGGTACCTGAGAGGGTGGACTCAGCTGCGGGCACGTTGGAAGCTCTCGGATGAGGTCTTTAAGGCGGTAATCGAGGTTTTGTGTGGGAAGAAGAGGCTTGTCGTACTATAGTCCCTTGTGAATGAGGTATAGAGCAGCAGTTTGTAAGAAGAATCAGGGAAGTCCAGTCTTTCAGGTGTTGTTTTGTTACAGATTGCTTTTCTGTTTTAGGCACTTGGGTGATGTAAAGGACTCAGTGTTGGGTAGCGGGGTAAGTGGCTTGAAGCATGGCACTTAAGATCAGGGAAGATGAGCACGGAAGAAGGTCATTTGCTCATGACGCCTGAAGAAGAGGTCTCTCTCTCTCTCTCTCTCTCTTTCTCTCTTTCTCTCTCTCTCTCTCTCTCTCTCTCTCTGTGTGTGTGTGTGTGTGTGTGTGTGTGTGTGTGTGTGTGTGTGTGTGTGTTTTGCTGGGATGGATCTGAAGGCTTCCTGTTAGGTATTTTAGGCTAGCAGTGGTTTTTAGGAGAGAAGGAACCGTGAAAAGCAGTCAACGACATGCTGAGAAAGTACTTTTTGTGGAGATCCTTTCCAAGGTAAGAAAAATAACGGTGTTAGTTTAAAGGAAATGCAATGTTGAGAGCCATTTATTTTTAAGTAGGGAGGAACCTGTGTTTATAACCTCAGCAGGACAGAAGGGGTTGTTGAACGCTGAGCTCTAGAGCGACAGAAAGATGCAGTGTTTTATGGAGTCAGGATGTCAGGCAGTCTCTCAGGCGTCTTTGGCCCGGACTTTACTCTTCTGCTCCGAGTGGTGCTTTCCCCTTCCTGACCTGCCATTTTAGTGAAGTACCTCTGCGCACATACCTGAGTGCACTGGGAGCATAATTTGGCTCTTACTGAAGCCATGATAATTTGGGAGTAGAAGAAGTCGCCATGGTAATTGCTGCTTACTGTTCCAAAGCATCGCGTAAGTTATTTCTGTCTGCAGAGAAAAAGCACATTAGGTGATAGAGACTTAAAACAGGAGAGGCAGACAGCCTGTTTCTGTGGGCAGAGTCTGTCCTGGAACCTGGGTGTGACAAACAGAGAGCAAGCAGCCTAAACTGATGGCCCCAGTCAAGAAGAGAGGGGTAAAAAGGAAGGGGTGAGTCCAAGGGTGTTTGTCAGCCTTGACACCTGTGCCCTGTACTTACCGTCTGGACTTTGATGCTAATTAGAAAAGTCACCTTCGTAATTCTAATAGCCTTGTTCCTACAGACTCATGTACACAGTGAGTTATATTTTATATAGAGATTATCAGAAAATATATTTACCTTTCTTAGAATGAGAACACATTTAACTTTTATTTTGGGGCCAGGGAAAATGGCATAGTGGGTAAAAAAAAAAAACTTGATATCCCGAGGTTGATTCCTGTAGCTCACACCCGGGGAAGGAGAGAACTAACTCCTGCAAAGTTACCCTCTGACTTCCGTGTATATCACGCCATGTGTACACTCAGTGCACACATGCGTTACAACAGGTTAGAAAACCTTGGGTCCAATATCCAGAGGGGGGGGGGGAAGTGACAGTAAAGAGAATATTAAACTGTAAACTTCAATAGCCAGTTAAAGGACAGTGACACTTGCTGATTGTGAGAGTGTAGAGTCCAGTGCAGAGGCCCAGTGCACAGTTCTTCACTTACATTTCCCTAATATATAGGGGATAAAGATGACCACTTTTGTGTTTCAGGACAGTGGCCTCTCAATTTTAAGTGTCATGGCATTAAACAGAATTCATGAGTTTAAGAAGTTCCACCTCTGAAGCATGAGAACCGCTTCTAAATCTTCTAGTTTTAGGTAAAAATGGATGAATTGGAAAAAAGAATACATTTCAGGAGATATTATTAACCCTATAGAAATTAGAAGCCATGTTCTGTGAACAGATGCTGTGTGCTGTTTGTGAAGGATTTTATTTGACATAAAATCCTCTGGCGAAGAAATAGGAGGGTATTAATATCTTACTTTTTGCCAGAAAAGTTATTTTTTCTTGTGTAGGTAAAGATTTTAGAGGTCTATAGTAAAGACGTTTAAGGGGATCCCAGGCTCCACGCCTGAGCTAAGGACATATTCTTTTTTCACTTTGGGAAATATAAATTAGAAGTCCCAACTTAACTATGAGTTTAAGCCCTGTGACTGCTTTCTAAATATCAAAGGATAACTCGGCTGAGATGATTTTAGAGTCTAATTTTCATAAGTCTGAAACTTAGGTAATAACATACTTTTTAAACAAAATGGCGGAACCTACCCCTTACCCCACCCTCTCCCATACTTGTACTGTTTGTCTTCCGGAGAGTGGAGCTACAGTTACGACATTTTATAATGAAACCTGAATCCACAGTTCATTAATACCTCTGTAGGGCTAATAATGTCCCCGAAAAGTGGATTATTAAGAAATTAGATGATTGTGTTTAGTAATTTAACCTAATTATAGTGGTGTTCTGTCAGTAAACTCAGAGTTTAAAGAAGAAAAAAATGGGCTGGAGAGATAGCTCAGTAGTTGAGAGCACTGGCTGCTCTTCCAGAGGACCCTGGTTTGAGTCCCAGCACCCACATGGCAGCTCATAACTGCCTGTATCTTCAGTTCCAGGGGATCTGATGACCTCTTCTTGGTTCTGCAGGCACTGCCTTGCACGCACACACACTGCACAGACATATGTGTAGGCAAAACACCCATACACATAAAAAAGGTCAATAAATAAATAGAGAGAGAGGGAGGGGGAGGGAGAGAGAGAAAGTTGTAAATGTTTGTCAGTATAGTCCAGAAAGTTACTCCCATTTGTGATGTGTACTTTGGAACATGTGGGTTGTGGGTTAGTTATGGACGGGGGTGGGGGAGGGTGGAAGGAGGGATGGGGAGGGAAAGGGAGAGAAGGGGAGGGAGGTGTGTTTGGGAATCCAGAGAAGATGTGGCAGGCACAGTATGGTTGGCTCTCCATGGGGAGGGGACAGCTGCCCTGCTTATCAGTTGGGATTTCTCTTACGACTGAGGACTTGGGACAGGATCCCCTCTCCTGTGCTGGGCCGGTGATCATCATAGCTGGCATACAGGGGACAGGCCAAGTCTTTATGTTGGGCTTCATGCACTCAAAGATACTGGTATCTGAGTTCCTTGACACCCGTTCCTTGTTTTTTTTTCAGCTGCTTTAGCTGTTACTTTTATCCCTTAGCCTGTTTCTTCTGCTAATTTCTCTGTCTTGTTAAGCATGGATCCTTGACCAGCTAGCTTTTCCTTTCTAGCCTTAAAAGCTGTCTTCCTTGTTTGGGTGATTCCTCAGATGTTTGTCTCCAGGCTGGATTTCCCTTCCACCTCCCCCACACACACCGCACTGCCTACTTGAAAGTTTTATTATTTGCATAACCATAGCCTCTGTAAGTCAGTCATCTGTCTGTTGCTGAGGTAATCTACTTGCATGGAGGAATGATTTAATTTGGTTCTTAGTTTCCATCCACCATCAATTGGCCCCGTTCTTTGGTCCTTGTCTTGGAATAGATATCAAGGTGCAAACTTGTGGAGAATGTCCGTTTACCTTGAAGTAAGGGGCAGAGAGGTGGAGGTGGAGGCTGGGGAGGAGGGTGGAGGAGGGCGGCCGGGAAAGGAGTGGGGTCCTAATAGCCCCTTTAAGGACATGCATGCTTCCAGTGACCTAGCTCCCTTGCTTTAAACTTCATCCATCTGTTAATGATTGCATCTTCACTGGAGGAGAGGGTGCCACCAGACACTAGCTACCAAATCTTGGGAGAGGTGGGGGCACTCTGGAGGGACTCTTCTAAACAGCTGCAGTCAGAACATCCTGTGGTGATCTGACCTGCTGATCCCATTTCCAGACCCTGGACCCATCGTCATCCTTCTCTTGGTCTCCCATCCCTCTGGTTTAGATGCCACCCTCTTTGTTCAGCAGAGTCCTTGACATCTTTGGTATTTTTATGCTCCTTTCTGTCCCTTTCTTTCAGTTCAGCAGTGCATGTTTCGATAGGCCCAGAGTTTGACCACTTCTCCCCTCCTCCAGTATTAATCGTAATGGTTTAAGCTCCCTGGCTTCTTACCCGTCCTATTGTATAACAGCTTCTGATTGGGGATGCCCTCCCATACTGGCTTTTATCCGTGCCAGCGACCACATGTTCCTGCTCCAAATCCTCCTGCAGTTTCTCATTTTATTGGGAGTAAAATACAGGGCCATAAAAATGTGGTTGAGTAAATATATAAAAGGTAAGAATGGACACATTAACCTCAGAATTCTAAGCAGGGGTGGGGTTATTCTCTCCACCTGAGAAGCGCTGGCCACCTATTGGCCTCCTTCCACAGAGCATCAAACGTAAAAGCAGGACAGGGAATGACCTGGCTATGGAGAAAACTGACAGGATCTCAGCTGAGGTTGGGATGAGGTCAGTGTCAGCACTGGGAAGTCACGTATGTCACTTGTGTGACATGTGGAAGATGACACTGTGGTCCAAGACGTAGTCCCAGTCTAATCATAAAAAATTGAATTCCAGTGTGTGACGGTGCTAGCTAGCTCCGTAGTAACGTGTTCATGTGAGATGCTGGTGCAGAAACGCTTCCGATACTCTCGAAATGGCAGTAAAACTGTCCATGATCTTTTTTCTTCCAGTCTTTGTCCCTGGCTTCTTTTCCAGCCCCACTGTGTTCCAGCTAGCTCGACTGGGCTCCAGCCCTACTGTGCTCCAGCCCCAGGTCTCTCTCAGTTATTTTTTCTCATCCCATTGTGTTCTAAAGAACATAGGCGTTACTTCCCAGAAATGTCACTTGTGCTAAGCTTGAGAAATACATGAAGTTTTTCTTCCCCAAAGCTCCAGTGCAGTCTCTGACTGTGTGCTTCTTCTGAAGCCCTTACTCATCATTCAGTGGGCTCTTTTTCTCTTGATAGCCTGTTTGCTTTACCAGGAAGTGCACCCACCTTCCTTCCTTCCTTCCTTCCTTCCTTCCTTCCTTCCTTCCTTCCCTCCCCCCCTCCCTCCCTCCCTCCCTCCCTCCCTCCCTCCCTCCCTCCCATATGGAAAGTTTGGTTCACTTTTCATTCAAAGCATCTAGAGATGTACCTGCCTCACAGTAGGTGACTATTAAATATTTGTTGAAAGATTTAAATAATTAAAAGAGCAACCATATGATGCGCGCGCGCACACACACACACACACACACACACACACACACACACACTTAAGCTAAAATTAAGACAGAGTATGGTAATTGAATATTTCTCTCTGTCTGTCTGTTCCTTCTCCCTCCAAATAGAATCAATTGTTACCTGTCAAGAATTTTTCTCTATTTTGAGCATATCCGATACATCCACGCACAGCTCTTCTTCCCTCCTTTGGCAAACATAAATGCGATCAGCTTAGTTTTGCTAGTCCATTTCTCTAAGTCTCATTACTCGTCAGCATGTTGAATGCTCTCTGATTTTTGATGACTGTAATATTTTACACGGAGAACTAAGAACTAAACACATTGAAGTGCTCGCAGAATTATCTGGATGTAATTGTTCGTTGCGAAGTGAAACGTCATAGTAACACTGTCTATAAAAACCTGCTTCTTAAGGAGGACAGCCCGTGTTCAGCGTCATGTTTGTAGATGGTCTTTAAAGCATTTTTCTTTATGTGTACTTTTCTATTCCCACTTCAGATGTGTTTGGATTATGATCTTTGCCTTCCTTAGTCCTTACATATGGAAAACAGAGATATTCCATAGTATGATCTTACCTTACAGCCTATAGTTGATCTCGATCTCTCTCTCTCTCTCTCTCTCTCTCTCTCTCTCTCTGCGTGTGTGTGTGTCTGTTAAACTTACAGAATTGGTTTTTTTGTTTGTTTTTTTTTGTTTTTTAATCAAACTCAAATTTCCTCAAGTATTAGAACTAGTGAGCAAATTGAGATTTCTGTAGGGGTAGTTTTTGGGAGACGGTTCTTATTTTGTTAAATTGTCCTTGTCCCTTTAGAGGTCAGAGATCTATCCGTCTGATTTCCTGACTTGTCTGTTGAGGAGAAGGCCTGAAAGCTGCCGAGCAAGTTACGGTGCCCAGCTTGAACTTGATTGAGTATCAGTTAAGCTCCTAATTGCTTTAGGCATATCGGTTTTCTTCTTTTCCCCCCTCTAATAAAATGACTAATGGGGCAAGCTGGCAGTGGCTGAGTTAAGATACTGTAAATTAATGTTGCCATACTAATTTTGCTGGGCTGTCAAGCCAGCCCTCCAGTCTGCCGCTTCTTTCACCTTTGCTAGTACCTCACAATCTGTGCATATTCATCAGAGGATGACTCTGCAAAGGGCACACTTCTGTACACTGTGCTGTCAGCTCTGGGGGCTGTGAACGAGCATTGATCCCCCCCCCCCCATGAATTTGCTGGCGTGATAAAGAACAGCTGGTGAGAACAGAGCCCTGTTCTCTGGCCAGATCTCAGCCCCGTGGATCTGACCTGCCTTCCCACGTGTTAAAGGCTACTCTTTGTTCAGGCTCCCCCTTTCCCTTCTCAGCCACTCTCTGCCCTTCCTGCAGCTCTGCCTCCTTCCTACCTTGCTTTGATGCTTTCATGGTTCTGTTTTTGTGCATGTATATCTCTTTTCGCTGGGGACGCCTGGGTGAAAGAGTATGAGGGGCTTTGAAGCTACCAGACCCTCGAACAAGGGGTTATTGATAGCAGTGATGATAAAATGTCAGTGCTCAGGATGAGATTTGCTTCTCTGCCATAGAAAGAGCGGTTACCTATCAAGCTCCTGAATTCAGGTTTTCCTATTATAAAATGACCTTTTACTGTATGCTCAGGTTGGTGTTTAGGAATTACTTCACTACACATTTGATGGTAATGATTACTGTAATTCCTTTAAATAGGTTCGCAGTACTAAATGGGACAGTAAGGAACTGCTGTGTGGAGTGAACTTAATTATTTTTATGAAGAAATAATTCCAGGATGAATTTTGAGATCAGATTACAAGCTATCATTATATACGGTCCTGTAAAAGCACCGTTTAGGATTTTTTTTCCTAAAGGCTTTGCACGTTTACAATCCTGTGTTAGCAGAAGTTTGTAAGCTTCCCAGGCTTGGCGAAACTTGATAGCAGTAACAGATTGGGGCAAGTGGACTAGAGGTTCAAGTCCATCCTTGACTACATAGTGAGTTTGAGGCTAGCTTGGGTTATGTGAAATCATGTCTCATAGAATTTTTCCTCCCAGAAAATTGAGTTTTGAGGACGTAGTTCTTGGTGTGTAAGAGGAGGCGTATACTATTCCTTGCCTACTTTTTTTTTTTTTTTACCAAAAACTGATGTCTGTGTTTGGCCTGAAGTCTTAAGCTGGACAGTGAAATTCAGGGTTGGAGAGATGTCTCAACGGTTAGGAAGAGAGTTGCCTTGCAGAGTACCTGTTCCCAGACATGCACCGATGTACATGAACACAGTAACAACCAGGAAAAGATAGCTGTCAGACTCACTTCTAGAGTTGCTAGAGTGTTGATGTTTGTGTTGGGAAGCGTTTGCTCATATTCTGTATGGGTGGGAAAGGCTTGATGCGTAAGGCCTAAGTTTAATATTTATTCTCCTCGGCCCCAAGAGACACTCTTTTCTTCTTCTGTTACAGGTAGCCGAGAGTTAGACAATGGGGAGACACTTGGCCTTGCTCCTGCTCCTGCTCCTCTTTCTCCAGCATTTTGGAGACGGTGATGGCAGCCAAAGACTTGAACCAAGCTCACCCATCCAGTTTACACACTTCCAGTACAATGTCACTGTGCACGAGAACTCAGCGGCGAAAACCTACGTCGGCCACCCCAGCAAGATGGGTATCTACATCTTAGACCCCTCGTGGGAGATACGGTACAAAATCATCTCAGGAGACAGCGAAAACCTGTTCAAAGCGGAAGAGTATGTTCTCGGAGACTTCTGCTTCCTAAGGCTAAGAACCAAAGGCGGGAATACGGCCATCCTTAACCGGGAAGTGAGAGATCATTACACGCTGGTAGTCAAGGCAGTCGAAAAAGTCACCAGCGCTGAGGCCCGAGCAAAGGTTCGAGTGCAAGTGCTGGATACAAACGACTTGAGGCCGCTCTTCTCCCCCACCTCCTACAGCGTCTCTCTGCCGGAAAACACAGCCATAAGGACCAGTATTGCAAAGGTCAGTGCCACGGATGCGGACATTGGAACCAATGGCGAGTTTTACTACAGTTTTAAAGACAGAACTGACATGTTTGCTATCCACCCCACCAGCGGTGTGGTTGTTTTGACTGGCAGGCTTGATTTCCTAGAGACCCAGCTCTATGAGCTGGAGATCCTGGCTGTGGACCGGGGCATGAAGCTGTACGGTAGCAGTGGGATCAGCAGCCTGGCCAAGCTGACGGTTCACGTGGAGCAGGCTAACGAGTGTGCGCCCGTCATAACCGCGGTGACCTTATCACCTTCTGAACTGGACAAGGACCCAACCTACGCTATCATCACCGTGGAGGACTGTGATCAGGGTGCCAACGGGGAGATAGCATCTTTGAGCATTGTGGCTGGTGACCTTCTTCAGCAGTTTAAAACAGTGAGGTCTTTCCCAGGGAGTAAAGCATTCAAAGTGAAAGCCGTAGGGGGCGTCGATTGGGACAGCCATCCTTACGGCTACAACCTGACATTGCAGGCTAAAGACAAAGGGACTCCTCCCCAGTTTTCCCCCGTGAAAGTCATTCACATCATTTCTCCTCAGTTCAGAGCTGGCCCTGTCAAGTTTGAAATGGATGTTTACAGAGCTGAGATCAGTGAATTTGCCCCTCCACATACACCTGTGGTCCTGATCAAAACCATTCCTAGCTATTCCCATTCGAGATATGTTTTCAAAAGCACTCCTGGAAAACCTAAGTTCGGTTTAAATCACAACACGGGTCTCATTTCCATTTTAGAACCCATTAGAAGGCAGCACACATCCCAATTTGAACTTGAGGTGACAACAAGTGACAGAAGAGCCTCCACCAAAGTCATGGTCAAAGTTTTAGGCACAAACAGCAACCCCCCTGAGTTCACACAGACTGCGTACAAAGCATCCTTCGATGAGAATGCGCCTGTTGGTACCGCTGTCATGAGGGTGAGCGCAGTCGACCCTGATGAGGGGGAGAATGGCTACGTGACTTACAGTATTGCAAACCTAAATCATGTGCCGTTCGTCATTGACCACTTCACTGGTACCATAAGTACCTCTGAGAATCTGGACTATGAACTGATGCCTCGGGTATACACGCTGAGGATTCGTGCTTCCGACTGGGGCTTGCCGTACCGACGGGAAGTGGAAGTCCTTGCCACGATTACTCTCAATAACCTGAATGACAACACTCCCCTGTTTGAGAGGATAAACTGTGTAGGGACCATTCCCCGAGACCTAGGTGTGGGGGAGCAGATAACCACAGTGTCTGCTATTGACGCAGATGAGCTGCAGCTGGTCCGATACCAGATTGAAGCTGGTAATGAGTTTGATTTGTTTGACTTAAACCCCAGCTCTGGTGTGCTGTCGTTAAAACACTCGCTTATGGACGGCTTGGGTGCAAAGGTTTCTTTTCACAGTTTGAGAATCACAGCAACGGACGGAGAAAATTTTGCCACGCCGCTATACATCAACCTGACGGTGGCTGCCAGTCGCAAGCCAGTAAACTTGCGGTGCGAGGAGACCGGTGTTGCCAAAATGCTGGCAGAGAAACTCCTGCAGGCAAATAAGTTACATGGTCAGGGGGACGTGGAGGATATCTTCTTTGATTCTCACTCTGTCAATGCCCATGCTCCACAGTTTAGGGGTTCTCTTCCAACTGGAGTTGAGGTAAAGGAGAACCTTCCAGTGGGTGCCAGTATACTATTCATGAATGCTACTGATCTTGACTCTGGCTTCAATGGAAAACTCGTCTATGCTATTTCTGGGGGGAATGATGATAGTTGCTTAACTATTGACATGGAAACGGGAATGCTGAAAGTCCTGTCTCCACTTGACCGTGAAGTAACGGACAAATACACACTGAATATCACTGTGTACGACCTTGGTATACCCCAGAGGGCTGCCTGGCGTCTTCTAGATGTCACGGTTCTGGATGCCAATGACAACGCGCCCGAGTTTTTACAGGAGAGCTATTTTGTTGAAGTGAGTGAAGACAAGGAGATAAACAGTGAAATCATCCAGGTTGAAGCCACTGACAAAGATCTGGGCCCCAGTGGACACGTGACATATGCTATTCTCACGGATACAGAGAAGTTTTCAATCGACAGCGTGACCGGCGTGGTGAAGATTATCCAGCCTTTGGATCGTGAAGTGCAGCCTGTGCATTACTTAAAGATCGAAGCCAGGGACCAAGCCACAGAAGAACCCCGGTTGTTCTCCACTGTGCTTCTGAAGGTGTCACTTGATGATGTTAATGACAACCCACCTAGGTTCATTCCACCCAATTACTCTGTGAAAGTTCGAGAAGATCTACCAGAAGGAACCATCATCATGTGGCTAGAAGCCTATGACCCTGATGTAGGCCAGTCCAGTCAGGTGAGATACAGTCTCCTGGACCACGGAGAAGGCCACTTTGACGTGGATAAACTCAGCGGAGCAGTTAGAATTGTCCAGCAGCTGGACTTTGAGAAGAAGCAACTGTATAATCTCACCGTGAGGGCCAAAGACAAAGGGAAGCCGCTGTCTCTGTCTTCCACTTGCTATGTGGAAGTGGAGGTCGTTGACGTGAATGAGAACTTACACGCTCCAGTGTTCTCCAGCTTCGTGGAGAAGGGTGTAGTGAAAGAAGACGTCCCTATTGGCTCATCAGTCATGACCGTGTCAGCTCATGACGAGGACACTGGGAGAGATGGAGAGATCCGGTATTCCATTAGAGATGGCTCTGGTGTTGGTGTTTTCAGGATAGATGAAGAAACAGGCAAGTACAGTTATCACTTCCACTGGTTGTACTTCCTGCTGGTCTTTGCATCAGAATTCCTAGTTGGTTTCTGTTAGGGCTCGGCGTTGAAGTACGTCCACACGTTTTTTGTCCTTTTGTGCTGTGAAGCTATACACTGAAGGGTTAAGTGTACATAAAGTGAGTAAAAGAAAATGTAATTGATTACCACAGATACTGATCTCTGAAGTTTACTCTATTGTCAAGACCATCACATCATCATCGCTGTGGGTTTGTAGTAACCTTGAAAAGCATCCCAGTTAGGGTGTTTCGTGGTGTGATGTTTCCATGCTAGTATGGTAGCATCAACACCAGTTGTCTTGCCGTCTAAAGGGTAGTGCGTACCTGCAAAGTAATGCAGCATACCCGGAGACTTTTTATTCGCTAAAACTACTTTATCGTTTGCTTTACATCCTCAAGGCTTTGAGAGGCCATTGTCGGGCAGTGGAATAGTGAACTGAAAAGACCTGGCTGCTGGCTGTGTGTTAGTTAGGGTTTTACTGCTGTGAACAGACACCGTGACCAAGACAAGTCTTATAAAGGACAGCATTTAATTGGGGCTGCCTTACAGGTTTAGAGGTTCAGTCCATTATCATCAAGGGAAGAAATGTCAGCATCCAGGCATGCATGGTGCAGGAGGAGCTGAGAGTTCTAAATCTTCATCTGAAGGCTGCTAAGAGAATTCTGATTTCCAGGCAGCTAGGATGAGGGTCTTTAGACCACACCCACAGTGACACACCTACTCCAACAGGGCCACACCCTCTAATAGCGACATTTCCTGAGCATAGACAAACCATCACACACTGCCTGTTTCAGTCAGGATCTTCTTAAAATGAACTGTTTTATCTATAAGATGGAGACATTCAGTTTTTTAGTTTGTTTTGTTATGCTTTGTGATATAGGGGACCGAACCTAGTGCTAGGCAGGCACTCTATGTAAGGATTGGTTACATCAAGATTTATGTGAGGAAGTCTTTAAGTAATGTGTTGGGTTTATTAATAGTTTTTGGAAATGGTATTGGTGTTTTGCTTGAACATGCTATTTTTCCCCAGCATACAGTTCAATTCCTGGAATCTCTGAGATAGCCAGGTTTTTTTGTTTTTTGTGTTTTAAGACAGGGTGTCTCTGCCAGTCCTGGAACTCACTGTGTAGACCAGGCTGGCCTCAACCTTAGAGGTATGCCTGCTTCCGCCTCCTGAGTGCAGGGATTAAAGGCTTGCCACCCCCTAGACAATCCCTGACTCCCCCAACCTCTGTCCCTCTCCAGTATTTAGCTTTTGAGTGTGTGTGGTTTTTTTTTTTTTTTTTGAGGATACAGATCTCTACTTAACAAGTCAGTGTTCCAATGGATGTGAGCTTTATAGAATAGGCATTTTCTGCCTCTGATAATCTGGCTCATTATTGAGCACAGAAACTGCTCAATAAACAATAACGTAATAGGTGAATTGATAAAGGTTTTGACTTTGACTGCCCTGCCCTTGGAGTGTGGTAAAAAGAGGGAAATGTAATGTTCCAACACCACTAAGGTCTGGGCGGGCCTCAGTTTACAGATTTCCTTGATGCTCTTTCACAGATCTGTGTGTTCTAAGAAGACCTTTTCATTATGTTAAAACTTGATATGTTTGGTAATACCCCACACATAAGACAACAACAAAAGCCAGTAGTAATTTTAGCCATAAGTCACCCTATCTTAGGGTGCACAGCATGTGGAAAATAGAACCTTTGTCAGAGAACATAATTTGAAGGCTACAGGCTTGCTAAAATTATGCTTTCTATTAACTCAAGGGGCTTTCCCCTAATTGATTATATTTCACTACTGTCACTCACAAGGCCTTCTCAGAATTAGTTTAAGGCAGAGGGAAATGGCGTAATCAATAGGTGTTTGGTAATCAATCTTCTGGAGCAGACTCTTTTTGGGGGATGTCCTTCTGCCCAATATAAATCAGAATTTGTGGTCTAGTAACAATATAGAAAAAGATACTCAAGAGTTAAGGTTGAAATTGATACTTTTCCTGTAGATTTTCTGGGAAGTTATTCTTAACCTTTTTTTTCCCCTCTCAACATAAATTTCAAAGCCTATAAGGAGCTGTTAGAAGTTAAAGTTGAGTCAGAAAATATAATTTGAGCCTTAATTTGCATTCTCTTCGTGACTTAAATTATGAGCACTGCCTTTTGGCTCTGTCTTTTTTTTTTTTAAGTGAAAATAGTTTTTTATTGGTTTTTTTTGTTTGTTTGTTTTTAAGGATCACTTAGAAACTGGTATTTTTCACCTACAAATTTAAGGGATGGGGTTGTTCCTGCTGCCAAATGGGGAGAAGGAAGAGACAGCCAGGCAGACAGGAGAGAGAGAGAGCATCCTAAAATAGACTCAGAGCAGTGTGCAGTGGCCAGGCAAGGATGGACTTTTTCCAGTGGTAATTTCGTGGGAAGGGAGGTGGGGGAGGCACCGGGATTCTAGGGGGTGAGATTGGTTGCCATATGAGAGATGTTACACATGTCTAGAATTATATTTAAAGGTGAGAGCGAAGCTAGAATATTCCCAAGCCATTACTCTGTGGTTCTTGTTCTACAGAGGAATAGTCTCCCTGTGTGGTAACATGTGTATATGGTTTCTGAGCTCGTTTAAGTGATGTACTAGCTAGACATTGGACTGTTGTATTAAAACATGTATGTTGGGCGGTAAATTTATCTGACCTAGGTATTTTGTAGATTTCTAGCCAGGAGATTTGATATTAAGTGAGGATTGATTAAGGCTGGGGAAAGGGTTAGTTGGTAAAGCATTGGCTATACAAGCATGAGGAGTTGACTCCCATCCTCAGGAGACAGACTCGGTTGGAGCTCTGTTCCTGGGCAGCCTAGCCAAGTTGGGTACAGTAAGAGACCGTGTTTCAGAATATAAGATGAAGGGCCTGCAAGATGGCTCAGGGCTCTCTGGACCAGGCCTGACTACCAGAGTTTAGTATCCAGAACTTGTATGGTTCCTCTTCTCCCCACCAAATAAATACATGTTTAAACAATAATAAAAACAAGGGAGAGAGAGAGAGAGAGAGAGAGAGAGAGATTGAGGAACACATCCAGTGGCCTCCACATCTGCATATATATCTGATTCATATGGACACATATAGATATAACATAAATACACACAGAACTAAAGTTAGCAAGCTAATTATTTAATTTGACCAGTCCAGAAGTATAGAAAGATACCTGTCCAATGAAGAAAAGTAGGGACAGTTTGGGAAGAGTGGGAACCTCACAGAAGACAGCCCTAAAATGCAAGGAAGCTGGAGATGGGCTGTCTGAAGTCAGGTTAGCACTTTGCTCCTTGCCCATTGTCACTGTGCCTACTTCCTGTGCCATGGGTGTATTTGACACTGCAGTCAGTGATCAGGGCCTGGGCAAGCTGCTGTGCCCGTTGTTTTTGTCAATTTGACACAAACTGGAGTCAGCTGGGAAGCGGGACCCTCCGTTGATAAATGCTTCCACCTGATTGGCCTGTGGTCATACCTGTGGGGACGTTTTTTTCCTTGAATGTTGATAGATATGGGAGAGCCCCGCCCATGGTGTGTATCCACCACTGGGCAGATGGTCCCGGGTTGCGGTTGCATAAGAAAGCAAGCTGAGCAAGCCCTGGGAGATAAGCCAGAGCAGTGTCTCTCTGTGGTCTCTGCCGTAGTTCTTCCCTCCAGTGTCCTGACTTCCCGCAGTGATCAAGTGTGACCTGGGAGTGTGAGATGCAACAGACTCTTTTCTCCCAAGTTGCTTTTTAAAAAAAAATTAGAGAAGCAAACTGGGACAACTGTTTTGGCTCTGGAGACCAAGAAACCATCGCTGTACCCGACTGCCTCTTGCTTTTGGCTTTCAGCTGCTCATAGAGGTTGAGTAATCAGAGCAGGTTTTTGTCGTGGTGGCTTTAACCATTTCAACACCGTCAGACGTGCATCTCCTTTATAGATGCTTCTCACAGGCCAGAGAACAGGGCAGTGACCTGAATCTAATTCTTGCTCAGTTTAGGATTCTTCTCTTTATCCACATCAATTTCAAACACCCACAAAAATAGTAATTAAGAAAATTTTATGGACTCCCTAAAATACGTGATTAAAATACACAGCCTTCCCATAAGTGGTGAGTTTCCTACCTGCTTTGCTAACTGCTTTGTAGGGCGGTAACATATAGTTTTGGGTGTGTGTGTGTGTGTGTGACATTCATTTGCCCATCTGATATCTTTTTCTGAGCAGCCTCTGGGTCCCAGCTACCCTCACAGATCCTGACTATCACGATCACCCTGCCACTTGAGTGCTTGCAAAGGTAGAGCATTGTGTAGGGAAACTCCTCGGGAAGCTAGTCGTCTTCGAGTACCAATTTCCGGAGCTGTAATTTCAGTTCTTGAAATGTCTAAAGGGACCGGGCAAGTGGTTTGATCGGGAGAGTATCTGCTAAGTAGACTTAAGTTTGCATCCCCAGTACTCTTATCTTGCAAGTAAATCCAGTCAGAGTGGTCCTGGCCCCTAGGCTAATGCAAGGCTGAGGCTGCGATAGGCAGATCCTTGAAGCTCGTTGGCTGCCCCATCTGGCCAAATCAATTAACCACCAAGTTCTTTGAGAGACCATTTCAGGAAATCAAGATGAGGAGGACAGAGGAAAAGCTAGACTGTAGCTCCCAAGTGTATGATCATGTGCTTGCCCACCAGCACACACCTGTGTTCCCAGACACACACTCACACACCACACACACACACACACACACACACCAACAATTAAAAATATCCTTGCTGAGGGTTCTAAAAAGGAATGCATAGAAGTGCTTGGTGAGGTGTCTTTGATGCATGTCTGGGCTTGCGTTTAGGTTTTAGCTCACCCAAATCACACTCGGCTTCCCGTTCATTTTTGCTGCGGCTCTTGGTTTCTTTGTCGTGAGCTTCGACATGTAACAGGAAAGAGAAAGAGCTTCCCTTCCGTACGCACATCGATGAACAACTTGCTTAGCTCGCTTGTCCCCCGTGTCTGTCATTGCTTGAGAACCAGGATCTTACGTCATTCTCTGAACTTTGAAGACGTAAGCGAGTCTGCTGGAATGCTTAGCTAGTGCGTTTTAACTGTTCATGGACACAATGGTTGAGTCTCTTTCCCACAGTGGGTGGGGTAATCCAATGCCAGGGGCCACAATTTCTCTTCCTTCTGGAGGAGTCGTTATTGGAACACATCTCAGTGTTCCCGGTTGTAACTGCTCTTTTGGGGAATCGTGTTTTTTCATTAAGATAAGAGGAAATTGTAAGCTAATTAGTGCTCCGTTAGTGGTCGGCTGTCATCATGTTTTCAGAATTGAAATTTATGTTTCCATGGGAAAGTTGGAATGAGTTAATATGGAAACCTAGCTGTTGTGACAAGAGAAATCACCTTATTTGAGATGAAGGCTGTATACACCTACCTACTTTCATCCATCCATCCATCTGTCTGTCCACCATCCATCCCATCCATCCATCCATCCATCCATCCGTCTGTCCACCATCCATCCATCCATCCATCTATCCATCCCATCCATCCATCCATCCCATCCATCCATCCGTCTGTCCACCATCCATCCATCCATCCCATCCATCCATCCATCCCATCCCATCCATCCCATCCATCCATCCATCCCATCCATCTATCCATCCATTCGTCCAATGCTTGGCAAACACTCTGCCATGAGCTGTGTTCTCAGACCTTTAATTTCAAGTTTTGGTATAGAGTCTTGCTAAGTGGCCCATGTAGGCCTTGAATTTGTGATCTGTGGTCACTCCTGCCCCAGCTTCTGGAGTAGCTGGAACTACAGGCTTCGACCACTAGGCCTGGCTGAGGACAGACAACTGCCTTTCTCTTAAGGGTAAGTGCCATGGTATTCTCTTTATGGGAACATCTTAGTCACTGATTTTCGTATTGTTTCTCTGGAGGTTGGCCCCTGGCCTTTAGTTCAAGCCAGCCTAACTGCTGACCTCACAGAGAGGGAGAACGTTCTGGAAGCCTGAATATATTATTATTATTATGTAGTTACTCATCCCAGTCTGAAGAATGTTGTATCCTAACTTTATGCAGGATAGTTGTGTGTGTATGTGTGTGTGTGTGTGTTTATCTTAGGTCTTGTGATCATTTTGTCCTGTTCCTAACAGGCAGCAATATGGTGGGTTCTCCTGGGCCATGACTGCTGGGAGCTGGGTGGCCCTTGGTGTGGTCACAGTAGGCTGGAGAGTGGAAGGAGCCAAGCAGCCCTCAGTAGGCGGTAACTGCTGTGGTGAGAACAGTTTCCCTCACTTCAACTGGGTCTAAAACATCTCCAACAGGAACTTAAAAGAGACACGGGTGGGAGGCCTGTTCGGGAGGTAGGAAATGTGCTGGTGAAAGGCCTTTTGTGTTGCTGTCTCCTCCCTTAAGTGGCAGCAGCTGCTGTCTGCTCCCCCCCTTTTTGTTCTTCTAGCAGAGTTGAGGAGAAAGAAATTTACTTCCCAGCCCCAGTGAGACAGAGAGTCAGGCTTTGATGGTATGCAATTGGTGTGTTTGGTTGAGGCAGGTCAGGCCTCCTCTCCTCCTGCTGGAAAGGCTCCTGAGGCAGGAGGATTTTTAAGGTATAAGTGAACTCTAATTAGCAACCCAGGAAACTCCCTTGTGTTTTGAAAGGAAACAGTAGTCGCTTTTCTTTGGTTATTTGTTGTGGTACTTACCAAGTTGTTGCTTTAAGTGCTCAGGGAAGATCTAGGCAGCAGAAAAGTACTTACATACAAGGTTTTATACCCTGAAGCAGAATTCTGGTATCCTTTCCTTTGCCCTCCTTCAGGTTCAAATGAATCGTGGGGCATGGGAGCTGGAGGGTGTAGGGTAGACCTTACCCACGGTAGGGATAACACGGTGAGCATCAGCATAATAAAACACAGCCTGTTAAAATCTTGAAACCACCCTGGACCTTATATGTAGTAAGACCCTGTCCCCAAAACAAAATAGAAAAAAAAAACCACTACAGAAAAGCAAGCAACAGCCACTTTCTGAATCCTACCAACAGGAGCTGTTGTAAGCACTTTATGTGATTTGATTTATTAATTTTTACAACTTCCAGACACTTCGCCTGCGTTTCATGGAAGCTAATATTTATGGGGAAGGAGGGTAGGGAACTTGCCCAAGGCCACTTGGGTACTCAGCAGGAGAACTTCGGATTGCTTCTCACTTGTTATTTGTGGTACCCAGAGGGATGTCCTGAGGAAGCCCACTTCAAAGTTCTTGCTTGACTTCTGGCTGTTTTGGAAACTTGAACCCTACATTTTTAGGCGTGGACTTGAAGGGTCCTTGAATATAGGGGCCTGGTTTCCTCAGAGCCACGTACTGTATTTCAGCACCAAGACTGGCATGTGCCTCACCCGTGTTTGCAATCAAAAGCACATTCAGCAGCATCAGTGAAAAGCCTGCTTTTCTGGAATGTTGAGCGTGCAGAGTCTCCAGCCTAGTGGAAACGATCCTTTAGATCAGCAGTTCTCAGCCTGCAGGTTGTGACCCATTTGAGGGTCAAATGACCCTTTCACAGGGGCAACCTAAGACTGTTGGAAAGCATAGCTATTTACATTATGACCTAGAAGGGTAACAAAGTTAGTTACGAAGTAGCAATGAAAATAGTTTTATGGTTGAGGGAGGGTCCCCACAACATGAGGGAGGGACTGATTTAAAGGGTCCGGGCATCAGGAAGGGTGAGGACCACTGCTTTAGATAGTTACTAGGTTCCTTCAAACCCAGTGTACCCTGCAGCGTAAGCTAATTGGTGCTTCCCCTTTGCACCGAGCTCCTTGTGGTCATGGTGCTCTGACATCTTTCTCGCTGATGCCTTGGCTTCTGCGGTTGTTCCCACTGGCTATCTGGTGCTCGGTAAGAAAGCCAGTCTTGCACCGTCCAGTCAAGGAGCTGTTTTTGTGTTTTAAGAGAGTGGAAGGTGTGGATGTTTATAATTGATGAGTGGCCTATGTGTATAAAGCTGTAATGCTCAGTGAATATTTAGTTATTTCTCATCTAACCACCTTCTACGATTATGAAAATAGATTTTTACACCTTAGGTGTCTGTCCATGTTGAATTTCCTCCCTTGCAGCTGTTAAGTTGCTTTTGTTTTGATCAGGGATGTTTTAGCCTGTTTTAGCTGGATCGGTTGAGTTTTTAGTATTTCTGCTTATGTTTGGTTTATTGTGGTATTTTGTTGCTACTGCACAGCCTCTGTTGATTTATTCCTAACACATTGCCGGTTGTAAATATTGCCTGTTCGCCATATATAAGAAGTAGTGCCACAAGGTCTTCCATGACTTTGTTACCAGGAATAAACGGACAGCAGAAAATTGCCATTCAAGGACACCTGCCTCTGCTTGCTGAGTTGGCAGCTCTCCAGCTGAGCAGCAATGAGGAAGAGCAGGAAACATGTATGAACAGCGAGGGCCGACCTCATCACTGAGCTTAGCTTGCCTGGCCGGTTAAGCTGTTCCTCATCTGAATTGAACCCGTTTCATGACTGATGAACTAACCTATGGAATGGAATTCTGTGATTGATATATATATTTCAAACTAGAAGTTGCCAGGCTATTTTAATATTTTCATAATACCCTTTTAGTTGGTGATAATTTGTCCCCTAGCCTTGCCACTGGCTAGCTTCTCCCACCCCGCCCCCTTAATCCTCCTCATCTGGATAGTCACTGGATAGGTTAGTGGACCGTTACTGAGTGCTTGCAGTGTGTCCCACCTGTTCTAAAGAGCCTTTACATAGGCGGTGGCCTTAGTTGTCTCATGGTGATTCCTGAGTACATTTAGATGCTGTTCCTTCTGTTACTGTATCCTTTTCACTAAAGGATACAAACGTGACCCTGAACTGAGATTAAGCACATTGACTTCTGTCATTGCATCTTGAAATATTCCTTCTTGATAAAATAGCAGTGTGCCAGAAGTCGATATGATTTCAAGTGTAATACAGTTATAGTTTTTTATACTAAGTCTCCTGTAGACCTGTTCCATTATTCATGGGCTTCTTCTTCACCCGTTGGTGGCCCCTGTGGCCTGAAGTCCTTGCTCTGTGGTCAGCATGTAATGCCTGTAACCTTGGTCCCTGATAGGTTCTGTGTGTACCCCTCACTGGTTCCCTGCTTCCCCTTTGATGGGTCTGTGGAGACAGCTCTGTCCCTGCCCCTTGTTCCCGCCTCCTTTCTCCTGGCTTCCCTGGCACCCCCCAACCCCCTGCTCCTGGATCTCTTTCAACCACCTGATCAGTTTTTTTCTGTCCCACATAATTCTGCTTACAGACACTTTCTTCACGAGCCTTTTTTCTTCATATGGAACTGATTGTTCTTTTTATGCACTTAAAAAAGCTGTTCTTGTCTTGTAGATTGCTCATTGTGGGGAATTCTAAATCCTTTCTCCTTGGATTCTTAGACTTGACAGTCAATAGATGATCTGTTAAGTTGGTCTGGTAAACAGTTGATTCTTACTCCCATGGAGCAGTTTCCCTTAGCACTAAGTCACGCTGCTCCTCTGTGTTTGAGGGGATAGTGTACTCGTCCGACTGGTGTCTGGCCCTTCCATTTCTGTCTCCTTGGACTCAAGGACAGAGTCCAGCCTTAATCATCTCTCTGCTAAGCACCCTGGCCAACACTGCAGCACACAGTTACTGGGTCAACAAGCAACCGACTGACACAATAATCATAGTTAGAAGATTGCGCAAAATTCCTTCATTCCCGATAGATACCTAGATCTAAACCTCAGGAGACAGCAGTGAGTGCCCTGTGTGTTTGGTTGCCACAGCTTTGTTAAAGGATGTTTGATCTTCCTTCAGAGGCTGGCCAGGTTGATTGGAACAGCCTGTGCTCACCCTGGGCTGAAGCTCTCTATTCATGGACCGGCCGTGTCCTTAGGGTCTCCAGCTTTACATCCCTCTGTTCCCGAAGTTGCCAGACTTAACAAACCGCAATGGAGCGGGACCAAGAGAGGAAGGGTACCCAGTGATGTGGATGCCCATTTGATGTTCAGTCTTACATACATTACGTGACACTTCGTCCAATGTAGCTATGCTTTTAATACAACGGTTTCTTATTTCTCTTCCATAAATGAACCAGAGGAAACTCCCTGATGGAAAAGTATGAAAGTATGTCCTTGTGTTTAAAAGTATTCAAGAGAGAATCATTTTAAGCTGTGTCAAGTAAAGTATCTTTTTTTTTTTTTTTTTTTTTTTTTTTGGGAAGGTAGTGCTGCCTCCCCATTGAGGTGTACTGGATTATTGTAAAGTAAACATTACAGGCTATTTTTATTTAAGGTAAGCAGCTCTCTGGGCTCTGATTGAATCCTTAGGTGAGCCAGCTGACCACTCTTGCTCCACTGCTAGTATTTCTTTCTTTATTTGGGTAAGCTGTCAGAAAACTCACACTTCAGTCAGTTTTCTCAAAGACTCAGGTTTCCCTGTCCATGGACTTATAAATCAAGGTATGAAGGATTTAATAAACTATGTTAGATTTATGAGTAGGCCTCTCATTTAAGACCAAAAAAAAAAAAAAAAACAAAAAACCAACAACCCACCATGAATGTGATTCTTTTTGAGAAGTTATTGTTCATTACAAAAGAAGTTCAAACATCTCTGGGGAAAAATGAAGTCAAGGTACCAGTGGCAGACATCTGATCTGTGGCTTAGAGGCGGTGACACTCATTCATGTAACTTGAGTCTGGAGTCCTCTTAACATTAGGACACTGCTAGTACCTGTATTTCCGTTATCCTAGTGGCTGACACACAGTGGATATTTGTTGATGGCCATCTTTGGATAAATCTAACCAGTGCTGCTCGGTGTTTTTCATCTTGGGATTTATTGCTCCGCTGAAGACGGTTAACATGTTTGAAGGAGGGTGAGCTGGCCGTGTAGATGCCAAGGTCATTTGGTTATTATTTGAAGCAACAGAATGGAAGCCATCATTTCAGATGGAAATGTCTGGAAGGACCTTTAAAGGTGTGGTGTGGCCGGGGCTCGAGGGGACAAGACACGTGTGAATGCACATGGTAGAAATATCTCCAAAAAAGTGTTTCTTTATAATACTGGGATCACATTGTACAGTTGATGGGTATTGATTAGAGAAGTGTGAACACAGATAATTTGTGTTGGGTTTTAATTGTCTGTGTTATGGGTACCAGAAAGATCTAATTAGTAAGCATCACAGCATAGAGTATAACACTGTGATTTGAGACCACTGAATTTTTCTTTATCTTACCTAACCCCAGCTTCTTCTTCCTTCATGTCTCTCCCTCCTTCCCTCCCTCCCTTCCTAAACTGAGGCCAGCCATTGCTCCCTGCTAGGATGTTGGCTACTCTTTTTGACTTAACCTTGTACAGATCCTAAGCTGTCATGAGTTTGAGTACAGTGGCTCTGTGGTAACGGCCCTGTGGTAAGCAGAGGACATGGTTTCTCAGCACCTTCCCATCCCTTGACTCTCACGGTCTTTCTGCCTCCCTCGTCCAAAATGTCCCTGAGCCCTGGCTGAGGGAGTTGACATAGTCCAGTAGCACTGGACTGTGGGTATGAATATAAATGCTGAGAAGGCGGTTTTGATAAAACAGCAATAGTAGGCTCCCCGCTGGAGCCTACATCTCCCAAGGCTTTGACTTTTGATCAGGTTTATGGCACCAGTCATGAATGCCCTCCTGAGGAGAGGGCTGCAGATCTAATCTGAAAGTGATTGATCACTCCCAGAACCTTCATGCCACTATGACCCCAAGAGGCATGTCTTTCCTGGAGGTCAGTTTTGTGGCACTCAGGGACCAGCACTGGGTAAGACCATTGATATCTTCTTCTCTCTGGGTATGTCTTCTCCCCTGCATATCAGCTTCCAACACCATAGAACGAACCAGCAGGGAGGAAATTTTCAGGTCAGTTGCAACCTGATTTTTTCCTGTGTCCTGTAACCAAAGCGTGTTTTGTCTTCAGCAGTGGGGTCTTAACATTTAGTTATGAAGGGCAACCAAGACCAATAGTGTGTGTTGTTTTGGAGACCTCTGGATTCTCTCCAAGCAATATCTAGTGGGAAGGTATCCCACACCCAGCCGTGAGATTTCCATGTCAAGCTATGCTGTACCTCTGCTCAAATTATTTTTTTAAAGTTAGCTTATTAAATAGTGGGTGGATCTCCATAAGGATTTTCACACAGCCTTGGCTTAGCCCATTCTCTTCCCTTCTGAATCAAAGGTTTTTAAAATTTGTTCTACATATGGCGCATTTTAATAATTATGTGACTGTATTTTTAAAATCTGCCTTGTCTTCCTCCTAGAAGATGGTCTGTGAAGGCAGAGGCTGATCTGTGTCTCTCACCTAGAGCTCTGCCTCGCCCAAGAGAATGCCCTCCTTGAATGTGTAAAAATTTGACATCAAAATGATTGTCATAAGCTGCTAAAGGCACTGGGCAGTGGTGGCGCATGCCTTTAATCCCAGCACTTGGGAGGCAGAGGCAGGCGGATTTCTGAGTTCGAGGCCAGCCTGGTCTACAGAGTGAGTTCCAGGACAGCCAGGGCTACACAGAGAAACCCTGTCTTGAAAAACCAAAAACCAAAATAAAACAACAACAACAAAAAAACAAAAACAAATGCTAAAGGCAAGCACCTAAATAAATACCACTGGAAAATCCTTATAAAATTGTTCTGTGGCTTGGCATGTTCTTCTTAGGTGGTGGCTACTTTCTTCACTTGAAAAGCATTCTTTTGCCAACATGCCTAGAAGAGTTAGAACAAGAAGTGAGTTCAGCCATGATGCTGACCTCTTATGGTTTATATTTCCCCCTTTTTAGAAACGTTTTCATTTGTCACATTGCATTCTAGAGCCCAGAACGAAGAGTCTCCGATTCTTCGTCTCCTTTCCAGGTTTATGCGTGTACCTGGGGTGTGAAATATTTCCCTGCAGTTGCAGAATGGTGATAGTGTGTTTACAATCTTCCTGAAAATTGTTGGAATACCCGTCCCATTGCATGTCATTCATTGGTCAAGCCTTGAGCTCTCGTCCGACTAAGTAGTGGAATCTATATTTGGTTGGCATTGTTAAATGAGTTTCTTGAATCTGAAGTTATAATCACTGCTTCTAAAGTTCACAGAGTACTTTCAAAGCTGTCTGCATTAAACTGAACACATGCAGATATATAATTTTTAAAAAGCCAGGGCTGGCAAGATGGGTGAGTGGATAAAGGCATTCATACCTGAGTTCAGTCCTGGAAGCCATTTCAGTGGAGCAGGCGAGGACTGACTGACTTTTATGCAGAATTGTTCTTTGGCTTTCACACATGCACCCTCTGACCCACTTGGTGAACACAGATACATAATAATAATCTGAATAGTTCTGTTGGTGGGTGCCATTAACTTAGAAGCAAACTTCTTACTTAAAAGCCTGGTTGAATAATGGGAGAAAATTAAGTGACCAGAGCTCCTCCCCATCCCTTCTGCCCCCCACCCCATTTCTTTGGAATGCTGAGGATTGAGATCAGAGCCTTGATGAGCTGTATCCCTAGCCTTCTTTTTACATTTTTGTTTTGAGACAAATCTCACCAGTTTTCTCAGTCTGGCCTTGGACTCACTCAGTAGTCCAGGCAGCCTTGAATCTGCAAACCTCTCTCCTCATTGTCCTGTATAGCTGGGGTTATAAACCCATATCTCTTGCCTGGTTGGCCAAACTGGTTTAGGGACCATAATACATACAATTCCACAAAATACATTAACACCCTATTATAGTGACTGTATCTGAATAAACTTTTAGTCGTTGGCTGCTTTCTTGCTACTTGGTCCTCCACGTCTATACTTTTCACCTGTATGAACATAAAATTATAAGTATCTAGTTACTACCTTGGGAAGATTGAAGGACAGAAGCCCTTTCCTCCGTACCTGTGGAATCCTTCTCAGAAGAGACAGATGCATCAGAGTTTTAGAAAGGTTGAGGAGCATAAGAAGCAGAGTCTAGATTATGTTGAAGACCCATGTGGAGTAGCCATAGGGAAATCCAGAGCTGAGCTGAGCTGAGCCGAGCTGCTTACTATCCCATCAACCATACTTCCAAGGCTCTGTTGGGAGACAAACCATTCTAAAGTGGTTTAAAACAAATCCCATTTCTATCTGTCACAATTTGTGCAGCGTCTGACGGTGTTTTCTTTGTTAGGTTCTTCTGATCTCTCAGCTGCTGTACAGCTTGTGCTGCGGCTTCTGGTGTTGGCTTGATATAGTCAGTCCTCAGTGTAGGCTGTCATGTTTACATGGTGGCCCCAGGAACTCAAAGACCCCCCTGGCTTCTTTTAAAGCTAACATCAGGAATGCTACAATGTTACCTCTCCCAGATTCAGTTGGCCTTTTGGAAGCTGATTCAAAACAGACTACCTGTTGTGGGGGCTTTAAGGGATTCCAGGTTGTGTGTTCATATTTCAGTCTGACATAAGTACTTTATCCAAGGTTTCCCTCTCTCCCTTTCCTTCTCCTCCCCCTCCTCTTTTTTTTTGACAGGGAGGAGGATGGTTGGGAGAGAGCAAGTTAAGTATAGTGAAGAAATTACAGGCTTTTGAAAATGTTTTCTGAAAATAACTGGTGTCTTAAACATCTACCTTACATAGCTCACTTTTTTTTTTTAAATAACACCAAAGCCAGGTACCACATTAAAATAAATCTTCAAGCTATTTTTTAATATATTTCTGTTTAACCTAATTCACACTTTTGTTATTTCTGTTTAAATTTCAGCATAAATGAAAATGTATTAAAGAAGAAATATATTAAAAAATAACCTGAAGATACATTTTAATACCACGTAATGTTAGGGAAAATGTAACTTCCATTAGGCTCATGGTGGGATATAGATGCAGCAGAATATGAGAATGCACTGGGAGGAGATAAAGCAAGTCTGTTCCCCTCAGGTGATTGATTTTGTTAGTTCACCAGGCATCCCGAGAGCATTTCTGTCTGGACATTTTGAGATTGGGATCCCGGTCTTTGGATACATTGATCTGCTAAAATAAACTTGTAGCCATCTTGAACAGAGTCGTGTTCCAGTGGTAGATTCCACTTGTTATGTGGTCAGAGGGCAGCTATAAGAGTTAGTTCTCTCTTTCCACCCTGTGGATCTCTGGGTTAAAGTCAGGTTCTTGGGAAGTTCTGACTATTCTTCTTTTCATAGGATAGTTTTAAATTGCTGTGTTATGTTTTGAGTAATACAGCCTGTTTCAAGTTGACTACCCCTGCTTGGGGTTCCACTGAGCCACAACACAGGTTAGGACAGAAGGTTTAACTACCTGATAGATTTGTCAGTTAACATTGGGTAGTGTGGGTTATTGGATTCTAATGGGAATAGCACTAGAGGTAGGTCTGACCAAGTCACTCCCTGTCTTAAGGTTTTACTGCTGTGAACGGACACCATGACCACAGCAACTCTTATAAGGACAACATTTAATTGGGGCTGGCTTACAGGTTCAGAGGTTCAGTCCATTATCATCAAGGTGGGAGCATGGCAGACATGGTACAGGCAGAGCTGAGCTAAGAATCTTCATCTGAAGGCTGCTGCTAGTGGAAGACTGGCTTCCAGGCAGCTAGAGTGACAGCCTTAAGCCCAATTCCACAGTGACACACAACAAGGCCACACCTCCTAATAGTGCCACTCCCTGGGCCAAGTATATCCAAACCATCACACTCTCTTAGATTGATTAGAATCTAGACGTCATTCCCTGGAAGCTTCTAGGGTGTCAGGGATGATTTGCCTTTTGGACTTTTTGTGTCTTAGTTATGATTATTGAAAAGGATAGTAGCAGACCTGGTTAAGGGGAACCAAGTTTATTTCTCAACCATCTGTAATCCCTTTAAAAATTTCTTTCCCAAGAACACTACAGTGTTATTCCCTGACCTCTGTCCCATCTTTCCACCACCTTTCTTAAGGCAGAGTCTAGCTTTGTTACCCTGGCTTATCTCTCTGCAGCTAGCTGGTATGGGGCCACCTGCTTATGACATAGTCCAGTCCCTGGCTTCCCATGCCTTTTGAATGGCGCATTGTAATAGCTAATGCCATCCAGTATTAATGGAGGGCCTTATAGAGGAAGGGGAAAGTAATCATTATGATAAACTGAGGATATCGCTACTGAAATCTGAAAAGCTAGTAGTGAGAAAAAATAATAGTTTCCCCTCCCTTTGCTGGAGGTTCCCAGGTGTGGGAGCATTCGATGGGTCCTTATGTTTGATAGGTACCTTTCTTCTTTGCACTCTGCCATGGGTGTTTTACAGGGGTCACCATCAAAGCCTTGTCACTCAGGCAAGGCCATGGTGGAATTCCCGGTGATGGGTTAGGGCGCCCTTGTGACAAAAGGATGGCAGAGACAGTCTAGTGCTGCCACTGCCTGTCCTGATGCTATTTAGGAGAGATGTTAAAAGTCTGTGGTGCTGCTGAGGCAGAAATGGCATTGTCCAGAGGTGCTGTTGGTGAAACGCTGGCCTCTGGAATGGCTTTAAAACCTAACCGTGACACAATTCCTACCAAGGTACCTTAGTGAAGCTGGTGTCAGCTAGATGGGAACTCAATTTGTAATTACTTGACATTGGCACTCTCTTATTAATGGGTGTGATGGGAAGAAACCCACTGATCAGTTTCACACCTAAATTTTGTTTCTATTTAAAAACTGTCCAGTTGGGTAGCTTTTGGGAAATTTTGAGTAAATAAACATCTATTGTGTTGAAACTGCTCCACTCAAATGGCTTTTGGGGGTTGGTGTGTAAATCTAACTTGACTTCACCTGTGAGACCTGACTTCTCATACACCTCCATATGATGGCTTAAAAATAGCTCCTCACTGAGCAATCTTCCAAATGACTTAGTCTGGGTACGCCATTTTGAAGTGAACTTGAAAATCGTAAGCCGTTAACTGGGAAGGTCCCGTGAGTTTCCAAAATTATTAACTTGATGTAATTAATTTAAAAATCTCACCACCACCCCCTTCCTGGAAACAAGAGGCGGTAATGAAAAGTAGTTGTGCCTCCTCAAACCTGCTGTCTGCGTGGTTTCAGTGTTGTTTGCTCAGTTATGTTCATGAGGCCATATTTTCGGGGGCTTGTGGGATTTTTTTTCTGTGTAAACTTGGAAATAGGTACACCTGCTGACTTCTCTGTTTATTCTTACATGCTAAGTACTTCTCATGTCATTGATTTTAAATGAACACGGGGCGATGTAGATCTGTGTCATCTTGTTCTAGCTGCTCTTGTATCTCAAAAAAAAAACCAAAAAAAAAAAAAAAACCAAAACAAACAAAAACTACCTGTTTCCAGTCAGGCTTGGGCAGATTTCACATCAAAAGTTGTGAATGAAGCTTAGGTAAATATGTTTATTTAGTGCTGGATGTTGACCAGGAAATCCACAGCAGCTGAAAGCTTTTTTTTTTTTTTTTAACTCCCGCTGTGCTAACCATCATGGTGACAGGTAAATCTCATTCCTCAATAGAGCTTGAGCTCTCCCACTTCATTTCTCCAGGGCTGGTGAATGTAGGAATTGTCTTCCTAGGGACCCTATTGATTAGGTCACTGCCGGTTCTGTAGAGAAACAGAGCTGCCCAGGGGCCATCTCCCTGCAGGAGATTTGCTAAAGCCTCCATGAAAGGGGCCCCTGGGGTCCCACTATTACCTTATGAACAGCAATCGGTTCAGGCAGTGGAGTACATATTAAGACCCTATTAACTTCTGCAGGCTCGTTTTGAGTTGAAAAGCACTCGGGGAGCAAAGGAATAATAAAAGGAAATTATTGCCAAAGCTACCGTTGGCGCATCTTGCCACCTCTCAGTGGGTCCGTCTGTTGAATTGCAAATTTGTTTCCTGCTGGGGCATCTGCCTGGCTTCTGAAGTCCCCTTTAAAGGTCTTGAAAGGGGGAATTTAAAGAATAATTGCATAATGTTGATTTTTTTTTTTTGCTTCTTGAAGAGTGGATTCTCCATGGCACTGGGACAAAACTAGGAAAGAACTACCTTTATTTTTAAATCAGTCTTTATTTTCCATAAAAGAAAAGAGAGAGTATTGTAGAAATCTGGGGAAAACGTAGGACTGCATGAAGCTCAGGAGACCCCTTGGGACAGCACTGTGTGGAAACTATTCCTGATATGCATTTCCATCTTTTAGAGCACCGTGAGGTAGATTCCTCCAAAGCAGAAGGACAGGCTTCCTGCCCTTTAGCCTAGGCAGAGTCTTTTCTGATCTGTAACCATTCTTAAAGAGTAGGGTCTGGAGTAGTAAGCTAGGCTCCCAGAGCTTAATACCATGCCGGGTGTGACTTTTGTGTGTACAGGTAAGTTGTTACTTTGTCTTTGTATCTTTGTTTACTTAGCATGCATTCTAGGGAATGAAGTTTCTAGGTCAGTAGGCGGAAGGATTTGGGGAAAAAAAAACCGGGATTAAACAGATCGCCATATTTCTGGATGGAAACAGTGACACACCAGCAGCTTATTCAGACCCTGCTTTCTTGCTGCCTTTGAGTCATTCAGACTTCATCATGAAATCAAAATGGTACCAGTTAGGTGAGAGGTACCGTCTAGCATTGAAACAGCCGATATTAATTTTGTGGCTCAGGTTCTGATTTTGTTGAAAATCTAGTATGTTTTTAATAAGCCAAACTTTGGGACAGTACTCTGGTTTAACTTGAATTTTTTCGGATCTTTGTTCCAATGACATCCTGTGACGCATATTTTTTTATATTAAGTTTCAGGTTTTAAAATTTTTTTTTAAATTTTTTTCATTTTTTTAATAAAGTCAGTGTCTCCCAAGTGCCTGCTGAAGGTTGTATGGGAGAAATATGTCAAGTTGTACTTTTATTTTTCTTGGCTAGATACTGCTTGCTTTGTAACATCATGTTTAAGAACAAAGATTTAGCTGCAATGGGACTTTTTAAATTTAAAAAAAAAAATTACTTTACTTTTAAAACTCCAAGCTCTGCATTCTTCCTTCCTTCTCTAAGAGATTTCTATTTTATAAAATAACCCCCCGTTCTGTGTCCACACATATATAACAAGCAATAGTGATTCAGTGACAGAAATCTTCATCACAGGATGCTATGAAATGAACAAATTTGTATTTAGGCAACAAGCAGTTGCTAGCTCTTAATTCAGGCTGAAAAGTTAGGAAAGCTTGTGTTGAGAGCTGAGCTCACAAGAGTGCTTGGATCTTAGTCCTACCCCTAGATACCATGTAAAATGCCTGGGCGAGGCTCATAACCCTAGTAGTGGGAGACTTGACAGTTGGGTCACCGGGGCCTAGGCTACTTAGGGAGATACCAGCCAGTAAGAGACCTTGTCTCAAACAAAACAAAACAAAACCACAAACAAAAATCTGAGGGATGAGGAGCAGCACCCAGGACTGACCTCTGGTCCCCATGCAAATGAGTGCGTATTAGAGACTTGTGTGCTCAAATGTTGATAGCTGTTCCTGTCTCCCAGCGATTCCGCAAAGGCGGAGAAAAGTAAATAAGAACAAAGGGTTCTGTTCTGCACACAGTGCCCAGCAGTTGAAAAAGGACAGATAATTCAGAGTTGCTCCTTTAGACAGTGGGTTCAGGAATTAAGTATACATACGATATTTGTACTTAAGGCAGAGTTGTGGTGCACTGGGAGAGACAGAGACGCTATAGGTTGATGAACAGATTTAAATGAGGTGAGGTAAGAGTGAGCCCTTGGGAAAAAGAGCACACAGTCAGAAGCTCAGAAGTGTTTTCTTCTCCTTATAATTCCGGTGATTCTTGAAAACTGCACTGTAGGGTGTAGCTCACCAACTAAAGATAAAGATGGAAGCATGTGTGTCAGGAGATCCCTAAAACATTTTGGGTGGAGAACCAAACGCACAAATGGTTAAGGTACCTAAGTTTCCTGCCCTGGGGGAGTAGGGGCACTGCTCATCTAAGAGGCCACTGACCGGATACGTCTTTAATCATCTGGAGGTAAGGAATCCATTGCTTTTAAACGAGACAGTGCTTGTCTGCTTCAGTGGGACTCTTGATTATAGCTTTTCAGGGCTGTGTTTCCAAATGCTTGCCTCCCCTTGGCCATTTGTTGTCTCACTGTGGGGCTTTTCATAGGTGGCTCAGAGCCGGGCAGCATAGGACTCAGAGGCCTGTGCATTTCATCAGGTAGGTTTGTTACAGACGCTAAAGGAAACAGATTCCTTTACAGTGGATTCCACTGCTTGGGTGCTTAGAAATTGTCCATTACCTACAGATGCAGGAATAAATCTTCCGTGCTTTATGATGCAACCTACCAAACAGAACAAGAGTTCAAAACCTACCAGCCTTGTTTGTCGGTAGAGAGGGCAGTGTCTCTTGACTTCACTTGAAGGGAAAAATTCTGAGTGGAACTTAAGAGAAAGCCTTGTCTGTTACAGAAGCCATAGAATGTATGTTGGCTTTATAGAAATGAGTTATAGGAGTCACAGAATTCCATATTTGGGAAGTAGTAAACAGACTTAAATACATTTTTTGAAGGCAATTTACTTGGTAAGTTCTCCCAAAATTTCTAGAAAGGAACCTCTAAAATAGACCCAAAGGAAAAGTTAACCAGAGCTGAATGTGTTGCTCGAGTAATCTGTACCTGGAGGATAAAGGCTTGACAGATCTGGTGTTGGGATGTCTAAAGCTACCACGGGCTTTTATTGTCTGTCCTTTCTCCTGCTCTGATTGTAAAATCTGAATTTAAGAATATGAAGATCTCTCAGTTGAACCAGGAGTCTCTAGGCCTTGCGGTTTATATGCTAACAAAAAGTAGCGTATAGAATAAATTGTTCTCTCCCAGGAGTGGCCTCTTTACACTCTCTAATTGCAGTTCTGAACGACTCTCTGCTATCGTAGACAATACTGGAGGACTCGAGTAATGCCCAGGTTCAGCTTATTCCTTCCTGAAATGTAGGGTTTGTTCTCTCTTCCCTTGCCTCTTTGCTTTGTTTGATGGGGGATTCAGTGCCCTTGGAGTACCCTTCCTTAATGAAAGAAAGGTGAGGCTCTTCAAAGGGATGGCAGATAAGAGAAGAATGTGCTTCTAGGTTGCAGCTGTCATTTTGGCTTTGAGTCTGGGCCCTGTGCACTTCACCTTTCTTGCCCAAGGGATTATAGCCGGCACTGGTTGACTTTTTTTCCCCCCTCTAAGATACAGTGTTTCATGCACAAGTGGGGTTAGCTGCTTAATTCCCGTATTCATGGCTTTCAGATTATAAAAGGAATTGGCCAAAGTGGGAAGAGATTGACCTTTCCAGCTGGTCAAACTAAATGCCAAGTATTAAATCAAAGCCATGTCTGTGTTTAATGAGAGGTCGCCATGTTGTTTACAGTTGCTACATTGTTGTTGAATTGCTACCCCGGTCACATTGTTTGCCTGAGAGGGTCTGTGTGCTACCATTCATGCTCTTGTCTCGCCCCTCTTCTCCCAAAGTTAATGATTAACATCTGGCTGTTCACTTGTGCAAGGATGTATTGACTGCCTTGGAAAATACATGGCGATTGTTTCAAGTTTCCTAAAGAAGTGCGGATGGTGTTTTATTCCATTGAATACGGGCCAAATGTCAGCTCCACTCTTCTGCTTCGAGAAGCTCAGGTGTGGAAGGCACGTGTTTCTAGGGATGAATCACCGAACAGTAGTGAGCCTTACATGGAGCCATCAGGGAATTTATAAAATTTTATAGAATAAAATTATAAAAGCATGTTCTCTCCCACAGCTAGCCTTGCCCTTCTAAACCAAGGTTTCAGACATGGAAGCCGTAGGCTGTCTGTCCTTGGATGTGTTTACAGTTGGGGTAGGGATCTAGATTATATTGCTTAAGACACAGTGTACCCTGTTGTTGTCCAATACACAATCCCATAACCATTTAATTGAGTGAGCAGGTGAGATTCCTGTGTGGAGAAGGCTTCCTACAGACAATAATTCTCTAATAATAAAGCACACAAGTTCTGCCTTACTTCCTTAAGGAGGTGGCATGCATTTATGGTTCTAGCTAGGCTTTTAATTTTCATAATTTAACTTACATAAGTGACTCATGGGAATGTCCGTGTTACCTCAGTGGAATTAATACGGTAGCCATCCATGTGGGCTATCACTAGTAAAAACTGGAAAATTCTGTTTTCTTATATTTTTATGCAGTAGTTTTGTGGTTTAATTTTTTTTTTTTTTGAAGATTTTAGAGGTGCCACTGAGAGAATTTAACCATTTTCAGAATTTTCCCCCACAGACATCTCCGATTCCTCCCCAGAATGGGTAACTGCAGAGAGTAGAGGGTATGAAGAGCAGAGTATAAGAGCCACTAATCCTGTACCTCAAGCCACTAATCCTGTACCTCTGACTTCTCTATTGAATTCGCCCAGAGTGCTGCAGCAGGCTGTGGGAGACAGAGAAGGGGGTGGGGGTGGGGTAGGACACCTGGTGTCCCCCAAGGGCTAGCAAGTGTATAAGTCCATCCTCCTTACACCCCTCACTGTAAATGAATGAAAGCGTAGGACTGGTTTTCAACCTGTGGGTCCAGACCCCCCCCCCAGGGTTCTTCTCAGCCTGCCTGCATATCAGACACTTACATTAAGATTTATAACAGTAGCAAGATTAGAATTAGGAAGTAGCAACGACAATAGTTGAATGGTCGGGAGTCACCACTACAGGAGGAGCTGTGTTAAAGGTTCTCGGCATCAGGAGGGTTGAGAAGCGCTGACTTACCATGCTTTCCACTCTGAGTATTTAGTATATTGACACCTCCCCCTGCCAGCACTTGTTCAGAGTGCCGGGGTCTTCCATGTACAAGGTAGACACAAGGTAGACAACGCTGTGTTCTTTACGAATCTTGCTTTCTGCAAAGGAAAAGAGGTGAAACAAGTGAAAGCCCAGCCCTACCTTGAGCTCAGCAGTGTTGGGAAAACGAGCAGCACTTTGGTGACCATGTGGTGTTCAGTGCTCCTACAGAGTGAGCAGCCCCCGGGAAGGGTTTCCAGGGAGGAGTTAAAAGCTGGGTCCCCTGAGTTGAGTGCAAAGACGGCTGTCTGAAGATGCCTTCTGACCAGAAATGGTAGTGAGTCTTCATATACAAGCCTGCTTGTACAGCACCAAGTTTGTCGTGAGGTTGGGCTAGGCAGAGACTGAAGGTAAGGTGAGCCAGGATACCCCAGTCAGTTCTGGGGGCCACTGGTCAGCTGTCTCTCTTGACTAACCACATCCTACACCCCAGGCAGGCCTTTTCAGAGGCAGGAGCTTGTGATCTCTGGGCTCGGGGGCCAGTGCTCCCCCCTCCTTGCTGCTGTCTGTTCTATTGTCCTGGAAGCCCATTGACAGTTTTTGTACTAGTCTGAGCTCTACCTCTGGCTCCCTCAGAGCCTCTGAGATAATCTGTCTTCACTGATAGCAAGATACACGGAAAATGCTCTTCCGTGTGCCTCATGGCTCCTTTCGGTTTGGATGGTGTACCAAAACCAATTTACCTGTCTGGCAGTAGATTTTCTTTGGGATATAAATCTTGATAGTGAGATTGCTGTTTTAACTACTTTAAAAAAAATCATTAAAAGCCATTTTTTTCATCTCGGAAGCATGTTTTTACTTTCAGAAAAGTTGTCTTCATGCATAGAATTCATAAAAGTCATGTTAGAAGCAAGGGCATCTTTTTGTAGAAGAAGGTAAGGCAATATGTAGAGGAAACTCTCAGGGAGGTGTGTGTTCAGAGTCCTCCGTTTACAACAACCTGGGCTTTCGCTCAGAAATTCTGGAATGGTTCCTGTCTCCTTTATATGGTGCTAATAACTTCATTTGGCGACTAAGGAATCAGTATTCCACAGGGATGAAGCATTTACCTTCAGGGTGAGTTTAACGGACTTGGTTAGTTTGAGAATCAGCAGTGACTGAACTTAATGAAAATACATAGCACCAAGAGCAGCAGGCAGTGCTGCTCCTGGCCCGCCATTCTGTCTGTGCTCCAGGCGTTTGGAAGGCCATTTCCCCTAGTTTTGATTGTTCACTTCATATCTGAAGTTAAACGTATAAAAACTAGTTCTGTATTTTGTTGGGGCTGGAGAAACATGGAGCCTTTGTTTTGCCAACAGGTGATGTACGCAGTGCGCATGTCCCATTTACACATCAACTGAAACTAACATCATCCTGAAGTGCTCTGGCTCCGCTCCTGTCTTTGTGTTCAGAGCTGGAGGAGTGCAGTGGCTTCTTGTCTTTAGTCAGTAGAGTTTTGAGGGCGGGGAGATAGTACTTGTTACACAGTCATAAGGACTGGTACTCAAGTAGGATATGGTGGTGGTGTTTGTAATCTTCGTGCTGGCAGGTGAGACAGGAGGACCCTGGGGAGCCATTGACTACCCAGTCCAGTCCTAATATATGGTGGCAGGGCCGAAGAGATGGCTTGGGAGTTAAGAGCACTTGCTGCCCTTGCAGAGACCCTGTGTTTGGTTCCCAAGTCCCAGATCCGGCAGCTCACAACCACAGGTAGCTTTAGTTCCAACTGATCTTAAGACCTCTTGTCTCTGCAGGCATGCATAAAATAGTAAACGCACATATACACACACTCACTTGGAGGAAGGCATTCAGTATTGACCTTTGACCTCCACACATGCAAGCAACAGGTATGTACACACACTCGCATGCGCGCACACCTACACACACTCACTGTTTTTTTTTGTTGTTGCTTAACTGCTAGTATAACCTGACCTTTTAGACATATCCAGCCTGTAATTCACAGGCCACTTGTGTATTAGTCCCAGGGTCATTTGTAGATCATGCCACAATGTCAAAAAGTTGCCAGTGATCCCAGCAACTCTGTCTCAAAGCCATTTTCGTAATAATGTGCTTCTGTAAGCCAGCCTTCTCTCTACAAAGTTAATGCCTTCGTAAATACAGAGGTTGGTCATTAAGGCTCAGTGTGGGAGCAAATGCCTGTAATATGTCCGTAATCCATGACTCACCCGGGAGGTTGATTCCAGGGGTTCTTGAGCTTCTCTGGGTGGTGCTGAAATTATTTGATTCTTCAGTTCTGAAATAGTCAAACAGTACTCCCCTGAGTAATGGCGTGAGGGTATGTCACTGAGCCTGCAGCTCACCGAATGAGTAGCACTCCCTAGTCAGCAAGCCCCAGGATCCTCCTGTCTCTGCCTCCCTAGCCCTGGGATTTATAGGCGTAGACTTCTGCATGGATTTTTATGTAGTTGGAGGAGATCTGAACCCAGTTCCTCATTCACCTGGCAAGCACCTTATCAACTGAACTACCTCCCCGGCCCGACCAATCTGTGCTTAAATTGTCTCTTCATGTCTTAAGAATTGTATTTTTAGTCTCTGAACTGATGAATCAGCAACAGCCTTTCTTTCTCAGTCTTTGAACTGAGCGCCCTGTTTGCGAGAACCTTGCTGCGTGTTTCCTATCTGCTTAAAAGAGTGTCCTTTGGATAATCTGTGTACCACAGTTGCAACTGGGAAACCTTGGTTAGGTGGTTTGTTGGTATACTGCATGCTAGATTCCTTAACTCTTGATTACTTAGCACCCTTAGTATGCTGTCTTTTGTCATTAAAATATCAAATTAAAAATCCTCAGTTATGTAAATAATGTCGTTTTGAAGAAAACCCATAGTGGATCCCTCTGGTGACACCATTAATGACCTCTGTCTGAACAAAGGTTCCCAAGTCTGTCCAATCAAACCTCGAAGTGAATTGAGATCATTAGAGATAGCTGAAGTAATTTCAGATGTTTGCTAGCATAAAATGTGGTCAAGGTTTCTACTGAGTAACCAACTAGTGTTTCTTGGTTAGATTCACCTTTGAAGTTTGTGAATTCTTACAAATTTGAGATTTGACAGCAAAAATGAGTATTTTGGGTAGTACGGGTATGTGATCACTTCCTGTAAATTATTTCAATACGTAAATAACTTCGAATTTTTTTAAATTGAGAAATTGCTTTATTAAAGTTAAAAAAAAAAAAAACCCTACCACACATTTGATCAAAAATTCTAGCCATAAAAGACAAGAAAGAAAACTGCTCCTTGGGAGAAGGAGCGGAAGGTGGGAGCTGATACAGCTCCATCAGCACAAGTGTCAGTAGCAAATGGAAGTTTTATTTGTTCGTTTGGCACTCAGTTTGCATGGAACACGCCTTTCTTTTTGCACAGCTGAATTGCGTATGGATCTTCGATTTTATTTTTAGAAAATCAGTTGCCGGTCCTTTTCTGCATTTAAATTCTGTTTTATAGGAGCCCAAGCAAGCTCAGAGAAGGGAAAGGAAGCCTGCTGCCTTCTGTTCCTTTCCAGCTTTTGCATTCTAGGACTTGGAGACAACTGGCCTTTTTGGCAGGAGCTCTGTGTGTGCAGTCAGTGACCTGGGCGGTCTGGAAAGGGGCAGGGCCAAGCTCATTCCATTCCTTCTTTAGCAAGGAGCCTGGGAGGCTGGCACAGGCCTGCTTGTTTCAACTGACATTTCACTCCCTGAATGGGGCTTTGTCTTCATACTTTTATAACATAACTTTTTCATACACTCGCTCTAAGCGGTTGTTGGTCAGCTTAGGGAAACCTGTATGTCTCCCTTTACCTTTTGCATTCTTGAGATTTCTTGTGTTGAGAAAACCTTCAGTTAACCCTTTGTGAAGCTAGTTTTTTTTTTAAACAGTATAATTCCTATCTGTAGAGATACTTCTTTTGCATAGGTTAGAAAATGTCAAGTGGAGGAAATAGCATCTGCCCAGGGTTCGAACCTCCTGGGCCTCCTGCTCCCCACTTCCCCCTCCAACCTCCCCACCCTAGTCCATCTCTCACAGGATGGAGCTAGGCTATGATTATTTTGTAGAATCATGATCAGGTATCATCCCACAGAATTTAGTCAGGGATTCCCTAACCTCAGATAGACCTTGGTATGAGAGCTGTGATCTATCACATGTTAAAAATTCAGCGTCATCTTTCACAAACCGTTGCTCGCCCTGCTGGTCTGGTGAATGACTTTTCACTTAATCATTTTCCCCCAAGACCCTGTTTTTCTCTTCTGAGTTCCTTGAGTGCCTGGTACCATGGCCTCCAGCTACATGGTAGGAATTTCACATTTGTCACATGCATTAAACCAAGTAGCAGTCATATGAAGCTCTACATGATTTCTAGCCAAATTCAAGATCCAACAAACATCATGAGGTGCTGTTGAGGAGAAAGATGAAGCATGCAGTAGTGTTCAAATCTCTGTTAGTTCATCACTGAGGACTGGATTTCCCAAAACGTTTTTCCTTAAATCGTCACTTTTGATCCGCTATAAACATTTATAACTGGCTTATGACTGAGAACTCAGGATCTGATACTTCCCGCTTAATATTTTGACATTAGTAATGTATTCCCAGTTACCTTATGATATTTGTCCTGTTATTAATACAGTATGTTGTTTTATTTAGTGTGAGTATAGTTTGTGCAGATGCTGTGGTACGTATAGTAACTTTGTGGTGTTTGTAGTAGAGTGAGTTCTCTTCCGTTGCAGGCTTCCTTCTTTGTCTTAGTGGGATTGACTCACCTGTAATACCTGAGCCTCCCTGATGGGCTCATCAGCCTTTAGTTGGGTTCCTCATGTCAACCATGTTGCTTCTCTGTCGTTGTCAAGTGTGGGCAAACTTCAGACAGTGTGTAACTTCCCCTTAACAAACGATGGGTGAGTAATGCCCACTTTCCCATGCCGAATGAAGACAGCAGCACCCTGGCGTGGGCTCCAGAGCTCTGTCGTCAAGTCTTAGGCTCTGGTTCTTCTGATCCTAGGTTGAACAATTCAGGAAATCTCTCTTACCTTTTGAAGCTTACGAGTTCTGAGATGCGGGACACGTAGTTGGTTACCTGGGGAAGTAGTTTTGTGGATATGCTGTTAGGATGACTGGCCTGTGGCTTCAGCCTCAGGTCTCTATTCTTAAATATTTAAAGTAGGAAAGTAACTCACTGAGCTTACAGGATTGTGGAGACCAGATTCAATTTATGGTGCAGGATAAAAGATGTCACATGCCTTTAGTCCCAGCACTCAGGAGGCAGAGGCTGTTGGAGCTCTGACTTTGAGGCCAACCTTGGCTAAATAGTAAGGTCCAGGACAGCCAGAACTACATAGTGAGACTCTGTCTGTCTGTCTATCTCAATCTGTCAGTCTCTCTGTCTCTGTCTCTGTCTCTGTCTCTCTCTCTCTCTCTCTCTCACACACACACACACACAATTTTGTGTACGTAAAGTGTTTGTGAAGTGCATCCACTAGCCTACAAAGGGAGAAAGTTTCACCAAAGACTTAACATGAATTGGTATTTGGATAATTTTCTAATACCCAAGGAGGAGCCTCTTTTACATAGAGAGTTTATCCATTTGAGCCCTCATCAGAAGTATCAGTGATTCTGACATGGAAATCTGAATGTGAAGTCATTTCTCCACAAGGCTTGCCCTGGCAGGGACTCCTTGCTGAGCTGAAGAAATCTCCAGGCTTGAAACATGATGCCCCAAATCAGATTATGTACTTAATTAATGTAAGACCAGTAAGCCTCAAATCTTAAAATCTTGCTTAGCTCCCTACCTCAACAGTTTCAAATGGAAGCTTAGAGATACATATTTTTTAATTAAAGAGATATAAGGCAAGATAAGAAACAAATACGATTATTGCTACATTTAAAAAAAACCCTCACATTTGAATCATTAATTTCATTAATTTATGACTTTATGCTAGACAACAAAATACAGAAATGTTAGACCCCAAACTTTGTGCATTCGTAGAATTGTACTTTGAAATGTTATTTGTCAAAGGTGTTGCAATATATGTTGTTAAACATCCACTTTGGAAATAACTCCTTGGAAATGAATATTCATTTTATTTCCTGCAGAGAGGCAGGCATATAGGATGAACAAACCTGGGTCTCTAAGGCACAGTAGGAGACGTAGAGAGTTAAATGTGTTGGTTTTGGGTTCTAGGCTAATGAATACATAGATCTTGGCAGCTCTTCCTGTGAACACCGGAAGAAAATTGGGTTTGAGAAACTACAGATGTATAAATTTACTTAGCCATGAATAATCTCTTCAATTGTCTATATGCATGCCTGAATATCATTTACATACCTTAAATATGTACAGAAAAATCTATTTAAAGATATGTATCTGTGATCTAGAGAAAGACTTAAGAATATTCTACGACAGGGAGGGCATTTTGGTTACTTTTATTTAATTTTCTGCATTTTCAGTATGGATTTTTAACCTGTTACTGAAATTTACAGGTTTATGAAAATATTTTAGCCCATTGGGTTTCTGTGTCCTTTCAGCTTGCTTTTTCCTGGGTGTTTTTTTTTTCCTGCATATATTCTAATGTGTATAAGTCAGATTTTTAGTTTTTACCCAATTTGAACTTTTGAACACCATTGGTATACCTTTGTGCAGCCAATGTACCTGTCTTAGTGTTCTATTGCTGTTAAGATGCATGTACACATATGCCTACACACACACACACACACACACTCTTGTGCCTTTGTGTCTTAGGTACACACACACACACACACACACACACACACACTCTGGGCCTGGCATGGGCCTTTGTGTATTAGGCACGCACACACACACTCTGGGCCTGGCATGGGCCTTTGTGTCTTAGGCACGCGAGCGCACACACACACACACACACACACACACACACATAGATACACTCTTGTGCCTTTGTGTCTTAGGTACATACACAGATATACTCTGGGCCTGGCATGGGCCTTTGTGTCTTAGGCACACACACACACACAGATACTCTCTTGTACCTTTGTGTCTTAGGTACATACACAGATATACTCTGGGCCTGGCATGGGCCTTTGTGTCTTAGGCGCATGCGCGCGCATAGGCATGCACACTCTGGAATTGGCACGGGCCTTCAGATCCTCCGAGCCCACTACCAGTGATGCATCTCAGCTCCTCCACTAAGGACACATGTACTCAGAAGTGGCTGGTACTGCCAAGTGCTGCTGCTGCCACTATTGCTTTGGATTTCCTCTGCTCCCAGTTATAAATGACAGCCATGACGAGTTACCGGTCATGGAAGATTGAGCCATGTTGGTCATTAACATGTCTTCAGCTCATCTTGAGAGCTGGGAATTTTACATGTGGCTAATTGTGTTCTTAGATACAAAGAAGTTTCTCTGCAGGACACGAGTAGACAGCCTAGCACTTTGTGTAGCCCATAAGAGATGCTTTTAGATCATGTGTTTATTTGTATTTATTTATTCTGTGTTCACACCGGAGCCAAGGCTGGCGCTGAACTCCGAGGCAGTTTCTGACTGAAGCCTCAGAGTGCTGAGATTACAAGCAGGAGACAGCGTTTCCAGCTGACTGTCAGTACTTATGTAAAGTGTTTGGTATTTTCTTTAGTCATCCGACTTGAGGATATTACAATTTTAGTTATTTATACGTGCATGTAAATATTCATGGAGCACTCTGGTTTTCAAAAGTACTAGAATTTAGGGTTTTTTTTTTATTCTTTCTATACAAAGTAAGACAATTACACTGCATTCAGTCTTTATATTTTCCTATTTTATGTATTAATCTTTCTCTATATTATATATGTAATGCCCTTGCAGACATATATGTGATCGATCACATTTTAAAGTCGAATCAGATTTAAAAATTTCACTTCTTTAAAAGCCTCAAAAGCTATGGCATCTATCAGTATGACAGTTGATCATGGTATTCGGATGGCATGAGCCAGAATAAACCTTTTGTCAAGTTAATTGTCCCAGGTGTTCTGTATCTATACTAGAACACTAAACCCTGCATTTTAGAGATAAGGGTTGGGTGACATATGTCACGCTGGAACTCAAACCCAAGGCTTTGTGCTCCCTGGTTTGTGCTCTCCTGTGCTCCCTGGTGTGTACTCTCCTGTGCTCCTTGGTGTGTGCTCTCCTGTGCCCCCTGGTTTGTGCTCTCCTGTGCTCCCTGGTTTGTACTCTCCTGAAGCTACATCCCCAGCCCCTCCAACTTTTAAAGGAAGGTACTGTGAAGTTGTGTACTGATTATTTTTGAGTAGGAGTAACCAAAGATTCAGAAATAACAAAGTTTTTGTCAAAGTCTCTGGCCCTAGGACCCATTAGCAGCCACAGTCCGTTAATTTGAATCGGCAAGCTTCAATAAGAGAAGTATTCTGTGGCACGGAAAGTTGAATCACTTACATTTTTTTTGGCAGTGTGGCAACGTCATTTTGCCTTACAAAAAGTCCCTCTGTTGGAATGGAGGCCACTGTGTCAGCGATGAGGTGGGTGCTAAGGACAGGATTTGAAGTAACAGTGAAACCAGCCTTAGTGGTAGTGAGACTGGAAAGCTGGGTTTACTTTTAATTGTTTTCTTGAGCAATTAGTATTATGTGCCATAAGCTTGGAACAAACCAGGCCAGGGAAAGAAGACATCAATGCCCACTTGGTTAACTATCTGGTGAGTCCTTCTGGGAGGAGGGTCTGCTGCAGATATGTTTTCTTTTTCTTTTTTTTTTTAATTTAAAAAACTTTTCTTTCATATAATATCTTGATTACATTATTTTCTTCTGCCAGTTCCAAGACTCTACCTAATAATCCTTAACCATCAACTGTATTTTCTTTCTTTCCTCATGAAAAAGAAACAGACAAAAACAAACAAACACAAGCAAACAAAAAACCCAAGAACCTATTAAACAGACTTAACAACAAGACAAAACTACAAAACAAAAACACCCGAAAAAAACTCACAGAGTCTATTTTGTGTTGCCCATGGACTCCCAGCACAGGGTCTGCCCTAGAGTATGGTTGATACACTTGGTGATACGCCCATTAGAGAAAACTAACTTTCTCTTTGCCAGCAGGCTTTACTTGCAAGTACCTTCTTGATTAGGGGTGGGACTTTTTATCCACTTCCTCTGTTCACTGCAGAGATTTTCTTTGGTTTGAACCAGTACAGGTCTTGTGCTTGCTACCTTAGTCTCTTCCTGTGTGTCATCAGTCTTGCTGTGTCTGGAAGACTCTTGTTTCCTTGAAGTCACCCATGACCTCTGGCTCTTAACATCCTTCCTCCTCCTCCTCCTCCTCCTCCTCCTCCTCCTCCTCCTCCTCCTCCTCCTCCTC
>NW_021620314.1:1240492-1259227 GCF_004785775.1 Grammomys surdaster
TCCTCCTCCTCCTCCTCCTCCTCCTCCTCCTCCTCCTCCTCCTCCTCTTCCTCCTCCTCCTCCTCTACATAGATCCTAAGTCTCTAGGGGAGCAATTTGATAAAAGACATCCCATTTATGGCTGAATGCTCTTTTAGAAATCACATGATCTTTCTTTCCCTTCAGCATAGTAGTGATTTCAACAGATGCATATTTAAAGTCAGTTTCCATAGTGACATCTGGTGGTGGCTTTGCAATCCCATGAAGCATGTTAGGAATGATAAATAGTTTTAGCTAATGGTTTCAGATTTCCAGCTTTTTTTTCAGATTGTTCAGCTTATGAGCAGCCTTTTTTGGAAAATGTCTTCATTGTATTCTCAAGGTTTAAAAGTTGGGCACTTAGGCTTCTGAAATACTTCATTAAAGTAAGGGAACAATTCCTGATTATACCACATTGCAGAGCACAGGCATGTCTGGGCTGTCTTCTGTGCACAGCATGTCTGTCATTGAAAGTCCCTGGTCATCCTGTGTGACTCCCACATTCCTCACAAGATAAGAATCCTGTGATTTCCTGGTTCCTCCCTGTTTTAACTGGATTTTCCTTCTGCATCTGGCTAGAGGGAATTCTCTACAAGACAGGATTACGTCTTCCTCTTGACACTCTGGCCATATCTGTCCTCTAATTGCATACTGTCACTGCTATCTAAAAGGTGAAAGAGCCAGGCATGGTGATTTGTACCCATAATCCCAGCACCTGATAGAGAGGCAGGAGGTTCTGTCTCATAGCAACCGTTCTGTTTTTGTTTTAAAAGCCAATAAATGAAAGATGAGAAATTATAACTAGGAACAGACAGTTCTGGGGGGAAAACAACAGGTTGTTGAAGACAGGATGCAAACTCTGAGAGAGTCTAAAGATAAAGATTCATTTTTTTGTTTTAAATCTTTAAAGACTATACATTTTACTTTTTCCTAGGAAGAATGAGTTTGTAACTTCTTATACAAAGAAAAGTTATTGCTGGTTATCAGCAGTTGAAAGTTGACTCACGGGCAAGAGGATTTAGAAGAGGAGTAGAATTTTAAGAATGAGTATAATTGTCTAATTCACACCCAGTGATGGCTTGAAGGCAGGCATTTTTATTTGTGACTTTTTTCCCTGTGTTGGTGGCAGCTGTATTGGTTACAGGAGTAAGGACTCTGAGTGACTCAAAGAATAAACATTATTTTAGTCATACTTCTAGATGACTGGCATGTGGATTATTTTAGAGATGCTTTCTGTGAAAGATGGACTAGATTCTTAACCCCTGCTTGATTAAGGAGATGTGGTCTATCTCTGCAACCAGTGACTTTGTGTCATAGGAAAGCAGGCATCTCGCTCCTTAGTCTTACTTTCTTAATTAATATTTGATATAACATTGTTTTCGACCTTTCTTTATTCCCAGCTATTCTCCTGGCCATAGCTAGGAGTTCTTGGGAGGGGTTCACATTAAAAGGAACATGACCTTTGCCCTGTGCTCTGTTGATTGGATGGGAGAACCAGTTCTAAGTAGAAGGGTACATAGATGAGACTAGAAAAAAAAAAAAAAAAAACGTGAGGGAAGGCAAATAACCTGTTGTCCATCGTAACATGCTTTCATTTCATGTCTTTCCCTCAAAGTTATTGTATTTGACTGAATGTATAATCTTCACCTGAATATTGACATTAACAAGGTGCATGGGATCTGAAGCCTATTGTGTCTTCAAGGCAATCACATGAAGTTCTTTTCATCCTCCAATCATTGTCCTCAGAATAGACCTGACCAGGAACTGTTGCTGGAGCTGGATTTCAATGCTCTGCCCTGTACTGGGGCCCTGGGACTGTTCCTCACGTCCGAAGTTTGAATCGTGATGTGGAGACAATAGCATCATTAGTTGAGGCATTTCAGAAAAGATGCAAGGTTCAGTGTGGGGCTACCACGATGTCTGGCATAGAGTGAATCCGGAACAAATTGTTTATGGACTTGTCATTGCTTTATGAGCTTATAATTACATCGAGAGGCCTACGATGAAAAAGAAAGATAGCAGCATGAAATATTTGGTGGTTAGAAGTGAGAGGCAGGGGGTAGAACCACCATGCGTCTTGTCTGCTTGACATGTTCTAACAATACTTCACTTGTCCGCTGGATTTAATTGCATTTTAATAGAGCGGCAGCACGGGAGCGTCAGCAGCATCTGTGCCTTCCTTGTGTTGGTGTGTAACCCTTGTAGGGGGAATCAGCCTGCGTCTCTGACTTCCTTGGGTAAAGTGATGGCTTGCAATCAACAAGGGGGGATAGAAAAGATGTGTTTGTTCAAGATGCAAACAGTTATGGTTTACTAACTTAGTGCATTGTCAAATACATGGAGATTGCGTTTGGGTTAGAGAAAAGGGGGAATCATTTTGGGTGTTATCAACTTCTAAGCAAAGATATCTATATCTATCTATCTATCTATATCTATATCTATATCTATATCTATATCTATATCTATATCTATATATCTATATCTATATCTATATCTATATCTATATCTATATCTATATCTATATCTATATCTATATGGCTGTAAACATATATTTTAAGATAGTGCACTTTGCATTCGGTTATTCATTACGCTGTGACTTTTTCTGATATTACACACCCAAATAAGCAAGGATTTAAATTTTAAGTAATCCTAAATACAAGGACTTTTTTAACCATAGTTAATAGCAATGTGTTGTGTCTGAAAATTTGATGAACATTAGCTATTCTTCCCCCCCCCAAACACACAAATACACACAAGAGGGACTATCTGCATAGTTGATTAGCTCAACTGAGCCGTTCTATAGCGTATCCACGTTTTAAAATGTTGTGTTGCATACAGTTAAGGGGTCTGTTTGATAATTTAAGTGCATAATACGGGTTAGTGCTTAAAATAAATTCTGTCTTACTGTTGAACATAGGGGTCCTTGGATTTGCATTTCTGCATGGGAAGGGGAACAGCAGTGATTCTGAGGTTGGAGGAGTTCTGAAGTGTAGTCAGGTGCATGGCGTTGAACGCTGAAGGTGTCATCAGTTCACAATGACCAATCATTCTGGGAGCTGAAAGCCAAGACTATACCCACCCGTAAATGAAAGGCCAAATTTGCTGAAGAGAGTTTACATTTCCACTTCTAATCACTTTGTTGGGGGACGATTCTGGAATTGATGTTTTAGTAGATTTCTGTAACTGAGCCAAAATACACCAATCCTATTGAGTCTTTTTTTCCCCCCAGTGGTTATATGCTTCCCCTCTTCCCAGTTCTCTCAGTAAAAACTGTGTCCTAATTTGGGTCTCAATGGAAGACTCTGTATCCTAGCTCCAGCCAAGATACTTGGGCAGTTTATTCATTAAGTGCATAGTAGCTGTGTTTTATATGAGGAACCAGAAATAGCAGGAGCAGCTAGGAAAGATATACCCTTGGAATGTGACTGTGAGAATTTATGTTTAAGAACATACATGTTGTCTGTTTGCTTAAGATGACTAAAGATGTTAAGAGGTTTATCATGTAAGAGACTTGAGCAGTCTCTTATGCTAGGCTTGCAAAATTTTCCTATTTTTTCTCCTTAGCTTTTTTTTTTTTTTTTTTTTTTTTTTTGAGGATTTGGTAGCCTTACTCCAATTACCCTAGATGTCTAGAGGAATGTTACTCTTGGTCTCTGTTCCTGGGCTATGGTTCACTGAGTGGGACTGAGCCCTCACTCCGGTTTGTCTTTGGTTTCCTGCTTAATCTCCATGAAACTCAACACATATCAACCAGCCACAAGTTTTATCTTTGGAAAACAGCGTATTAGACCATGAGATGATCTCTTCGTGCCCATCTCCTGGGTTACTTTCACGCTTAGATCATAGACTTTCTGTTTGTTTGTTTTTGCCTTTTGGGGTTTTCAAGACAGGGTCTCACTGTGTATCCTTGGCTGTCCTTGTAGACAATGCTGGCCTCAAAATCACAGAGATCCATACGCATGATTTTAATCTCAGCTTAAGATCATAGATTTTTAAAGTGATCTGCTTGACACTAGTAATTGTTAATACTTCTTTAGTCTATATTATATACTGCATATTTAACTGTTTCATAGGTATTAACTCATTTATTCAGCCATTAGGGAGTAGGCAGTTATCTCCATCCCTTATTCAGGGAAACTGAGGGACAAAGACGTGCTGAAGTTCATGCATCTCCTTGTAAGTGACACATAAGCCACGAGGAAAGTCGTTCTCAGACACAAGTGGCATCTTGTGCTTGTCGTTAACTTTCTTCTTTGGCTGCTGCTTTCTAGGTGTTATAGAGACGTCAGACCGGCTGGACAGAGAGTCAACTTCCCACTACTGGCTCACAGTCTATGCCACAGACCAGGGTGTAGTGCCTCTGTCGTCCTTCATAGAAGTCTACATAGAGGTGGAGGATGTCAATGACAACGCACCACAGACATCAGAGCCTGTGTACTATCCAGAAATCATGGAAAACTCACCCAAGGATGTATCCGTGGTTCAGATTGAGGCTTTTGACCCAGATTCCAGCTCCAGTGACAAGTTGACGTACAGAATTACAAGTGGGAATCCGCAAGGATTCTTCTCAATACATCCTAAAACAGGTATGTTCATGCTTCTAAACGGATCTCATGTGTGTGAGTACAGTCTCTCATTTGAGAGCTAGGAGTTAGCATTTCTCTGTTGCCAAAGTTTCTTTGGTTCGGTACCTCTTTTCCCTCTTCAGTTCCCCTGAACAAGGTTTAATTTGTGGATGAAGTTTAATCCAAACACGTGTGTACCTCTTTGGCCTTCCTACCATATAGCTGATTGATGGTTTTTGCTTCATAGTAAAGTCTTGCACCCTGAGTCTAAAGAAACACTCAAGGGGGTTAAATTGTTACTTTGTAAAACTCTTATGATCATGTTTCAGCCTGCCATTATAAATACTTTTCTTTAGTAGTTGAGTGACTTCAAGATTTATTTTGAGTGCTTCATAAATTTGTTTGTTTACAGATAATTGTATCCTAGCTTTTGGGACAAATGCTAGTCTAGTTTGGATTCTTAGAAAAGTAACGATTTATCAAGACAGATTGAGCCTTGAAGAACTGAGGTATATAGAAGAGAAATGTTTAGTATCTGAGAGCGGTCTCTTTTCAGCATTGAAGGTCATGGTGAACTTGGAGCTAAGAAGTGGGTTAGCAGCATGGCTCGACCCTGCCGGGTCAGGCAGCCTCTAGCACAGGGCCTGATGCTGCAGTGGGATATGTACTATTTTCAAGGTTCAGGCAGTAATTAGGTCCCACTGTTGCTGGGAAGTCAAATGAAAGAAAGAGTCACAAACTAAGAGTCAAAAATGTAAAACATGTCTCACTTGCTGTAAAAGAAGAAAGGTGTAAGTTTAAAGTAATTTTGGAGGAAGTTTAGAGTCCAGATAGCATGCCTGAACCGAAGGTGTGGCCCCAGTGTGGAAAGAGAGAAGCAAAAGCCCAGAAGTAAAAGTGTGGGTCAGTCAGGAGAAGGCCCTGGGAGAGCTGTCGGGCTGATTTTGAAGATGGGAGAAGCAAGTAGAGTAGTAAAGGTCCCAAGAGACAGGCTTAGGAGGGTAGATGACAGGCTGGCCGCCTGACTGACAGGTAAGGACTGAAGCTAGTGTGTGTGTGTGTGTGTGTGTGTGTGTGTACATACATACATACATATATATATTAAAAAAAAATATATATAATATATATTAAAGTATATATAAATTAAAATATATTTTAACAAGTTATATTTTATATATTGTATCTGTAATACAATATATAATAAAAACAACTAGCTTTTTTTAAAACTGCTTAACAAATTAGACTTGAAAAATGTTTCTTTTTTATGCCTTCCATCCCTCTTTTAGATTCGATTAAGTCCCCTGTGAAGAGACAGGGAAGCAAGCAATAAATGTCCTTCCAGTATCTGAGCAAATACTGCAGCTCTCGGCATAATTAATAGGAGAAAGTTTAGATTGTCTAGGCTAGGTCTCAGGAATAATGACACCCAATGTCATGGCTTGTGGAACAAGCCCTGGTCTAGCCTGGCCTTCTCTTTGAGTCTCTCCCTTGTGCCTCTTAGGAAATGGTGCCTGCCGACATTGGTACTCTCCTGTGTCTTCTGTGACACACACTCTAGGAGTTCATGGTGAGCTCTCACCCCAGGGTGAAGACAGCAGGAGAGAGTGCATCTCCAAGCAGGTTGTTTTCACAGCTTGAAGGCAGACAGGAGTAGAAGCCGACTGTAGTGGATGGGGCTAGTTGCTGAGAGGCATGATGCAAACTGGTTAGTAGAGAGTTTCTCAGAGCACCATGTCCTTAAATATCCAAAAATAACCATGCTTTAACAAACATATTGTTAAGAAAATACAGTAAGTACAGCGAAGTATGCCTCCGACAAAGCAGAAAGTCTAGGCATGATCCTCAGGGCTCAAGGGACATCAGTAGACCGCCTTATCCCCTGAGACCATACAGCAGACACTGAGTTTTAAGAGGTGGTTTGTTAAAATGGAGGCTGGATTGTGGGAGCCAGTGAAAGACTTTCTGAAAGAAGAAAGCTCTTGTGATTTACTGACCCGGAACACCACCTAGAGACCTTAAATCAGGGTCCTTAGTAATTAATGAGTAAAGGAGGAAAATCACCGGGCCGGAACTCAGAGATGTGGCCTTTGTTAAGGTTTTCTCCTGGGACTGGGGAGGAAACAGACATTAGGGCAGGAGGCTCTAGGGTTCAAGATGAGCGATTGGCACTCTTATTAAGACCCTCCTCCTGGACTCCTCAGAGTCCTTTATGGAAAATGTACTGCAGTCTGTTTCTCTTGCATGTTTCAGCTGCTTGTTTGATGTATATACGACAACCAAGATTTTAGTGGATTCATACAGCTCTACATTTCCTTTGGGTAAACAAACGTAAGGTGCAATCCCTTGCTTCCTGGGGATTATCGAATATCGGGTGCACTACAGAAAGCCTAATGTTTAAAGTGTCTGGATGTGAAGTGCATACACCCTGGATGCCTCAGACGTGAAGGAGCACAGGGAAGGTCGTGTGTGAAGCAGCCTGACACAGCCTGTGGTGAAGGTGTTTGCTATAACTGGAATCACACTGATGGTGTGGGTCAGTCAGGAAGCAGAAGGCCCTGGGAGAGCTGTCGGGCTGATTTTGAAGATGGGAGAAGCAGGTAGAGTAGTTAAGATCCCAAGAGACAGACTTAGGAGGGTAGATGACAGGCTGGCCCCCTGACTGACAGGTAAGGACTGAGGCTAGTGTTTACATGGCCTTTATGAATAACGACTTGTATTCCAGAATCTTTATAAAGTTCTTAGAACATGTTGTATAGACTAAAACACCTACCCATAGTCATTTTGTAAATCAGGAAAGCATGCCAATATTTTATTGTTGACAGGAATATGTTTTTTTTTTTTTCAAATAAGCTTTCTGGAACTGAGAGATGAGTAATTTTCTGAAGTTTGGTCTCCAAGCAGCAGGCTTGAATGAACTTCTTTTTTTAGTATCTTCCAGTGTTTAATTATGGTGCCGAGGCTGTCTTTCTTCATCTCAGCAGTTGCTAGTATACTAATTATAAGTAGGACTTGATGAGGTTTCTCTTTTAGGGCACACAGGCAAAAGGCTTAACTCACTTTCCTTTCCTGACATAGACAATTTTGTTAACAGAGTCAATTTTAGTAACTTTTCCTTGTCGTTTGGTTATATCCAGTATCAGTTAGGGTCAGTTTGCGTCTTCCAACGTAAATTGTGCCTTTGCTCAAGGCAAGAGAGAGGCAGGAATACAGATATTTTATTGTTTGGAGCCTTGACTCTGCCTGCTCACGCAAACAGAAGCATCATAGCTCTGTGGTATGCCAAGGACAGAGGAGGAGCCCAGACAAAAGGGGCCAGTGTGAGCTTTATGTGTTTCCTTATCCTCTAGTAACCCTAGGAAACTGACCCCACCTGTTATCAGCTTTGAGGACTGATAGACAATTTACAGTTGCCTGGATAATTTTGAAGGTTACTCTTGCGGCATGTGCCTGCCTCAGAAAAGACCCAAGTCTTATTCTCAGTGAATTTGCTGTCTTCCAAGGTTTTGATACAATGTAAGTCTTTTTACTTTTAAAAAGCTCCCTTGGGGTATAATTAGCACGAGGTAAATCCACATTTGTCCAGACCCAGGAACCCATTACCTCGTCAGACAGATTCTAAAGAATTGCCTCCTAGGTTTCTGTAGCCCTGCTCACTGTCCCCATCCCTAGATGACCCCTGGTGTTCCCTGTCATATTAGTTATATATAAATTTGCCCACAGATTTTTTTATAAATGGGCTGACATGGTGTAAACTTTGGGGGGGAAAGGGTTTAGCACTCAACATGTTTGAGATTCATGTACCCTGCAACTCTGTATGAGCCTTAAGTCCGGGCTCTTTTTGTTTTTGTCCTTATGTGGATACAGTTTATCCATTTAGTGATTGATGGGCATTTACGTGTTGTAGCGAGTAATGCTTTTTATTTTTGCCTGACATCTAGTACCCTGCGAACTGTTACTTTGTCTATCTTACTTGTCTTTGGTATCTTTAAGTGTAATCTGGCCCCTTGGTGCCGATCTAGTAGCTCAGGTATTGCTCTTTTTGAATCCTAAAAATGTTTATTCAGTTTTAGAAATGCAATAAATATGTGTGTACTCCTCCCTCAAAAAGCTTTGTTAAAGGAGCACTAGATAATTCCAACAAAGATATGTGTGTGTGTTTAAATAATAAAAATGGAATTGCTGATTAGTTTTAGATATAAACTTATTAGTATCGTGGGTGTCTGGAGCTGGTAGAAAAAAAGCAAATTAAAGAGTTCACTTTATGTCTCTCTAAGCTATACCATTGAGGACGCCCAGAGTATCTGTCCTTAAGTTCTGCCTAGTCTGTGTTCCTCATAATGGCCATAAGTTACTTGCATTCTGTGCCTAACAACACTGAGCCGTGTGGTGTCTGCACTCAGGCCTGGTGGTGACATCCTTTCTAGATTACAGTACTGACTTCAGTAAGTAGTTGAGTCACATAATGCAGGATTCAAAGGGCATGGGAAGATGCCCAGTGAGGACGGTCACTTTTACATAAAGTCCTTGATTCCCGTCCCTAGTGTCTTAACCTTGTGTTTTCTTTTTCTGTATTGGTGCTCTGGCTTCTGGAGCCTCTCTGGGGGCTGGGGATGGAGAACGACGTAGCAGTTGCCTTTCAGAAACAAACTGACTCTCTCAGTTTGGGTTTCCATTGCTGCGATGAGACACCAGGACCAAAAAGCAACTTGGGGAGGAAAGGGTTTATTTTACTCAACAGTGTTAGATAACAATTCTTCATCAAAAGCAGTGAGGGCCGGAGCTGATGCAGGGGCATGGAAGGGTGTGGCTTGCTCATGAGGGCTTGCTCAGCCTGGTTTCTTACAGAACCCAGGACAGGGCTGGCTCTGTCCACAATGGTCAGGGCCCTTCCCCCATCAATCACAAGTTAAGAAAATGCCCTACAGGCTTGCCTACAGCCTGATATTATGGAGGCATTTTCTCAATTGAGGCTGCCTCCTCTCTGATGCCTCTAGCTTGTGTGAAACTGACATAAAACTAGCTAGCAGACTAACCAACCCTGAGCTCATGATCATACCCCCCCACCTCCCCACCTCCCCCCCCCCCACCCCCCACCTGCTGTTTTGCTGACCCACCCTTGCCCTGTCTTGCCCTGTCCCTTAGCTGGAATCTTCCCAGTGTGCTCTGAGCTGCTAGATGTTATCTCAGCATCCCACACCCAGCTCCTTTATTTCACCTTACCTTTTTTTTTTTTTTTTTTAAAGGACAACAGCCCTAAAGGCGTGTCCATGCTTTCTTGGCATCCTTTTCTGCCCCTTGACTTGTCCCAGTGCTTAGGGATCATGCTGTGGGCCATACATAGTAAAAGACTCATCTTTTGGCCTTTCTACACTGAATCATAATGCAGTCTGTATTTCCAAGCACAGAGGCTACTGCTTCTATTTCTTTTCAGTTAAGCAAGGCAAAATGGTTTAGAAAAATCCCTTCAGGGTAGTTAGTGATTGACTCAGCAAAATTTGACTGTAGATGTGTATCTATCTGCCTTTCTCTGGTCCTTTCATCGGCTCTTCTCCAGTAAATACATTACTGTTTGACTAATTTTCATTCAGAAGGACTACTGTCCTTCTTCCTGTGTGAAAAGAAATATATGAAGAACTATATTTTCTGACCATGCTCAATAGATTAGGAGTGGGTAGCAGGCACGAGCAAGGCATCCGTGCTTTGATTTGTGTGATTGTCTGAGCAGGTACATTGTAAGTCAGTCTCTGATCAGGTGAGTCATGTATTTCTGCCCCTTGAGATTTAAAAATGGTTTTGAAATTTGAGGGTGGCTTACTCCTCCCCACTCTTGGGCAGTAATGGGGATTGAACCCAAAGACCCACATATGCTAGGCACATTCCACCACTGAGCCATATCTCCAGCTCAGATTGCTCTGTTGGGTTGAGGTCCTGCCCAGAGTCTTTGGATCAGTAGTTTAGAATACTTTAGGCTCTTCTGATGCTGCTGGTGTTCTTTCTTGTGCATCTCAGTTGTCTTTGAGAGCCGAACTTCAAGGGGACAGCCAAAGAGAGAGCAGTAAACTCTGTTTTGTTTTGTTATTTTTTTTCTTTTTTCCAATTTTCTGTTGTTTCCTTACACTTCTTAACCCTTCTGCAGTCCCTTAGCCTCATTCCTCTTTGTATTGGGAGTGCGAGCCACACTCTTGTCCCTGTGGTTTGTGCTTTGCATTTTGCAATCAACTTTGACCCACTTAAATCCTTTAAATCTTCCCGGGGAAGAGCCTTGTGAGAAGGGCAAAGAGACTCCAAACACTTTACAAATAATTACATGACCTCAGAGAGGTCAAGACCACCCAGGGCCCAGGGCCCAAGCCGCAGGCATGAATTTCCTCACTGCTGCTTCTGGGTACTGTGTCCTGGATGTGCAAGTGTGGTTTTGCGGTGGTTTTATATATCTTAAAGAATGCTGTGTCAGAGAATAGTTGCTTTTGGTCTGATACTGTTTCTGTGGCCTTTTTCACATTTAAAACCACAATGCTTTTAAATGATCCTAGATCCTTAAGCCTGCTGCCATTGACTGTATACTGTAGGGATTACTGACCATTTTGTATAAAAGGCCATGGAAGTTTTTAGGTAGGTAGTCTGTCCAGTGTCTGTCGTATCCATTTAGCTTAGCGTTGGTAGCACAATGATACAAGGAACTTTCAAGTTTGTTTAGCTTTAAGTATTGCAAAATGTGTCTAACCATTCACAGTTTAAAGTCCATATAAGTTGAGCAGTCCTCCCCTGCCCTGATGTGTTATATGTAACAGTGGAAATACTTCACGTATTGATTTTTTTCTTTTTTCTTTAAATGGAGCAGCAGCTATTTAAATTATTAAACTCTGTAATAAAAGATCCAACTTTTCCCATTCCTGCAAACAAGAGTGCATAGATGAACTGAGTGTTGCCTTTCCAGGAGCTTAGTCACTTAAATTACAACAATTAGAATATGTGTTATTAATATGCATATTTTTGAAATTTAGCAAGTTCCTGGTCGATGTTTAGAATTGGATAGTAAACTACTAATTAGTTCTTTTCCCCTTTAAGAAATAAATCATTTCTCACTTGAAGATAAAAGATGCCTACATTTTTGATATCTTTGTCCTTGTGCTGCTGGTATATCGTATTAAAAATAGTCAGAACTATAAGTGCCAGCTCCCCTGGTTGGCTCTTGTTCTTGGAGGACTTTTATTATTATTTCCTCCCTCCCCTGTTCTTTTCATAACCTTGTCTGGGACTGAGTTGTTCATACTCAAAGAACTGCATTATAAATTTGTTGTGCTTCTTACAGAACACCAATATCCAAGGGGCTCAGATTTCCTCTTTCACATGTAGAGTATTTCATAAAGAACTGTCCTTCTCGGATGTAAGGAGTGGTGTGGTTGTTCAGTAGAAGATTACAGACAGATGGAGTAGAGATAGAATATTTATATTTAGTAATCTACAGAAAGAACATTTTCTAATCACAGAGTAGGACAGCGAGTAGTAGACACACTGGGCACCTAACCGTGTTCTGGTTGCATGCTCCTTTGGTAAATGAGTCTTGTATTCCTGAGTAATGAGGCAATCAGAAAATGGCATTTTATTGTGGCTGGAAGGGAGACCTAACAAAGTGCAATAGGAAGTAGCTACAGCCGCAAACAACTTCCGAGGGTTTCCGGTAACATTTGATAGCTTTAGAAAGGAAGGAAATGGAGGGCCACACACCCCACAAGGGCAGGAATTGATTAACAACAAAATAACAAAAAAAAAAAAAAAAAAGAAAAGCTACCTGTGTGTATGTTTAAGGACTATAGACCTTTTTTTTTTTTTAAAAAAAAAAATCTATTTCTCACACTAGTTTTTATTTTGTAATGAGTTGTATTATCTTTGAAGTCTAATAAGTCAGGCTTTATTTCCTGCATTTTCTGGCGCATTTTTCCCCCATCAAATCTGTTTTTGTGGAGTCCTTAGGATCAGTTGGATCAAGGAGAATTCTGCTTTTCTATTTCACTGAATGTCAGTTCCTAAAATTACACGTAAGATTTTGCACTTAATACTTAAGTTGAGGCTTGCTGATATTAACCTTACAGTAGGTTGTGTACTTTTCCTCCCTCCCTTCCTCTCTTCTTCCCTCCCTCCACTGCATAACTTTAGTAGAACACTAAAAACAATTAATTCACGGTGAAATTGCTTTGCCTTCTGATCTTGTGTTTTGAAACCACTAATTTCCAACAGGAAACAGCTTGTAAGACAGACGTAAAAGCAGAAGAGAAGCCGGTGATGCTGACCTCGGCCACTCCTTGTGTGGCTTTAGAGTGACCATTTGGTTAATTTTATTAGTGTTTTCTGCAGACCTCTGAAAGTTCGAGTTAAATGAATTCCGAGCTACTTTCCAGCCTTGACAGGCTATGAATAGAATTCCATTTTTGGCTCCAAGCCTAATCCTGCCGGCACCAGTACCGCAGTGACAAACAATAGCTGCTCAGATGGCCACAGCTGCCAAAGATTTCCCAGCCAACTGCAGTTAGAACCGGTCTCAGAACACTACCTATAGGAAGACAGCGCATGCTGCCCGAGACTCTGAGCCTCGGAAGGAAGCTCTATGAGAGTAAATGTGCAGTGACAGCTATGGAGAGTTGATCATTTGCTTCTGCCTATGATGCCCTCCCTCCACGTCTCCAGCATGGGAAAAGGGAGAAGTGTTGTCCTGCCTCCCGGTTGGTCTGAGCTAAGCAAGGACCCTGACTTTTCATTGTTGGTTCTGATCTTGCCTGTTGCTTGGTTCTGTTCCTGGCTCCAGTCCTCAAGGGCCAGGACCTTTCTGTATCCAGTTATTGTATCCATGATGGAGCTCTGACTGTGGGAAATGCCTACTCAATCCCTGCTTTCCAGTTCACTGGGTAAAGGGTTTTAAAATGCAGCCAGTTGGAATGCTTCTCCTTTTCCTATGCCCTCTTTAGCATCCGCTGCTTGCCTGTCTTCCCTCTGTGATCTTCACAACTGCTACAGATGTCTTCGGTCTAAGACCGTTTTTTATTTTGTTACAGCTGTTTCAAATACACAGGCTAGAGAGTTCATAGAGAAGATGCTCACACAGTCACATGGTACATGGTATTTTGTATTAACTCCTGTATTGATATCTCACAGTACTTTTAACATGTCATTTTAAAGCATAATGATTTTTATTTCCCCTGTGACCATAGCTTCTGAATTCCGGAGGCAGCTCAACTAAAGCTGTGTATTTTAACGTCATGTCGTGGAGACAAGAAGAAACTTGTTTAGCAGCCTGGGGTTTGAGATGCATGAGGTTCTAGCTAGAACACTGTATTTAAATGCTGCTATATTATTTGGATAGTTGACATTATTTTCAAAGTAAGAAAAATTGGTATCAGTGTGTAAGAGGAACAGAGAAATGGCCAAAATGAAAAAAAGATAGGTTTATGAACACAGGGAGAGGAGATGTGTTTTCTGACTAGAGAGGATACATTGTCCTGAGAGTTTTGGAGATACTGTCTTGATTAATCTCATTGATCCCACTGTGCCCTGCCTGTTGCCTTTTAGGTGAACTCCTGAGAACATAGAAGAGTGTTTTGATTCTATCTTGGTCCTTAGTTAAAACAGCTTTGTAATCAAGACTTTGTATTTCGTAGGCATTAAATAAGTATTTAAATTATATAGTTAGTTAGCAAGTGACTTCGAGGAAATATGAGAAAAGTATGAGAAATATGAGAGGAAAGTATGAGAAATACTTCCAAAGAGAACTGATGAGCACCTTATGGCATACTGAAATGTAAGGAATCCAACTTGAGACGAATAAGATTATATATGTCAAATGCATAATTTTGCCTAGCAGTTGTACCTCAATAGAAAGCCGTGAATGTTAAAATGTAATCATTTCCCAAGGCGACTAACAGATCAGGACAAAGTGGATGAAATCTGCAGATAGGTGCCTGAAGGCCATGTACCCTCTAAGTCACCCTGTGGCTTTGGCACATCCCTTAAAAGTGTGTCTCTGCCTATGGGACCTTCCCTGTGTGTCCTTCTGTCTCATATCTCCTCTTGAGAGGCCAGTGCTGATCAGATTCAGAGCCTTCGCAAAGTCAAGATGCTCTCATCCACATGTCCTTAGTTCCAGCTTCAGAGACCTTCATTCTAGAAAGGCCACGTTTCCATGTTCCAGGCTAGGTAGACCTTTTGGCTGGGCCCAGCCGTTCAAATCAACATAGAAGACGTTTACCCAAAATAAAGAGAAATATGCTGTGAGGCAGACACTTACAGTGTTTTAGATTCGTCTTATATGGTGACGAAATCCTTTTCATTTAACTTTTGCTTCCTTAGGGTTTAACAAACATAAAGTGTAAGTAGAACATTTGGCAAGAGGATTCTGGGAGATGTTTACATCATTTCTGGGAAATAGCCTTCAGGGTGGCTCTTTGGACACTTTTTCCAAGTATTTTCTATAGGGCTGTTTCTCAAATACATTATGATTCATGTTATGTTTTTTCTATTTCAGTGGTTGCTTAAAGAAGTAAATATAATATGGCTGGTAGTAATTTTTACAATGACTAAAGCAAAATTATTAAAATAAGAAAGTAGAGGCGGATTTGTTTTGTTTTTTTTTAGACTAAAAAATGATTATCATGGTTTATAACTTGAGATCTCTGGAGAACCTTCCTGAATTTGCTTCATCCATGCAGCCTGTGATTTGTGGCTCCATCATGGCAACGGGAGTCCCACTTCATGATCCTGACACACGTTTGAAAAGTACTAGAGAGCTCAGAGTTGCCCCAACGCCTTCTTTGGTTGGAGCTCAATTCAGCTTCCCTGAGCGCAGCCATTGATGATCACTGATCTTCCCTGGGCTTCATTTGCTCACTTGTCAAATATAAGAAGGGATTTTTTTTTATTTTGTTTTGTTTTTGTTTTTTTTTTGAGACAGGATTTCTCTGTGTAACCCTGGCTGTCCTGGGAACTCAATTTGTAGACCAGGCTGGCCTTGAACTCACAGAGATAATGTCTGCCTCTGCCTCCTGAGTGCTGAGACTGAAGACATGTGCCATCACTGCCCGGGTGGGAATTTTAAAACACTCTTCAATTCTAGGAAATGTGGTTTGTGTAGTGAGACTATTTTAGGATAGAACTCATTTTGTTTCAAGTGACTTTAACTTACTAGAAAAAGTTGTCTCTCGTTTGCCACTGTGGTGGTTTAAAAAAAATAAAAAATAAAAAGTGGGACCAGAGAGATGGCTCAGCGATTAAGAGCACTGCCTCCTCTTTAAGAAGTTGTGAATCCAATTCCTAGCAACCACATGATGGCTCACGACCATCTATATATAATGCAATGAAGACAGCGTACTTACATACATAAAATATATATACATATATATTTTATTTATGTATCTATAAGTTTTATTTATGTTTGTCAATGGCTGCATAGTTCAGGCTTTAGAAATACTGTATTGGACTCTTTTCAATCTAAAATTAATTTTCACCCAGTAGATTATATCTTTTACCTTGAGCTTTAAAGTATTTGTAAGGCTAAAGTTTCAAGTAAAAGATTTGTTAAAAATAAAGATCCCTGCCATAGAGAATTGTATAATATAGGAAAGGAAATGCCTCTCTTGCCCCCCCTCAGGCCCTTCCTTGTTCAGTTCCCTTCTTTCTCTTTTGACACATTTGCTTTGTAAATATTTCCATCTACATTTTGTATAGGCACGTTGCACATTTACAGGAGGCTCACAGGAACGTTCACCCCTTTGTTCCTGTAGCTCTTTGTTCAAAGGTTGCCTAACCACTGCAAGCTTTACAGTCTGCCCCGTGGTTTATCTGAGGCTGGTGGTTCTGATTTTCCTTAGTGTTTCTGATTCTTAGAATGCCTAGCCTGGAACCAAAGGAAGCAAAAACCCAGTTTTTGTGCTAAAAGGAAGCAGGGTGTGGTGGATCACACCTGTAAAGACAAGATTCTGGAAACCAAGGTAAAAGAAACAGGAGACACAGGGAAGCTGGGGATATCCAGGCCAACCAAACAAAACAAAGGCAGCTGCTAACACTACCACCCCTCCCCCGAAAGAAAGAAAGAAAGAAAGAAAGAAAGAAAGAAAGAAAGAAAGAAAGAGAGAAAAAGAAAGAAAGAAAGAAAGAAAGAAAGGGAAAGAAAGAAAGGAAGGAGGGAAGGAAGGAAGGAAGGAAGGAAGAAAGAAAGAAAGAAAGAAAGAAAGAAAGAAAGAAAGAAAGAAAGAGTGCTGCCCTTCCAGAGGCCAGCTCAGCTTTCTTTACCTGGGATAAGACAATCCTTTAGTGGAACCTAATGTGGAGCGCATACAAGTGCAAACAGCCTGATTATACTTTTGGAAAAGGATCATGGCATTTATTGAGTTCATATGCAATTCCATAGGTCACTGACCCTCTTCCAGTTCAGCAAGTCAAATGCCTTGAGTTAGGGACCAGTCAGGGCCCTCAGGTTTGGAATTTGCAAGCATTCTGTTGAGTCACATGGAGAGGCGCCTTCCTGGTTTTTGACCTAATCAAGCACAGCTGTTCAAAGGCAGAGCCTGGGCCTCCAGGGCAGCGGTAGTAGTGATCTGGAGGTCACTAAGTCTTAGCTTGCTTGCTTATGAGGTCTTCTGAGTTGCCTGGAGCTATCTTAACTGGGACAAACCTGCTGAAGAAGTTTATACCTTTACCAAAACCTTGGTTTCAAGTGCCTAGTGGCCAGAGTACAGCTCCCTCAGGCCAGCTTTGTAATGAAGCAGCTGGGATGCCGTGATAACAGCCTCGCTGGTCCCCCTAGGTGTAATTGCTTACAGGCGCCAGGAAAGGATCTGTGACAGCTGTCAAGAGGTCATGTCTTCTGGCCATTCTACAGCTTGGCTTTTTGAGGGTTTTTGTTTGTTTGTTTGTTTGTTTTGTTTTTGAAATAGTAAACATGAAAGGGTGCTTGCACTGAAGACTTACCACAAACTAAACATTGGTAACACTGTCACATTAGCTTCTATGTAAATACTTAGACCCCTTGCCTCTGATCTGTCTAACTGACCAGGGCAAGAGCTTTTTGTCTCTTTCAGAGGACATATTTAGGGAGGCCATTTTGACAAGCACATTGAGTAATGATGCCGGTAGAACAACTGGATGGCTCTGAGCTGGCAGATATTAGGACAGCATTACCACTTCCTATCAATTTAATTTTCATCTTTAAACCATCAGAAAAGCCATCAAATGAAAAAAATGTTTGTTGGTAGACAAATTAGTTTTCACAAGTCAGGTCAAACACAAAGATGTGATTTTTAGGTATTAGGCAAAGCTATAAAGTAACAACGGTAAGCTAGGGTGATTCCGGTGAACCAAGTACTAAGGACAGGGGTACGAGGGTTAGAGAGTGGTGTCCCTCATGCCAGAACATCAGAAAACCTTGCATTTGTAAGGCAGATGTTTACAGGACTTGGATTTTGATAACGGACCTATTCGCCATTGAGTTGTATCTTTAGGATTTTAGCCACAAACATAGTTTGAACATAGTAGATCCACTGTTGGCATGTACTTTGAATTGAGAGGCTATTTAAAGGAGTAGAAGTGACCAGTGCCTTTTAAAGTTATTTAAATTTGGTCTGAAAACCCCAGTTTCTCAGTTGGCCTGGCCACATTCCAGCCGCTCAGTGGCTGGTCGCAGCTAGATGCTACTGTATCTATCAGACAATGCAGATTCCATAGAATTTCAGGCTAAGAGACAGTGCTTTGGGTAGTGCTTTATAAGGCCAAAAGCTGCAGTGGTTCTTCTTCTTATTGCAAAAAGAAGTATAAAAAGTAGCCAAAGAAGTGGAAAGGGAAATGGAGTAGGATTAGGTGACTGTCCCATCCTCCACCCCCTAACCATGCTGCCAGCCTTAGGTCTTTACCCCTTCCTGGTTTTATTCTTAAAGGAGAACAATAAGAAAATGGTTCAAAGTCAGTTTCCTGCTGTAGGGTTAAGCAGGTGGCAGCACACACTCACCTGCTACAGATCTCAAACACTCAGCTCTTCTTTGTAGGAGAACCTTAGTCTTACTCAGGTTTTCATCCTCTGGCTGTTCCCTTGTGTTTGTGATGCTGTTTAAACTACCCACCCACCTTCCTTCCTTCCTTCCTTCCTTCCTTCCTTCCTTCCTTCCTTCCT
>NW_021620314.1:1259237-1277772 GCF_004785775.1 Grammomys surdaster
CCTTCCTTCCTTCCTTCCTTCCTTCCTTCCTTCCTTCCTTCCTTCCTTCCTTCCTTCCTTCCTTCCTTCCTTCCTTCCTTCCTTTCCTCCCACCGTTTCTTTGTTTCTTCAACAGCTTGGTCTTCCTTTTTTCCCTGTGCAACTGTGCATGCATGGGTGTGTGCGCGTGTGCGTGTCTGTCTGTCTGTCTGTCTGTCTGTCTGTCTGTCACAGGTGTGTGCAGGTTCACTTGCTTGGGCAGGAGTCTAATTGAGGAAGTTGAATGTCTTCTCCACTATTTTTTAACCTTTTACTCGCTCTATTTTTAAGGCAGGGTCTTATACTGAGGATAGGGCCCACAGTTTTTTTTTAGGCTGCCTGGTTAGCAATTCCTGGGGATCTGCCAGTCTCTGTTCCTCCAGTGCTGAAGTCTCAGATGTGAGCCACAGTGCCAGCTTCTACATGGGTTTTGGCAATACGAACTCAGGCCTCTGAAGGAGGTACCTCTGAAGTACCTCCTCTACCCACGGAGCCACCCCTCCAGGCCTGGATTTCTTTTAATGTAGACTATAGGCACTACTGATGGTCTGAGTTGTTAAACTCTCAACTTCCTGAGTGATTTTTGAAAAAGAATTCATCTTTAGAACCTGTGCAAATGAAGATGTTATCTAGTAGATAGTGTATTTAAAGATCAAAACATGGTCCCTGAGCAATTAGTAAGGCCTATAGTGGTTAGTACTGTGACCACTTGCTATGTCAGCTTGCCTTATAGAGCAAGCTATCCCTAAACCTGGGTGGATTTAAACAGAAAAGGTCATAATTTAGTTAGGACTCTTGGCTTTATTGGCCTGCTACAGACTTGGGTGACAGCGGTCAGTGGCTTAGGGCTGGTTGGGCTTGGGTGGCAATGCTTAGCTAGCTGTCCAGTGCTAAGGAAGATTGTATGATTGGTATTGAATCGATCATCGTTATCGTTGCTGTAATTGATTATCCAACCAGATTCTGGTGAGCTAACAGTGTTCTCAGCGAGTGTCATCTGCCTGCACGGTTCTGACTTGTGCTTCCACTCCTGTGTCTCAGTGGAAATCGTGACACCGTTAGTCACACCTGGGGTCTGAGTGGACAGGACTGAGTTATTAAACAAACGTGTAACAGCAGCACCATCTCCACCGAGTCGTCCTTTGATAGGTGCCTGTGTCTGCTGTCTACCTCTCAAAGACCTTTTCTTGGACGATGTCCCGAGTTAAAGAATTTTAAAGTTAGATTAACATGGAAGAATTATAGTGAATCTAACATTTTGGCTTAACTTTCTAAACGTGGGCATTAATGTGACAGACTACAAATGACTTCAACCCTGCTCCTCAGTTTTGGTAAGGTTTGGCTTTCTCCTTTAGTCTTGCTCACACTTAGGAGGTAAATTTGTGGCTACTAATTAGTCTGAAGGTAGGAAACGCGCCAACCCTTTCGGCCTGACCTGTAGGATTTGTATAGAGGATGTAATGTTTTTCTAGACCATGGAAGGAACATTTCTAGTCTTTGTCCCCCCTTTCCCTTCTATTTTTAACTTCAGGATGCTTGTAGAAAATGACAGTAGACACATGAAGGGACCGCCTGTGGTGTGCGTGCTCTCTGCTTTTATCTTCCCTCTTAATTTCTTTCTTACTTTTTTGACCCAACAGAATGAATGCTAGTGATTAATCACGGCCAGTTCCCCGGTTAGGATTTGCTGAGGTCACAGTTAAGACTTTACAAAGAATTGAAATGCCATAAACACAGTAAGTTATGCGTTTGATGCGATGGGAAGTTAAAAAAAAAATGTGGGTCCTGAGAGAACTCAATTCTAACTGTGACCTTGTTAATGAGTTCCTGGTGACCTCAGAGAAAAATTAACTTCCTTTTAGCTCAGACACCTGACCTTGATTCATTGTGCCTTTTCTATTAAAGGGCGTGTCTTTCTGGGATTCAGGGGAAAACACAGCATACATACACATTTTTTTTTAAAAAAGGGAATGTATAATGCTGTTTCTTAGGACATTTAATGCCCATCTCAGATATTAACACCTATAAGATTAGTCACCCAGTTAATATTCAGTCTTGAAGCAGGTGTCCAGCGGGAAGGGGATTGGGCAGGGATCAACAGGAAGGAGCCGAGCAAGCAGAATGGTAAGTATAAACATAGAATAAGTGCACAGGCCAGGGATGCAGCAGGTTGGGCTAGTACCCCAGGGTGTTAACCTCTCTGTACGCTTCATAAAGTGTACCCTGGGAAGGTGGGGCACACCTTAGAGAAGTACCTAGTTTCCTTTTGGCAAAGGCTTCCCGGAGAAAGCCATAGAAACCGTGGATGGAATTCTTTTTGGTGAGAGTGTTGTGACTCAGGAAAGCTTGGCATTATCATGTATGTTGTCTGCAAATATATTGTGTATGTATGTATGTATGTATGTATGTATGTAAGTATGTATGTATAGGTATATCTATCTCTATCTATCTATCTATCTATCTATCTATCTATCTATCTATCTATCTATCTATCTATCTCTCACGCAGAGTTTCTTACAGGGCCTTGTTCTGGGGTTGTCTTCAACATTTGGATCACTGCTTCGGAGTGAACATCAGTTGGTGAGGGCCATGACCCACATATGCTGTGTCCCTCACTGGGTCATTAGCCCTAGGGAACTTAACAGTAGACTCGTTTAAAGTGAGAGAGGATGGGAGTTCACTGAAGTAGGCCTTGCAATTCATTGCATTTAAATGGAATTTCTGTTCCCCTGTGTTACCACAGCGGTGGGAGGCAGGTGGAGGGCGAGGGTTTGGAGGAGGGGGCTAACAGGAAGCCTGGAGGTTGTTCCAGTAATTCTAAACTGAAACAGGAGCTGGCCAAGTAACTTGGTTCTGTATTGAATTGGTAATACAGACGGTTAAATCCTTTGTTAGCACTTTGATGTAAGTGAAGTGTTAATGGAAATTTCCTGGGTGCCCTTGGTGAGTGTCTTTGTGCCAGACAGAAGTTCTTCTCATGAGCATGCCAAGTCGTTTTCCGTGCCATCTTACCAGTGGTAGTGACTATGCTATGAGAACATTCAGACAGTTAGCTGGAACAGATAGAGGTGATTTCTAATCTTTTTCAACCGCTTTGAATTCATAGTTGTTTGGGAGTGGGGGGTGGGAGGGATGACTGAGGAACCTTTCCCGAACCTGGGTGGTGCTGTCGCGTCCTGACATTACAAGACTGGAAGCATCTTCCTTGAGCTCCAGTGTCTGTGGATATAGTCTGGGAAAAAGTCCAGTGTCTAGCACTAACATAGTCTTCTGGTTTGTTGAAAGGCCAGTTGGAAGGTAGTGCAGTTATTTAAGAACACGAAGCATTGAGTTAATAAACGTACACATCTGGTATTTACAGATTTGGAGAAAGATTTTATAATAGTCTTTAACTGCTTCTGGGAAAGTAGTTTAGGGATATGGGAGGAAATTAATTATGAGGAATGCTGGTTTTCTTTTTAAAGCAAGTCTTCATTAGTTCTTTGAAGAGTTTTCTACAACATGTTTTGATCATACTCATTCCCCTCCCCTCTACCCTTCCAATTTCACGTCCTCATTTAAAAAAAAAAAAAAAGTCCTACCGCGTCCAATTTATACTGCCTGTGGGCTTCTAGTGTGTGGGACCAACCTCTAGAGATCCATCTACTCAGACAGGCTCACACTCTTGAAGAAAACTCGCCTCCCCCCTGGAAGCCATTAAGTCAGTAGCTGCAAGGTAAGTGGTAGGACTTCAGGAGTTTCATGCTGGAGCATCACCTGGCTCCATCTTGTTCAGGCAACCACAGCTAACTGTTAAGTTATTAAACTATTTTCCTGGCAATGCTGGGAAGGAGAAGGACCGACCCAGCACCTATCTATCTGGCTAAGTGAACTTCACCTCGAATCAGGTCTAGCTAGTTCTTACACTACTCCAATGTTCCCGATGCTGCTGATGCCAGTTGTATTGAATGCTTTGGTGCAGTGTTTCTCAACCTGCGGGTTGCAACCCCTCTGGGGAGTCAAATGACCTTTTCACAGCTGACTCAAGACCGTCAGAACACAGAAATTTACATTACGCTTGTTAACAACAGCGAAATTACAGTTAGAAAGTAGCAACAAAAATACTTTGATGATTAGGGGTCACCACAGCATGGGGAACTGTGTTAAAGGATCGAGGCATTAGGAAGGTTGAGAATCACTGCTTTAGTGGTTAGTGGAATTCACTTTAGTGAATCATCCAAATACATTCTAACAATTTTAGCAGTCTTCTAGCTTTCGGCATGTATTGACGGTTCAAGAGACATCAAGATTAAAGTTCTAGAGAGAGGTTGACAGTTTATTCTAGTTTAATAATATAATCAAAGAAATGGGGAACACAGGATGGGCATCATTTTCTTATTCTCTTACTGTAAATTAACTGACTGTTGTTGAGGCAACATTACCTGAAATACTTTATTTTATTTTTTAATAACAATTCTTCATTTGAAGATAGATGACCGGGAGGTAGTAGGTTACAGGTTTCTAGCGGTGCCTTTTCAGTGTAGTTCTAGAACTTAATTCACCATTTATCTTATTTCTGGAACAGGTATTAGAGACACAGGTAAAGATTAAGTTCTGGATAACTTCATTTGACCTTTAAAATTCTGTTCGGACCAAATGTCTTATGACCAGGAAATGTAATGGATTTGAGTTTTTTCCCTTTCCATAATAGTTCTGTGCTTTGCCCCGATGTTCCCAAGAACCATCAGAGCAAGGCAGTGCACAGCATTCCTGTGGCTTCACGTCTGATTAGTTCGTCAGACGTGATGATGGATGGTATTTTGTTAGGATCAATAAATGTCTACCCTTTTCCAGGTCTCATCACAACCACATCGAGGAAGCTGGACAGAGAACAGCAGGAAGAGCACATTCTAGAGGTAAGTCTTTCTTTATTTCTAACTAAACACCCTGAGAACACCCTCACTCCTGCTGTCTGCCCTTCATAGCTGCTGATGTTTTATTATGAATACCCCCCACATCCATCCTCGGAGGAAAGGAACTCACCCCTAAGTACCCTTCTGAATTTTGTACTTCATTACATGCACCCCTTACAGAGATTTACAAATACTTTTGCTAGCCAAAGTCATTTGAATTTTATTTGCAGAAGCGATATTTTTTCTTTGTACCTTCTGTAGACTTCTCCCGGTTATGCCTTTAAAGATGTATTTATAGATCGAGCCTAACTGTTTAAATGGTGTGTTGTTTATTTCCAGGTGGTTTTACACTTAAATCATTTGCATTAGTCACGTACTGGTACCCTGGAATTTGTTTGTAACCTAAAGAAGTTTTCTAAAAATATCAAAAGTCAAAGGAGGTGGAAGCTGAACATTTCCTCTTCTAAAATATTTTTGGTTAATTTAAGATGTCTCTGCACTAGCTTGTTTACCCCATTTTGGTTGGATGCCAATAGTTTGCAGAATGGAGCGGGAGGTTTGAAGGAGACAGGTCGCCTGTAACATGGAGATGAGCAGGGGCAGCCACCTTTGGAGACAGGGTGCAGCAGAGCAAGCCCATGTTTCTGTGAACATTTCTCATCGGGTGCTAATGTTCACTAGCAGAGATATAGGGTCAAGTATTTTGTTGTTTGTGAGCCGACTGTGACACATCCAAACTCTTAACAGTATGGTTTGTTTGTAGAGAAAATTCTAAATGATGACTTGCAATTTCTTTTAAAAAAATAACTTATTCTTGCTGTCTATTTGATTTCTATCTTTGGTCAAACTATCCTAAGTTATTAGTAAAATATTTCTTTTTTTAAGCCTGCATGTGCATGTACATGCACACACGCGTGGGTTGCCAGTTGGTTTCAAAGCCACTCCATTTTTCTAGTAGTGATTCTGACTGGAATTGAGTTTTCATTTATAAATTGTGTGGCTCCCATGAATTCATTTTCTTTATTACAGAGCAGGGCTTTGAATTTTCATTCAGTTACTACAGATATTGACCCAGGGATGGAAGGTATGAATGCCAGAGAAAGAAGGCATGGGGAAGTGTGGAGAATCTCAAGTGACTGCATACTCATCTAGGTTCATCCCTTCTCTCTCCGGTTGAAACTTCAGGTTTCACAGAAGTCTCCTTGTTGTAGAGCGCTGTTTCACAGGGAGTGTCAAGCCACGTGGGGGCAGCTGTAAGGCACATAAGGGCTTTGCAGACAGTGCTAAGGCATTCCTGGGAAGGATGCGGAAGGCGTTTGTGTACGTGCCGTGTGCGTCTAGTGTGTGTCTGCCATTCTTTAGTGTCTGTATTTGAAGACCAGTTGGTATCAGTTTGACTGCCCTGGAGAGGGGAAAGTATTACTTCAAATGCTGGAAAAGCTCTTTGTTGACACTGAGCTTAATGAAACCTACAGTACACAGTGTTTGGTCACATTTCTTCTCCAGTTTTCTCCTCCTGTACAGGTCACCTGACATGTGACAGGCAGGAAGGGCTCAGAGGAGCTACGACTAAAACAATCATTTTGTTTTATCCTGAAAAGCTTAGGAAGATAAACCTTGTACCTCAGTGTACAGAAGCAATTGTTGTTTTTCTAAATCCTCTTGACAAGTTCCCTTAATGATATATTCACACTTTTATTACTAGGATTTAACTACCAAGTTTCCAAATGAACATACTTTCATGAAAAATTTTAATCTCTCAATGTTTTTAGTATTTTCAGTTCATTTAGAAGGAGGTGGAGCTTGACTGACAGAAGCCAGGAAGCAGGCCATTATTTTTCAACACACTGATACAAATGTGAACTTTCTAGGGTGATACTGACTCAGGTGTAGCCAATAGCATAGAATCAGATACCCGAACGCGTGAATAACCTAGAAGCAAGTACTTTACATTGCTTTTTCTTTCTTTCTTTCTTTTTTTCCTGACAACCTTTTGTGATACAGTGGGCTTAAGTGTTTGTTCCTCATCTTAAACATCTAAAATGGTACAAGAAAACCCTCAAAATCATGGTTAGTATTCAAACCTATGATATTTAAATTTGTAATAAGTAGTATACACTTTAAAATAATGCTATAGCGTACTTACTTCATGGGGGGAAAAAAACCTAAAAATGGCAGTCTTTTAGTGTGGTATGCAGAGAGTTTGTGTTTGAATGCTCAAAGGGATTTTTAAAGAGGACTTAAAAAAAATTTAACATCCCTTTTATTAACCTAAAATTGCACTCAGTTTGGGGTACTCTAACATGCTTACCTTTGCAACCCAGGTCACTGTGACAGACAACGGGGTTCCTCCCAGATCCACCATTGCCAGAGTCATTGTGAAAATCCTCGATGAGAACGACAACAGGCCTCAGTTCCTTCAGAAGTTTTACAAAATCAGGCTCCCAGAGCGAGAAAAATCGGACGGAGACCGGAGTGCAAAACGGGAGCCTCTGTACCGAGTCATAGCCGCCGATAAGGACGAAGGGCCCAATGCTGAGCTCTCCTACAGCATCGAGGAAGGGAACGAGCATGGCAGGTTTTCCATCGAACCCAAAACGGGAGTGGTCTCATCCAAAAAGTTCTCTGCAGCCGGAGAATACGACATTCTTTCCGTGAGTCAGATGCCTCTCTTGCCTCTCTGCAAACTTCCTCGTGAAATTCTTCTCTTCTCTGTTGAGAAAGTGGCTTCAGTGTTGTAACCTGACAGACAAAGCTGGACCTTTGAGAAGCGCGGGTTTAAACAAGTATGGCCATGAAACCCCTTGTCAGCCAGCTGTCAGCTTGCAGGGCATTCAGATACAAGTTTGGAGTATCTGACAGTTACTTAGCAGGCGATCAAGTGGTACTCAGCCTTGGCTTCTGTTAGTGGATGTAACATGTGATTTGCTGTTTTCATCTCTGTTTATATCTTATAGATTAAGGCAGTTGACAATGGGCGCCCCCAGAAGTCTTCCACCACCAGACTCCATATTGAGTGGATCTCGAAACCCAAACCATCCTTGGAGCCGATTTCCTTTGAAGAATCAGTTTTCTCATTCACCGTAATGGAAAGTGATCCTGTGGCTCACATGATCGGCGTGATCTCGGTTGAGCCTCCTGCCATGCCTTTGTGGTTTGACATCATCGGTACGTGGTGCTTGTAGCTCTTGGCATCCTTGTGTGGGTTACACTGGCAACCTGATGTGGTTTTCTCATTTTCATTCACATGTTAGAATCTCAATTTGGGAAAAGACTTATATTCAAAGAATTTCCTTAGATTGCAGTGGTTTGACATCAGCAAAAGATTTCACAACATATATTACAATAAGTACTCCTGGGTGCAAAGAAAGGGTAACGGTTCAGCAGAGGAGAGCTGGGTGACTCTTCCAGAGGACCCAGCTTGGATTTCAGAACCCACATGACAGCTTACAATCTATAACACCAGTTCCAGGGAATCTGATGCCCCCTTCAGGCCTCTGTGGTTACTGCATGCTTGTGAGATGGGTGAGTGTTGATTAACACACAATGGGAAAACATCCATGTAAAAGTTTTAAAAGAATAAACAAAATAGCCATCAAGTCAATTAACACTTTTACAGGATTCTTTTTTGGACATACACAGGTAGTTTTAGGAACTTAAATATTTTGGACCACTTTCTTGCCTATCTGTCTGTCTGTCTTTCTCTCTCTCTCTCTCTCTCTCTCTCTCTCACTCACACACACACACACACACACACACTATTATTTGTGATTATATGAAATGTATACTGTCGACTATAGCTTGTTAGTGTTATTTACCTCATTTTTCAGGAAGCTTCGCCCTCCTCTAAAATATATGTGCTTAAGTCAGCATTTTTGTTACTTAATGAACACACACTTCCTCAGTTTACTCTTTGAAAGACTATAGTACAACCCCAAAGCTCACACAGCCCCCTGCACATCTGTCACCCACTCTTAGACAAGCAAGCTCTGTTGCTGCCCCACACGCTCAGCCTTGTTTTTAGTTTTACGGAATTTTATTGAGTTGCTCAGGGTGGCTTCAAACTTGTCAACACTTCTGCCTCAGCCTTCCGAGTAGCTGGGATGGTAAGCATGGGCTGCAGAGACTAGCCTTGGATTTTTTTTTTCCTCCACAACATTTTAATCACAAGAAATACTTAATGAATCAAAAGTATGTGTGCAACCACCACCTCCAGTTAGAACTTAGCCACTTCCTTCTGCCTCTTAAGCCATGTTGCCTAACCAGTATGTGAAATGGTTATCCCTGAAGCTACTATTACTGTCGTCCTTGAATGGGAGACCACCAGTGTCACAGCTAACCATAACTACAAAGTTTACCGTCTCTTCTCTCACAGTTCCAGATTAACCATCTTCTGTTGTCCGTATCAGCCTTTGTTTTCCTCCTTGACTGTTGGGAACCGGTTTGATTGACTGTTCTTCTTCTGTGCTTGCTTTCCACGCTTACTTGCTTCCTTTGGCTGTGCCAGGAGACGCGCTCGCTAGAGAAGCGTTTTACATCTTTCAGATGACTTGTGACCTGAACTGCACAGCAGAAGGTATCTGCTGAGGTGGCAGAATTTGCCACGTGATTATGAGATCAAAAATCAAAGCATGGAGTTTGTTTCCAGAGACCCACCCCCCACCATGGTTCTTTTCATAGGGAATGCATGGATACCCATCCCAGTCACAAACATGTTTTTTGTTTATTTGTTTGTTTGTTTGTTTTTTAAACTTGACTTTGCATCAGTAGTTTCTGGTTTGATTGATGGTTGGTTGGTTGGTTGGTTGATGATGGTGATGGTGATGATGGTGACAATGGGTGTGCGTGTTTGGTATTGATTTAGTCATAGGATTTCAGTGTGACATTAAGCCTTATCTTCATTCCACTTCTGTTCGTCACGTGTCTCAACTTCCGTGGGTTTGAAGAAAGTTTCGTTTAGAATATAATTGGGATATATTGGGATAGTATTAGTGAGACAGGATTTTGCTTCTGAAAGTAGTTTTAAGGAGTTTGTAGTAGGTCTGATTCAAGTTAACTATGACTGTTTCTTTCAGAATTAGCATGCATTTTTTAATAGTCAATTCCTAGTGTAGTATATTCAAGTTAGTATAATTGTTTTTTCAGTAATGAAAACTGTATGTTCAGTGAGGTTCTCAAAATGATGTACAAATTTTAATAATAGCTGAAAAGTCAGACGTAACTGACAGGTTTCGTCAGCAGGGCTCTGCTCGTGAAGCTGCTGACTTAGTGAGGGTCCTCCCTCACACTGAGGTCCAGGTTTTCTCTAAAGCGCTTTCTTCTCCCTGCATTTTGAAATCACAGTTCCTGGGAGTCACTTTGATTATTGTATTAGAAGTCTGTTTTCTCGGCCATTAAGTATCAGAAAACCATAAAACACATGGCAGATCTTTATTGTGTGATTTGCTCTAACAGTTCTGTTTGTCCTCATTTCAACTAGGTGGCAACTATGACAGCCACTTTGATGTGGACAAGGGCACCGGAACCGTCATTGTTGCCAAGCCCCTTGATGCAGAACAGAAATCCAACTATAATCTCACAGTGGAGGCCACGGACGGGACCACCACAATCCTCACCCAGGTAAGGGGGCAACAATGACTTGTCGGTCTGTGGGACCAAGAAAATGCCCTCATAGCAGGATGCGCACATAGCATGGGCAGTTGTGTGCTGATGTACACACCATGAGTCCTTATTTAGGGACAGATAATTCATTAATGCAAATTCTGATCGGGGTTTTGCCTTATGCTTAGCAGTCTCATAAAAGTTTCGATGGGAAACTTAAATCCAGACCCTACTCTTACCGTTTTCCCGTCAGTCTTAATTTTACACTCATGTTTAAGCTGTTTGGATAGAGCTTTATCACAGAATGCATTGTACACATCATTTTCTTGAAGCTCCAATATCTTAAATTGCTGGTACGTTCCCTGGCCTTCCCTTCTTTCTCCCTCCGATTTTATCGTCTAAACCCAGGCTCATGGGAGCTGCAGCAATAGTTCCCTGTATTTGTTTATTTGTTGCTATCTGAGAATCAATAGCTGGCTAGACTTCTGGTTCTCAAACTTAAAGGTTAAAACCCTGTAAGTTAGTGGAATTCTCTGTTTCAGATGAATTCTCTTTGATTCTTTAGTACTGGCTGTCCAGAATGATGGTCCTGGGTGACTAGTAATAGGAGGAGGCGTTCGTTCATTCATTCATTCATTCATTCATTCATTCATTCACTCACTGTGTTACTTGTTGAACAATTGTGTTACATCACATGTTTCCTCAGAAGCAATAAGTGGTAGCAGGCCCAAGTCCTGTTCTCTTGGTCCTGAGGTTAGGATACTAAAGGCTTCTGTGTCACTTAAATATCCCTAAGAAAACAAAAGCGTAGAGACTGAGATGCTTCTGAAAGCTAGTGTTCCATCTTTAGATTATGGTCTCTGAAATCTTAAATGAAACAGGTCATCTCCTGGCAGCTAGTTGCGCTCATGTTTAAAAATTACGGACTGGGATGTATGTTCAGTTAATAAGTGACTTGGTAACTTAAGGGTAACTGTGAAAATGTTTTACTCCTTTCTCCTTTGCATGTATGTAAGATTGGTTTCGAATGCTGTGGCATGTACTTTGGGGTCGTCTTGAATCGCTTCGCGAAGGATGCCATGCCATTTTGCCGTTTCTGTTTCGGCCGCTGCTCTTCTCGCTGAAGTGACAAGCAGGAGAAATCGATTTTCTCTGTTTTGAAATTAAGCCCCTGGTGTTAAACTATAGAGAATGAAAGTGAGAGTTAAAACATCAAAAATCACAGTAAACCTTGACAGTCATTCTTCAAGAGGTTGACACTGTCCCTGTGCACAGTCTACCTCACATGACTGACTGGGAATGTGGTCAGAGGAGTTTGGGAGAGCATGGAGCTGGCCCTCCACCACAGCCTTCCTCATTGCCACAACCATGTCTCCACATGGTGACATTACCTCATTAGGAAATAATTAGTAATGTACCCCTTCTTTTCCCCCAAACCGCGCTTTTATTTAGCATGGTTGGGCACCCAGCATGAAATTTTGATATACGTCACTAAAATTCCTCTGAAACGCAGGAGATTAATTAGTCTCCCTTTCTTTTAAATTCCAGAGCAGTGTTTATAGTCATGTAACTTACTCTGCAGCACATTCAGAGAGTCCTGACAGTATCCGGAGGGATCGCTGGCACAGAGAGGTTGTGAGAATATAAGAGAACTGTGACAGAGCCCAGGCTGACCTGGGGTGGCGGCGGGGACAAAGGGAACAGGCAGTAATTAGGTTTAGGTTTCTGTCTGGGACTGTGCACCAGGAGATAGAGATCTGGAAGGGAGTAGGGTGGATCCTGTGAAGAGACTCGGGCACCTGACCTGTGCTGATAAGGCCTGAAGCACTGGGCAGATGCAGGCGTGTTGGTGAAAATCAAGAACCCACAGAGCAGCTCTGTGCTGTCAGGTCTGTAGCACAGGTGCTGGGTGTAAGAGGGTTCCGGTGATAGTTCCTGTCAGACCCAGGAGAACAGGAAGGAGGCATGGTGGATGCCACTGTTCTGGGCACACAGCTTCATCCTTTTGTTCAGGGTGCTCCCCAGCACGGAGTTGGATCCTTTTTCCTTCTCTCCTTTGCCTCTCTAGATAACTTACAAATCCAACTGCTTTCTTTTTTTAAATTTATTTTGTAAGACAGGGTGGGGGCGGTGTTGGAGAAGCTTAACTCTTAAGTTTTCTTTCCCTTTCTTGGGACATCCTGATCATTACTTTCTGAGCAGGCAGTCTGGTTTGAGGCTTGTCTCCACTCCTTCCTCCTGTGCAGGGACAAAGATCAGGCTCCCTCTGCTTTCATCGCCACATCGGGAAACTGAGGGTACTGCTAGCCGTCTTCCCATAGCCGTCTGCCCAGTTCTTAGAAGAGTCAAGGGGGATGGCCCAGAGGGCTTATTCTTCATGCTGCACTGCCAGTCCCTAGGACATGCTCACAGGACACAGACTTCATACAGTATCACCACACAGACTCCTGACCCACATACCTGTGCACCTGCACTTATTTCCCTGTCTCTGGTCCCTGAAACTCTATCTGCTTAAAAAAAAAAATGGCCCACTTGACTGGGATGAGGCGGTGGAGTGTGTTTCCTCTGGTGAAGTGGACAGGATAGCTAATTCTCCATGCTTAGCTCGGGACTTGAGGCTGCACATGTTCGATTCCACCTTCATCCCTATCCTTTGTTCTTTCGGGTCCAAGTCTTTCCAGTCTCTAAAAGATAGGTCTGCACCGTCAACGTTGACCTTCCTGGCTCATCCTCTCCCCAGAACTCCTTGTTTTGGAAGGTCCCAGCCAGCCTCTGGACTTTAAAAGGGCTCATCTTATGATGTGCTAGCAGGTTTTCGGCTCTGTAGAAATAGGATATTGCCCAGGGAGATGGAACGTGTAGTGGGGACAGTTACTATTATACACTTGATTTTTACCCTCAGCCCTTGTGGGAGAGAGCAGTGCTCAGTGGGCCTGTGTCTCACGAACTGCCTTGTCAAAATGAGATGCTAGTTCTTTCCAGCCTTTGTTTAGTAATGGTTAACCGGACCTGCTGGAGCAGCATCAAACTCCTGCCTAGTTCCCGAACCATGGTCAACTTAAAGTTTTAAATTTGTAAGCAGACCATGATTGGATTTATAAAAGAACTTCCTTTGGCAGCTGTGCCTCCTGGGTCCTCTTTAATCTTAAAATGTGCGTCACTGAAGGTTACAAATGGAAACATACCGTTCACATACAATCTTTTGTGTGTGTATGTTTTAGTGAGCGAATTTTGTATTCACATAGAATGAGTGTGAAAATGCATCCTTTGATGCCGTGGTGTTCTTCGGGGGCACTGGTACATTCTCATGAAAATTCTGTCTTCGTGTGGGTAGATTGGTGAGGTCTGTAGTTACCTGGCATTACTAAAACTTTGGCCCCCTTGTTCCTCTTAAATTAACAAATCCCTGGGTTCTGTAGAAGCCAGTGGAACTCAGCTTTCTTGTTTATAAACTATAAACTGTACTTTATGATTGGTGCTGATTTTCACTGTGCCTTACCCACCCATGCTACCTCATTCCAAAAGTTAATCATCTGTCAAGGTAAATATGTTTTCTTTCCAATTATGACTTAAGTTTTTTGACATCTGTCTTTTTGCTCTAAAGCTGTCATTATGTGTCACCATATTTATAGGAGTCTTTCTTTTCAACCTTCTTAATTACTGTTAGGAAAGAAACATCCACTACTTATATAGGGTTTGAAGTCACAGAAATATAACTTGAAACCACACGTCCTGACCTTAGCAGCCATGGAGTTTCTAAGCCCCAGCTCATGCATGCTAGAAGTCGACATTTTCAGCCATTTCTAGTTGTTCCTTTGTATGAAAAAACTTATGAGGGACTTATGAGTCTCAGAGATTAGAATGAGAAATTTAAATAGTGTTACCAGCCCTCTCACTGGTGTAAATCGAATTTAGGAAATGGATACATTGTAGTCTCAGCAGAGTAAACTCCAATACCTTTCCATGAGTCATCCCCAGAGCTCTCATGTAGACCTATGAGAAATTAGCCTGTATTTCATAAACAATTTTCAACTGCAATCAGAATTCTATCTCCACAGTTATTGTTAAATATTAAGTAAATAGTATACTAAAGATAAGCTGTAGACAGTCTCTTTGATTATAGATTTTTGTCACTTTTATTTCTCGTGTTCATATTTGGTTAGGCTCAATAGCCTTTTTTCAATATGTATGTATTTTTATTTAAATACTAAAGCATGATTATGAGTCTTTATGTGAGAGGCTTCATCACTCGTTCCAGGTACTCATCAAAGTAATAGACACCAATGACCACCGCCCCCAGTTCTCTACATCGAAGTATGAAGTTGCTGTCCCTGAAGACACAGAGCCAGAAACAGAGATCCTGCAGATCAGTGCAGTAGACAGGGATGAGAAAAACAAATTGATCTACACTCTGCAGAGCAGCATAGATCCAGCAAGTCTCAAGAAATTCCGCCTTGATCCTGCGACAGGAGCTCTTTACACTTCTGAAAAGCTTGACCACGAAGCCATTCACCAGCACGTTCTCACAGTCATGGTACGGACAGCACCGTTTACCCTGACATCTCTCCTTTTGACTGGCAGGTTTCCTGTGATGGGAAGGGGTAGTGATTGTATGTATGTATGTATGTATGTATGTATGTATGTATGTATGTATTATTTTATTGTTTTTAGTTTTTTTAAATCCAAAAGAAAGAGGAACCCCAGTTAGAGTAAACAACATGTTCATTTTTTCCCCCTAGGTCCGGGATCAGGATGTCCCTGTGAAACGCAACTTTGCCAGGATCATCGTCAATGTCAGTGACATGAATGACCACGCTCCGTGGTTCACCAGTTCATCCTATGAAGGGCGGGTTTATGAATCGGCAGCTGTGGGCTCCGTTGTGCTGCAGGTTACAGCTCTGGACAAAGACAAAGGGAGAAATGCTGAAGTGCTCTACTCAATTGAATCAGGTAGTTCTGAAACAATGGAGTCTTGTGCTTGTGCTTGAAAAGTGTGTCTTGCGTTTTCTAAAATTACTTCTAGGTGTTGAGGCATATTTCCACATACCACTGCAAAAATGGATTAAATCTTTTTGAACTACTGTTTAATGTATAAGGCAAAAGGGACTGGTGAGGGAGGAGGAAAAACCCTGCCAAGGAGCAAGATAAATCCTAATAAGCTTGAGTGTCAAGCATTCTGGGGATTACCAGTATTAACATAAATTAAGACTGATAAATCCTACAGGGGTGGGGGAACTTTAATTTTCTAATTCAATATTTTTTTGGAGTCATTTTAGGCTCTTAAACTAGTCGGGAAAATTCTGACTTAGTAATTCAACATTTGAATGAGAGTATTTTCTCTGGCTCAGAGTAAGAAATGCCAGGAATGTGTGATATCTCCCAGTGTTGGGTCAGTTCTCAGAGAGAAAAGGGTACCCTGCATCCTATGCCTTGGAAAATAGCCCCACATTTCATCCTATGAACCTTTCACAGTAGAGTATATCATGCATAGAATCCAGCTGTTGACACAGGCCGCAGAGTGGTTGCTTCTGGGAAGGGACCTGCTGTGTTAGAAGGTAAACTAAACCTGGGTTAAGGAGTTCCAGAATAAAATCAAGAAAGATCCCCACAGTTGAGATCACCAGAGCCATCGCAGTAACATGACAGGTGGTGTTCTTTCTCTGCTCACTCTCCCATAGACTAGGGCAGCTCCGTTCATGTGCAGTGCGATGCATAAAGTCTTCATGTTTCCTTCAGGAGGTAGGGCTTCCCCTGGCCTCCTGTGAATACGCTGAGAATGGTTCGCCTGTGGAGCACATGCTCACACAGTTAGGAAATCCTCTGCACTGGGCCTTTCCTGACTCTGCTAAATACCTCAAAGTGTTGAGTCTGGGAAGGCGGTTCATTTTCCCACCATCCTCACAGTCATTGTGACTAGAAGAAATAGAGCCAGTATCATGCTTCACTTTGTGAAATGATTTCAGAATACTCTAATTTACTTTTTTCTTTAAGCACGGAGCTCTACTCACTTCTATGTGGTCTTCCCTAGGCATTGCTGCATAGATTGCAGGTTAGCGATCTCAGACTCGAAATCTGAGTATATAGGGAGCAATTTTGACAAAAATATTTGCCGATTTGCTTTCTGTGTTGATTAAACTTCTTATTTCTTTACATGTTGGAAGACTCATTTGTTTCCCTTAAAAGAACCAGGTTGACTTTATTATTTACAAATAGGATTTTCTATACCATCTTCGATTAGAGTGTTACAATGCACTGTTGTGAGGTTAGTGCCTTGGATAGAGATAAACATTTTTTTTCCACTGCTTGAGAAATTCAGCAGTTAGAAAAACAGTGCATTCCATTCGTGCATGCCCGAGCATTTCAATGCAGACACTTTGTCATAGACAAACTGACTGGGTTTATGTAGGCGAAAATGTTTGACTTTCTGTTAGCTTTCACATAATTTTCAACAACTGGGAGGTTAAAATATGATTGTTGGTGTCTGAGTGAAGGCATGTACATTCTTTGAGTGTTTGTAATGACTGACGGAATTAGTAATTTGGTATTCTGAGAATGGAACTCTGGCTCTCCCTGAAGAGCAGAGGAGGCACCAAAGGACTGTTCCCATGTGAAATAAGGTTCTAAGACACAGCTTTTATAATGTATGGGAAGCCACTACTCTGAGAATCCAGAAGCGTGTGTGTGTGTGTGTGTGTGTGTGTGTGTGTGTGTGTGTGCGTGTGTATACATGCATATACCCATCAGAACACAGTGAACTATAAGATCTTCGTTTATGTGTATGTGTACATACATACACGCATTGGAATACAAGGAACTGTAAAATGTTCATGTGTGTGTGTGCGTGCGTGCATGTGTGTGTGTGTACATATACATATACCCATCGGAACCCAGTGAACTGTAAAATGTTCATTCTGCCCTTCATCTAACATTTATTCATAATTAGCTGTTTCTAACTTGTATCTGATTGCATTTAATAAAGTTCAAGAGACTGGTTATTAATTTTGCCTGTAGTACTGCATTGTTTAATTAGGAGAAATTTATTGAGCAATAGGTTTAGTCTGATTTGAAGTCTTCAGAGAAAGTAATTTAATGAAAAGGTATTTCCCATCGTAACTGAATTACACACCGGAGACACCTAAGTGCCGTACTCTGGGTGGTGTTGGCTTGTCTGAGAAGTAGATTAGAGCATTACTTTTCTACTGTTGTCAGCCCTGGAGATATATGACACTTGGTGAATCTATTGATTAAAATTGGTTTTGTTCCTCAGGCTTACGGTATAATTGCCATTGAAACTTAGGAGAGGTTTCTATACTGTCAGCAAGTCCTTACTGAACACAGGCCGTATGTCAAGCCTAGGAAGAGATGGGTTTCCCCTACGTGTATCTCTTTTGTGCTATGTAGTAAACAGTCATGGCTTAAGGACAGCATTGACTTGTTGGTCCAGATAATCTCCCCGTTGAAATGCAGATAATAATGTAAAGTTATACCATTTCAGCAAGCATAAATGTGTCAGCCCCACCCTGGTCCAAAGTTCGCCCACTACCTTATTTCCATTCACTCGGAGCAAACCTGTTATTTCAGGGCTTGGAAAAATGCACCTGTTATCAGAGGCTCCCTTCCAGCAGTCGGCAGCCTGCACTGCCTTTTGTACATCTGAAGTTTTGTGCCTGATACATACCTGTGTGAGATCCAAATACCAGATCAGTCACTGGGCTCCTGTTGTGCCATCTTTATGTCAGCAACGTGCTCAGGGTCCTGTTAATCCACTGCTACGTTACCCCAGATGATGATATTTTGGAGCTTAACATAGTGGACAAATAGTAAGAATGTTCTACATACTATATAGAGGATTCAGGAGCTGGGTGTGGTGGCGTATGCCTTTAAGCACAGCCCTTGGGAGGCTGAGGCCAGGAGGATTATGAGTAGGAGGCCAGCCTGGGGTACATAGTGTTTTCTTGATGAGCCTGAGCTATAAAGAGAGAGAGAGAGAGAGAGAGAGAGAGAGAGAGAGAGAGAGAGAGAGA